>NC_042961.1:64441095-64769429 GCF_901001165.1 Salmo trutta
AATTAAGGTGGAGTGATTGAACTAAAGCTCACAATATTGTGACGAAAGCATTGGAACATCTCTGAACGGTTAGAGATCGCCTCACCTGTCACACATTGAAGTTTCGTCGATTTCCAACCACATACCCCATTGGCGCGGCTACTGCAGCTCCCACTGCAGCTCCCACTGCAGCTCCCACTGCCAGACAAAGCCCAACTGTCCAGTAGGACTGGCACGGCTTGGGAAAGACATCATCTGAAACACAGAAGCCATGTAGAACCCATTACATACTATCATACCAATTGATTGGTTTGGACCTCCAGATTGCTAATCTATGAAAGAACATTGGCAGCGTGGTGCAAACAAAATAATAATTTCATAAAACATTTTCAAAAACTTCCAATTGTAAATTCAATAATCTTTTCAAAACAGATCCCTCACCAGGAATGCGAATCTGCTTCGTTCTGGTGATGTTCTGCTGTTGAACTCTACAGGTGAACCAGTTGTTGTCAGTCTGTTGTATGGTGACATTTCGTCTCACAGTGTAGAAACCCTCGGTGTCAGTCTCGGTCTCTGTAGGTCCAGTAGCAGGGAGGATGGCTCCATTGTTGTCAAACCACTCCAGCTCAGGTTCAGGGTACCAGCCTTCGGACTCACACCTCAGGACCAGCCCACTACCATTAGTTCCTTCAATAGAGAGGACTGGCAGAGATCTAGGGCCTGCAAAGATTAAAGTTAACACAGAGGTGAGATTCCTGTTATGAATATTAGAGGTCGACCGATTAATCGGAATGGCTGATTAATTAGGGCCGATTTCAAGTTTTCATGACAATCGGTAATCGGTATTTTTTTGCACCTTTATTTAACTAGGCAAGTCAGATTGAGAACACATTATTTTCAATGACGGCCTAGGAACGGGGGTTAACTGCCTTGTTCAGGGGCAGAACAGATTTTTACCTCGGGGATTTGTTTTTGCAACCTTCCGCCAACACTCTAACCACCTGCCTTACATTGCACTCCATGAGGAGCCTGCGTGGCAGACTGACTACCTGTTACGCAAGGGCAGCAAGAAGCCGAGGTAAGTTGCTAGCTAGCATTAAACTTATCTTATAAAAAAACTATCAATCTTCACATAATCACTAGTTAAACTAGTAATATCATCAACCATGTGTAGTTATCTAACGTGACCTGTGTTGCATTCAACTGGTTATTCAACTAGGACTGCTCTTCTCTGTGTCACGGAGGCTCTCCGCACTGCTAAAGCTAACTCTCTCTCCTCTGCTCTCATCCTTCTAGACCTATCTGCTGCCTTCGATACTGGGAACCATCAGATCCTCCTCTCCACCCTCTCCGAGTTGGGCATCTCCGGCGCGGCCCACGCTTGGATTGCGTCCTACCTGACAGGTCGCTCATACCAGGTGGCGTGGCGAGAATCTGTCTCCGCACCACGTGCTCTCACCCCAGGGCTCTGTTCTAGGCCCTCTCCTATTCTCGCTATACACCAAGTCACTTGGCTCTGTCATATCCTCAAATGGTCTCTCCTATCATTGCTATGCAGACGACACACAATTAATCTTCTCCTTTCCCCCTTCTGATAACCAGGTGGCGAATCGCATCTCTGCATGTCTGGCAGACATATCAGTGTGGATGACGGATCACCACCTCAAGCTGAACCTCGGCAAGACGGAGCTGCTCTTCCTCCCGGGGAAGGACTGCCCGTTCCATGATCTCGCCATCACGGTTGACAACTCCATTGTGTCCTCCTCCCAGAGTGCTAAGAACCTTGGCGTGACCCTGGACAACACCCTGTCGTTCTCCGCTAACATCAAGGCGGTGACCCGATCCTGTAGGTTCATGCTCTACAACATTCGCAGAGTACGACACTGCCTCACACAGGAAGCGGCGCAGGTCCTAATCCAGGCACTTGTCATCTCCCGTCTGGATTACTGCAACTCGCTGGGCTCCTTGCCTGTGCCATTAACCTCTTGGGGCTAGGGGGCAGTATTGAGAATTTTGAAAAAAATATGTGCCCATTTTTAAATGCCTCCTACACCAACTCAGAAGCTAGAATATGCATATTATTGTTCAGGTTTGGATAGAAAACACTCTGAATTTTCTAAAACTGTTTGAATGGTGTCTGTAAGTATAACAGAACTCATATGGCAGTCAAAACCCTGAGACAAATTCTGACAGGAAGTGGATACCTGATGTGTTGAATTACCTTTAAGCCTATGCCATTGAAACACACAGGGGCTTATTAATCGTTGAGCACTTCCTATGGCTTCCACTAGATGTCACCAGTCTTTACAAAGTGTTTTGAGTCTTCTACTGTGAGATCTGACCGAACAAGAGCCATGGAACGGTGATGGCCGATTAGACTCTGGCGTGCGAGGTCATGTTGGGTACCCTCGTTCCAATACGTTTTAAAAGAGAATGCATTCGTCCGCCTTGAATATTATTCATGTTCTGGTTAAAAAAGGCACTAATGATTTATGCTATACAACGTTTGACATGTTTGAACGAACGTAAATATTTTTTCCCCCCTCGTTCATGAAGTGAAGTCCGGCCGGCATAGATCATGTGCTAACAACACAGAGCTTTTTGGACATAAATGATGAGCTTTTTCGAACAAAACTACATTCGTTATGGACCTGGGATTCCTGGAAGTGACATCTGATGAAGAGAATCAAAAGGTAATGGATTATTTACATAGTATTTTCGATTTTAGATCTCTCCAACATGGCGGTTAGTCTGTATCGCAACGCGTATTTTTCTGGGCGCAGTGCTCAGATTATTGCAAAGTGTGATTTCCCAGTAAAGTTATTTTTAAATCTGGCAAGCCGGTTGCGTTCAAGAGATGTAAATCTATAATTCTTTGAATGACAATATAATATTTTACCAATGTTTTCGAATATTAATTATTTAATTTGTTGTGCTGACTTGACTGGCGGTTATTGGAGGAAAACGATTTCCTGAACATCAACACCATAGTAAAACGCTGTTTTTGGATATAAATATGAACTTGATAGAACTAAAAATGCATGTATTGTCTAACATAATGTCCTAGGAGTGTCATCTGATGGAGATTGTCAAAGGTTAGTGCATAATTTTAGCTGATTTTCGTGACGCCTGTCTTTGAATTGACAAAACATTACACACAGCTATTGTCAATGTACTCTCCTAACATAATCTAACTTTATGCTTTCGCCGTAAAGCCTTTTTGAAATCGGACAACGTGGTTAGATTAAGGAGATGTTTATCTTTTAAATGGTGTAAAATAGTTGTATGTTTGAAAAATTTGAATTTTGACATTTAATTGGTTTCAAATTTGCCGCTCTTGATATTACACCTGTTGTTGATAGGGTGTACCAGGGGTGGCACGCTTGCGTCCCACATAGGCCCTAGAGGTTAAACCCCTACAACTCATCCAGAACGCCGCAGCCCGTCTGGTGTTCAACCTTCCCAAGTTCTCTCACGCCACCTCGCTCCTCCGCTCTCTCCACTGGCTTCCAGTTGAAGCTCGTATCCGCTACAAGACCATGCAAAGAAAAAGCCATATCTCAGACTGGCCAATAAAAAGAAAAGATTAATATGGGCAAAAGCACACAGACACTGAACAGAGGAGCTCTGCCTAGAAGGCCAGCATCTAGAGTCACCCCTTCACTGTTGACGTTGAGACTGGTGTTTTCTGGGTATTATTTTATGAAGCTGCCAGTTGAGGACTTGTGAGGCGTCTGTTTCTCAAACTAGACACTCTAATGTACTTGCCCTCTTCCTCAGTTGTGCACCAGGGCCTCCCACTCTTTCTATTCTGGTTAGAGCCAATTTGCGCTGTTCTGTGAAGGGAGTAGTACACAGCGTTGTACGAGATCTTCAGTTTCTTGGAAATTTCTTGCATGGAATAGCCTTCATTTCTCAGAACAAGTTTCAGAAGAAAGTGCTTTGTTTCTGGCCATTTTGAGCCGTGTAATTGAACCCACAAATGCTGATGCTCCAGATACTCAACTAGTCTAAAGAAGGCTAGTTTTATTGCTTCTTTAACTTCTTATGGGTATGTGGGATGCTACCATCCCACCTGGCCAACATCCGGTGAAATTGCAGAGCGCCAAATTCAAAAACAGAAATACTCATAATAAAAATTCATAAAACAGACAAGTGTTATACATCGGCTTAAAGATTAACTTATTGTTAATCCAACCGCGGTGTCAGATTTCAAAAAGGCGAAACCATGCGATTATCTGAGTACAGCACCCAGCACACAAAACATTACAAACAGTTACCAGATATATGCATATCCTAGCTTCTGGGCCTGAGTAACAGGCTGTTTACTTTGGGCACGCTTTACATCTGGAGGTGAAAATAGTGCCCCCTACCCTAGTGAGGTTAATCAGGAAAAAAATATGCATCATCTTACCTACGTTAGTTAATATTTCTTAATTGGGTTTTGAGTCTAAAATGATTCAGCCTTTAAAGCAATAACCATAACATAGATGTAACAATGATCTAACTCACTTGCTCGTGGTGGTTGTCTTGGGAGAGAAGAATGGTTTTTTTGATCTATGAAAAATAGATTTATTTATTTGCGATATTTATATAAATTAAGGATTAGACATTGTACTTGACAGAGAAAATAACATCTGATGTGTACACTAGTATTTACATGACTCACCGACCAGGAGTTGAACGACAGGTCTCTGAGTCCTGCTCACTGTTGGAATGAAGCAGGTGTAGTTTCCAGCATCAGAGAGAGTAACTCCTGTTAGTTTCAATGAGACGTTTCCATTCTTCAGTTCTTCTTTAAACAGTGACGTCCTTCTCTTGTAGGAAGGATTCTGGTCCTCTTCAGAGTCACGATGGTCGCGGTAACAATGCGCCTCTTTTGGCTTCAAGTCTGGTCTGAGCCACTCCACTGTGTGACTCGCAGCATTCATAGTGGGTTTCAGGAAACAAGGAAGGATGACATCACCACCCGCTACGGCATGAACCCTGGTCATTGGAGCAACAACCTGAACCTGAACTGAAAAATCAAAATCAGAGTGAATATCTTTAAGACCAAATAGTCTAAATGTTGTATAAAACTTTTCAAAAGAAGTTTAGTATGGTAATATAGTAGAGTTTAGTACTTAGTAGCAAATTTTGTATTTGTCATGAACAGACTCACGTGCTCACAAAATACTACTACTTTACCCAACAGAGCAGACTGATCCCTGGAGAATGAACACCAAATTAGAACAGATTCAACAGCTGGGCGATAGTGAAATGTAAAAACAAGAAGTTGTTTATATTGAAGGGAGAAATAATTACAGTATTCACCATCTGGATGTCAGTGACATGCACGTTGTATGTATATACATGCTGTAGGTATATACTGCTGCATTCAAGACAATTGGAAACTCATAAAATAAAAAATAAGTGAAATCATTATGTCGCCGCCATTAACTTTTTCCAACTTATTTTCCTTACCAAAACATATGGAGCATGAACGGCAAGCTGGCAGCACAACACCGGGACACAGCGAAGGATGTAGCGAATATCAGGGTGACAGCTAAAGCACAGGGCTTGATTTTCACTACAACATACAACTAGTTACAGCATTAACGTCTACATTTGTTAGATAAACCTCAACAATCACTCCGATCAAAACAGAATGATTCTGAACACTGACAAACTTTCCTTGCGCCAAGAACCATAGAGGGTTTAGTTCTTCCTGATCTCGTATTACCTCTAGGTGGGAACGCAGTCAGACCAGCCGGTAATACGCTTGTCCACCCGCGACAGGTTCATACATCAAACATCCTCTAATCAGGATGCGAAGGTGTTAGTTTTCTCCTTAACGAGATTTTAATGGCTCGGTGAAAAAACGTGTACTGTCAAAATAAATAATTCCCACCACCGTGCTAGGGTGGCTAATGCTACTTCCTGATGCCAATGTTCATTTGATCTGAAAATCGGTGGTGGATTATTGAGAGAAATTTCAACAAACATCAATGACATCACACCTGCTAAGATCTGCATGTCCCCACCTCATCTATACCTACTACTACTACCACCACTACCACTACCACCACTACCACTACACCCATCCCGTTTGTCTCACAACAACATCCCTCATACCTTGGAGTTTTCCAGTGCTTGTAACCAGTGGTGACCCGTCATTCAGGGCAGATGGGGCTCTCTCTCATTTTCTGTTGTTGTTTTGCATGTTATTTTGGCATTAATGTGTCACATATCAGTTTGCACACAATGTCAAAAATAAATACAAACATCATTGAGTTAATAAAGCCTCCAAATCCAGAGAATACCAGACTTTGTTGACAAAATGATGACAACATTTGCCCACGAAGGACCGCCACGCCACCTTCCTGTTCAAGTGAGCACAGCCCAACAAGGGGAGTCCAAAATGTATTATATGCTGCTGCATAAAAGATGCCAGGGAGATATGTATACTGTAGCTAAGAAAGTAATACTAAGTGTATGTATGTTGGTAGCTGTTAGCTGTTAGCAGCCCATGTGCCACACACTAATAATTTGGTCTATTTTTTAACCTCTTAATTATATTGTTTTTGCCCCACCAAGATTTCCATGCTAAAATCGCCACTGCTTGTAACACATGTGGCCTCAAAACTGCACTAATCTGTTTCTCTCTGTTTCTCGCCCAAATGTTTTAAATTAGATACATCATGTTACCTTCTACTCCAGTCGGTCGTTGTTTTTTTCCTTCTACAAATCAGTGAACTAGGCCTTTATTACTCCAGCTGACAGCAAATAAACTCTCTCTCAACATCTTCCTCATAAAACTTCTGCAGGCCAACTTTCTAACTCCGCCCATAACTTCCAGAAGGGATTCATTATTTAGTCATTATTAGTTTTACACGTAAGACATGACTGCCATTGTGCTGTAAACATTTTGAATTGTGTATCATATAATACATTCTATACATTAGTTCATACTGGATTAAGCGTACATTTTTGTTAGTTATGTTCCAACACTCCCTCCCTCTTGTGCCAATATCAGATATTTTGAAGTCTGTGTTCCAATAGTTTGTATTTTCTTTCTATTTTTGTCGTCAGTTGGCAAGGTTTGTCTATCTTACCTTATATATCTTACCTATCATATGAGTATCCTTTTTCTGACTCAAATAAATATCAATTCCCTCAATTGTGTTTTAATAAGACAGTGTGCATATTTTTCAGTTGAGTCACAAACGCACCAGGCACCAGGTTGGAAGACCAGTCAGTCTGGTAAAAGTCCTCCAAAATCGTCTACATGGCTGGCTGCGTTTTGCTACCAACGGAAACTTCTGGAAGATTGCCAATTTTTTTGTTTCTCTAACGAACCAGAGTTCGGAGGCAGTGGGAGAACCGATTCAAGTAAATATGTTATGAACATTATGAATAGATTCTCCAGTTCCAGTCCCTAGCGAGAACAACTATCGCTCTGCCCTCAGTTTAAGTCAGAAGTTAACATACACCTTAGACAAATACATTTAAAAACTCAGTTTTTCACAATTCCTGACATTTAATCCTAGTAAAAATTCCCTGTCTTAGGTCAGTTAGGATCACCACTTTATTTTATGAATCTGAAATGTCAGAATAATAGTAGAGAGAATGATTTATTTCAGCTTTGATTTATTTCAGCTTTTATTTCTTTCATCACATTCCCAGTGGGTCAGAAGTTTACATACACTCAATTAGTATTTGGTAGCATTGCCTTTAAATTGTTTAACTTGGGTCAAACGTTTTGGGTAGCCTTCCACAAGCTTCCCACAATAAATTGGGTGAATTTTGGCCCATTCCTCCTGACAGAGCTGGTGTAACTGAGTCAGGTTTGCAGGACTCCTTGCTTGCACACGCTTTTTCTGCCCACAAATGTTCTACAGGGTTGAGGTCAGGGCTTTGTGATGGCCATTCAAATACCTTGACGTTGTTGTCCTTAAGCCATTTTGACACAACTTTGGACGTATGCTTGAGGTCATTGTCCATTTGAAATACCCATTTGCGACCAAGCTTCAACTTCCTAACTGATGTCTTGAGATGTTGCTTCAATATATCCACATAATTGTCCGTCCTTATGATGCCATCTATTTTGTGAAGTGCACCAGTCCCTCCTGCAGCAAAGCACCCCCACAACATGATGCTGCCTCCCCCGTGCTTCATGGTTGGGATGGTGTTCTTCGGCTTGCAAGCGTCCCCCTTTATCCTCCAAGCATAACGATGGTCATTATGGCTAAACAGTTATTCCATTTTGTTTCATCAGACCAGAGGAAATTTCTCCAAAAAGTACATTCTTTGTTACCATGTGCAGTTGCAAACCGTAGTCTGGCTTTTTTATGGCAGTTTTGGAGCAGTGGCTTCTTCCTTGCTGAGCAGCCTTTCAGGTCATGTCGATATAGGACTAGTTTTACTGTGGATATAGATACTTTTGTACCTGTTTCCTCCAGCATCTTCACAAGGTCCTTTGCTGCTGTTCTGGGATTGATTTGCACTTTTCGCACCAAAGTACGTTCATCTCTAGGAGACAGAACGCATCTCCTTCCTGAGCGGTATGACGGCTGTGTGGTCCCAAGGTGTTTATACTTGCGTACTATTGTTTGTACAGATGAACGTGGTACCTTCAGGCATTTGGAAATTGCTCCCAAGGATGAACCAGACTTGTGGAGGTCTACAATTTTTTATCTGAGGTCTTGGCTGATTTCTTTTGATTTTCCCATGATGTCAAACAAAGAGGCACTGAGTTTGAAGGTAGGCCTTGAAATACATCCACAGGTACACCTTCAACTGACTCAAATGACATCAATTAGCCTATCAGAAGGTTCTAAAGCCATGACATCATTTTCTGGAATTTTCCAAGCTGTTTAAAGGCACAGTCAACTTAGTGTATGTAAACTTCTGACCCACTGGAATTGTGACACAGTGAATAAGTGAAATAATCTGTCTGTAAACAATTGTTGGAAAAATTACTTGTGTCATGCACAAAGTAGATGTCCTAACCGACTTGCAAAAACTATAGTTTGTTAACAAGAAATTTGTGGAGTGGTTGAAAAACGAGTTTCAATGACTCCAACGTAAGTGTATGTAAACTTCCGACTTCAACTGTATATCAACATAATATTCAGGGCTGTCTAATTACAGTATAATGCAGTATGTTTCTTAGTGAAGTCTGTCCTCAGATACAGAGAGCTGTGAAAAGCCTGTCTGCAGACGAAGAGGTCCCAGTGAATGCCCCAAGAGAATAAAGGTACATCCTTGTATACCATGGATTATGTGTACCTATGTTAGCACATTTTGTAAACAAAAATACAGTTTAAAAGTCACACAATGCATAAACCTATTACAAGTGGATAAAAAGTTTGGTCAAGGGGCGGCAGGTAGCCTAGTGGTTAGAGCGTTGGACTAGTAACCGGAAGGTTGCAAGATCGAATCCCCGAGCTGACAAGGTAAAAAATCTGTCGTTCTGCCCCTCAACAAGGCAGTTAACCCACTGTTCCTAGGCCGTCATTGAAAATAAGAATTTGTTCTTAACTGACTTGCCTTGTTAAATAAAGGTAAAATAAAAACCGATAGTCGACTGTTCTTAAACATTTTTTCCATATATAGACACCTATATTTTTTTCATATTTTTGAATAAAACCAACTATATGCTTGTATTATGCTGTTTGATGACAAATTACTTGAGGGAGCTCAAGGTAACCAGAAAAGAAATTATACAAAATCTGACCCGACCATCCTCCTGCTGGCTTTCGCAGATTCTGATTCTACGGAAGTTGACGTTAATCGGCTACACGAGGAGGAGTCGGCAACAAATAGCCAATAGCTGTGTCTGTCCCGAGCTCACTGGCGTGGGAAACTGCCCAGAATATTTATACAATGTTGCATGTTCACTAGCGCAAGCGTCGGGACGGACCCTGTTGGGCTGCATCACAGCCTGGTACGGCAACTACACCACGCTCAACCGCAAGGCTCTCCAGAGGGTGGTGTGGGGGCAAACTTCCAGGGGCAAACTACCTGCCCTTCAGGACACTTATACCACCCGATGTCACAGGAAGGCCAAAAAGATCATCAAGGACAACAACCACCCGAGCCACTGCCTGTTCACCCCGCTATCATCCAGAAGGCGAGTACAGGTGCATCAAAGCTGGGACCGAGAGACTGAAGAACAGCTTCTATCTCAAGGCCATCGGACTGCTAAACAGCAATCACTAACTCAGAGAGGCTGCTGCCTACATTGAGACCCAATCACTGGACACTAATAAATGGATCACTAATCACTTTATACAATAATAATATTAATAATGTTTACATCATGTTTTCATTACTCATATCACATTTTATACCATCTACTGCATCTTTCCTATGCCGCTCGGCCATCGCCTATCCATATACTTATATGTACATATTCTCATTCACCCCTTTAGATGTGTGTGTATTGGTAGTTGTTAGATATTACTGCAATGTCGGAACTAGAAGCACAAGCATTTCGCTACACTCGCATTAACATCTGCTAACCATGTGTTTGTGACCAATAAAATTAGATTTTGAATAGTTGATACAATGTTTTAAGTTCATTGCAGACAGGCGAAGCCAATGTGATTTATAGGATATTTATTTTTATCAGGATATTTTCTACCTGTGGGTTGCAATGTTTTTATTTGTTGGTTATTTTACAATAATTGGAAATGGTAATAGAAGTTACTTTTTAGGTTTTTATCATTTTGACAAAGAGATATGAAGACGCTATTATAAATGAAAACCAGAACTGGCAGATGGGTAGAAATGGTAAGATAAATTGGCATTCCACATGAAAGGTTGCCAACTCATAGTGTAGCCCATTACCGGCAACTTCAGGAGAGGAATGGCAGAATATGTGATAGCCACTAGGAGGAGAATGGTCAGGTCAAGTTTTTTTTTCTTCTAAAGCCTTCTTGAGGCGTTAAATCGTAACCTTAACCTCTCTAGGGTAGGGGGCAGTATTTTCACGGCCGGATGAAAAACGTACCCAAATGAAACGGCCTACTACTCGGGCCCAGGAACTGGAAAATATATATATATATATATATTAGTAGATTTGGAAAGAAAACTCTAAAGTTTCTAAAACTGTTTGAATGGTGTCTGTGAGTATAACAGAACTCATATTGCAGACAAAAACCTGAGAAAAATCTAAGCAGGAAGTGAGAATTCTGGTGCTTGTAGTCCTTTCAAGTCATTGGCAATCGAACACACAGTGAGTTAGGGTTCATTTTGCACTTCCTAAGGCTTCCACTACATGTCAACAGTCTTTAGAAAGTTGTTTGAAGCGTCTACGATGAACAGAGACTGAATGAGAAGGCTGAGAAGCTGGTGACCCCGGGGAGGAGACGCGCATTCACGCGAGAGGTAGCTCCACGTTCCAAAAAGTTTTTTCAAGACACAGGAACCGTCCGGTTGAAATATTACTGAATCTTCACGTTCTAAAGGCCCTAAAGATTGATGTTTTACAACGTTTGACATGTTTGAACGAACGTAAATAAAAAAAATAAAAGCTTTCATAGTCACATTTTCGGCGCACTTACGACATTTTGAGTAGCTTACTGAACGCGCGAACAACAAGGCGCTATTTGCACATAAATTATGGATTTTATCGAACAAAACAACATTTGTTGAATACCTGGGATTTCTGGAAGTGCCTTCTGATGAAGATCAAAGGTAAGTGAATATTTCTAATGCCATTTAATATTTTAGATGACTCCAACATGGCGGCTAGTGTATCGCCTAGCACAGTACTCAGATTATTGCAAAGTGTGATTTCCCAGTAAAGTTATTTTGAAATCTGGCAATGCGGTTACATTCTTTCAGTAGATGTTAATCTATAATTCTTTGAATGACAGTTTAATATTTTATCAAGGTTTTTGAATAGTATTTTTGTAAATTGTAGCGCTGATTCACCGGCAGTTTTGGAGGCTAAATATTTTCTGAACTTCACGCGCCACTGTAAAATGCTGTTTTTGGATATAAATATGAACTTGATAGAACAAAAAATGCATGTATTGTGTAACATGATGTCCTAGGAGTGTCATCTGATGAAGATTGTCAAAGGTTAGTCCTTCATTTAGCTGTGTTTTGGGTATTTGTGATGCATGCTAGTTGATTAGAAAATGGCTGTGTACTCTCCTAACATAATCTAATGTTTTGCTTTCGCTGTAAAGACTTTTGGAAATCGGACAACGTGGTTCGATTCAGGAGAAGTGTATCTATAAAATGGTGTAATATAATCCTATGTTTGAGAACTTTGAATTATGAGATTTTGTGGTTTTAAATTTGGCGCTCTGATTTCTCCCTGGCTGTTGAATAGTGCGGGACGATTTTGTCCCACATACCTGAGAGAGGTTAAAGCATCAGACGAGCTCAATTCCTATAGTTGATTTTATTAAAACACATAGGGTGTCATATATATATACACACACACACACCAACACACACACCAACACACACACACACACACACACACACACACACACACGTTAAAATTCAGAGAAATTGAAAGGTCGAAAGAACAGATAACTCAGTCGACCAAGATTAAAACCAAAAACATGAGAGAATATATTGTCCAGATACTGATAGAGCCATTCTGGATCTAAAGAAAAGACACCCTGATACTACTGGTCAGAGATACAACATCAAAACTCAAAAGAACAGATGTATAGACACTGATTCAATGGCATTGAGGAGTATACCACCTCAGTCACCGGCTTCATCAAGAAGTGCATCGACGACATCGTCCACATAGTGACCGTACGTACATATCCCAACCAGAAGCCATGGATTACAGGCTACATCCGCACCGAGTTAAAGGCTAGAGCTGCCGATTTCAAGGAGCAGGACGCACATAAGAAATCCCGCTATGCCCTCAAAAGAACCATCAAACAGGCAAAAGCGTCAATACAGGACTAAGATTGAATCCTACTACACAGGCTTTGGCGCTCGTAGGATGTGGCAGGGCTTGCAAACTATTACAGACTACAAAGGGAGACCCAGCCGCGAGCTGCCCAGTGACGCGAGCCTACCAGACGAGCTAAATGCCTTTTTTGCTTGCTTTGATGCAAGCAACACTGAAGCATGCATGAGAGCACCAGCTGTCTGGACGACTGTGATTATGCTCTCTGTAGCTGATGTGAGCAAGATATTTAAACATTCACAAAGCCGTGGGGCCAGACGCATTACCAGATCATGTACTCAAAGCATGCGCAGACCAACTGGTAAGTGTCTTCACTGACATTTTCAACCTCTCCCTGACAGAGTCTGTAATACCTACATGTTTCAAGCAGACCACAATAGCAACCTGCCTAAATGTTTACCGCCCCGTAGCACTCACGTCAGTAGCCATGAAGTGCTTTGAAAGGCTGGTCATGGCTCACATCAATCAACGCCATCATCCCGGAAACCCTAGACCCACTCCAATTCACATACCGCCCCAACAGATCCACAGATGACGCAATCTCAATTGCACTCCACACTGCCCTTTCACACCTGGAGAAAAGAAACACCTACGTGAGAATGCTGTTCATTGACTACAGCTCAGCGTTCAACACCATAGTGCCCACAAAGCTCATCACTAAGCTAAGGACCCTAGGACTAAACACCTCCCTCTGCAACTGGATCCTGGACTTCCTGATAGGCTACCCCCAGGTGGTAAGGGTAGACAACAATACATCCTCCATGCTGATCCTCAACACTGGGCCCCCTAGGTGTGTACTTAGTCCCCTCCTGTAGTCCCTGTTCACCCATGACTGCGTGGCCAAACACGACTCCAACACCATCATCAAGTTTGCTGACGACACAAGTGGTAACGATGAGACAGCCTATAGGGAGGTCAGAGACCGGGCAGTGTCTCTCCCAGGGAAAGGCGGGCCGAACAGGCCCCCATTTACATCTTTTCCCTCTCAGGAGACTGAAAAGATTTGGCATGGGTCCCTAGATCCTAAGATAATTCTACAGCTGCACCATCGAGAGCATCCAGACCGGTTGCATCAGCACCTGGTATGTTAACTGCTTGGCATCTGACCGTAAGCCATTACAGAGGGTAGTGCGTACCGCCCAGTATATCACTAGGACCAAGATTCCGGACTATTTACATTGACAACCCCCCCCTTTGTTTTTACACTGCTGCTACTCACCATTTAATATCTATGCATTATTCCTACCTACATGTACAAATTACGACTAACCTGTACCCCCACGTATTTACTCGCTACCCCCCTGTATATAGCTTGTTATTGTTATTTTATTGTGTTGCTTTATCATTTTTTTCAACTTTAGTTTATTTAGCAGTTCTTGAACTGCATTTTTGGTTAAAGGCTTGTAAGTAAGCATTTCACAGTAAGGGAAAGGGGGATACCAGTCAGTTGTACAACAATGCATTCAACTGAAATGTGTCTTCCACATTTAACCGCTATGAATCAGAGAGGTGCGGAGGGGGCTGCCTTAATCAACATCCACGTCTTCGCCGCCTGGGGAACAGTGGTCTACTACACCTGTTGTATTCGGAGAATGTGACAAATACAATTTGATACTACTGATCAGAGATACAGAGGTCTAATGTGTAGACACTACTGTGTGTAGTTCAGAGATACAGAGGTTTAATGTGTAGACACTACTGTGTGTAGGTCAGAGATACAGAGGTTAGCACATTTATATGTGTTAGCACATTTATATGTTCAGTGTAGTTAGTTAGCAGAGAGCACAGGTCATGAGAGAACACTCTGGCTGTGTCCCACATCGCACCCTGTCAACTACATAGTGAACTGCTGCTGATCAGACTCCTGGTCAACAGTAGTGCTCTTTATAGGGAATAGGCTGCTATGTGGGATGTACACTGTGACTTCCATTTAGTTCACCATCTTGTCTCAGGCCTCTGATAACACACTGTCATGTCACCACCTATTACACCCCCCCATCTGGTCTCAGTCCTCTGATAACACACTGTCATGTCACCACCTATTACACCCCCCATCTGGTCGCAGGCCTCTGATAACACACTGTCATGTCACCACCTATTACACCCCCCCCCCAATCTGGTCTCAGGCCTCTGATAACACACTGTCATGTCACCACCTATTTCACCCCCATCTGGTCTCAGGCCTCTGATAACACACTGTCATGTCACCACCTATTTCACCCCCCATCTGGTCTCAGTCCACTAGCTCATCATTTGAGGTGCGACATCAAATAACAGACGTGCAATGAGGACACACTCATAATACTCCGATAATCCCAAATCCGTAAACACGGGCACCCTCATAGATATCATCCTAACTAACTCGCCCTCCAAATACACCTCTGCTGTTTTCAACCAAGATCTCAGCGATCACTGCCTCATTGCCTGCATCCGTAATGGGTCTGCGATCAAACGACCACCCCTCATCACTGTCAAACGCTCCCTAAAACACTTCTGCGAGCAGGCCTTTCTAATCGACCTGGCCGGGGTATCCTGGAATGACATTGACCTCATCCCGACAGTAGAGGATGCCTGGTTGTTCTTTAATATATACACAGGCAGTCAGGAAAGCTAAGTTTAGCTTTTTTAAACAGACATTTGCATCCTGCAGTACAAACTCTAAAAAGTTCTGGGACACTAAAGTCCATGGAGAATAAAAGCACCTCCTCCCAGGTACCCACTGCTCTGAGGCTAGGAAACACTGTTACAACCGATAAATCCACTATAATTGAGAATTTCAATAAGCATCTCTACGGCTGGCCATGCTTTCCACCTGTCTACCCCTACACCCATATCCAGATAGCTGATGTTCTGAAAGAGCTGCAAAATCTGGACCCCTACAAATCAGCCGGGCTAGACAATCTGGACCCTCTCTTTCTAAAATCATCTGCCGAAATTGTTGCAACCCCTATTACTAGCCTGTTCAACCTCTCTTTCGTATCGTCTGAGATTCCCAAAGATTGGAATGCTGCTGCGGTCATCCCCCTCTTCAAAGGGGGAGACACTCTAGACCCAAACTGCTACAGACCTATATCTATCCTACCCTGCATCTCTAAGGTCTTCGAAAGCCAAGTTAACAAACAGATTACCGACCATTTTGAATCACAACGTACCTTCTCCACTATGCAATCTGGTTTCAGAGCCGGTCATGGGTGAACCTCAGCCACGCTCAAGGTTCTTAACGATATCATAACCGCCATCGATAAGAGACATTACTGTGCAGCTGTATTCATCGACCTGGCCAAGGCTTTTGACTCTGTCAATCACCACATTCTTATTGACAGACTCAACACCCTTGGTTTCTCAAATGATTGCCTCACCTGGTTCACCAACTACTTCTCTGATAGAGTTCAGTGTGTCAAATCAGAGGGCCTATTGTCCGGACCTCTGGCAGTCTCTATGGGGGTGCCACAGTGTTCAATTCTTGGGCCGACTCTCTTCTCTGTATACATCAATGATGTCGCTCTTGTTGCTGGTGATTCTCTGATCCACCTCTAACAGACAACACCATTCCGTACACATCTGGCCCTTCTTTGGACACTTAACTAACCTCCAGACGAGCTTCAATGCCATACAACTCTCCTTCCGTGGCCTCCAACTGCTCTTAAAACGCAAAAAATAAATAAATGCATGCTATTCAACCGATCATTGCCCGCCCATCCAGCATCACTACTCTGGACGACTCTGACTTAGAATACGTGGACAACTACAAATACCTGGGTGTCTGGCTAAACGGTAAACTCTCCTTCCAGACTCATATTAAGCATCTCCAATCCAAAATTAAATTTAGAATCGGCTTCCTATTTCGCAACAAAGCATCCTTCACTCATGCTGCCAAACATACCCTCGTAAAACTGACCATCCTACCGATCCTCGACTTCGGCATATGTCATCTATAAAATAGCCTCCAACACTCTACTCAACAAACTGGATGCAGTCTATCACAGTGCCATCCGTTTTGTCACCAAAGCCCCATACACTACCCACCACTGCAACCTATATGCTCTCGTTGGCTGGCCCTCACTTCATACTCGTCGCCAAACCCACTGGCTACAGGTTATCTACAAGTCTCTGCTAGGTAAAGCCCCACCTTATCTCAGCTCACTGGTCACCATAGCAGCACCCACTCGTAGCACGCGCTCCAGCAGGTATATATCACTGGTCACCCCCAAAGCCAACTCCTCCTTTGGTCGTCTGTCCTTCCAGTTCTCTGCTGCCAATGACTGGAATGAACTGCAAAAATCTCTGAAGCTGGAGACTCATATCTCCCTCACTAGCTTTAAGCACCAGCTGTCAGAGCAGCTCACAGATCACTGCACCTGTCCATAGCCCATCTGTATACAGCCCATCTATCCACCTCATCCCCATACTGTATTTATTTATTTATTCTGCTCCTTTTGCACCCCAGTATCTCTACTTGCACATTCATATGTTGCACATCCACCATTCCAGTGTTTAATTGCCATACTGTAATTACTTTGCCACCATGGCCTATTTATTGCCTTAATTCCCTTATTTTACCTAATTTGCACTCACTGTATATAGACTTTTTGTTTTCTTTCTACTGTATTATTGACTGTATATTTTGTTCATTCCATGTGTAACTCTGTGTTGTATGTGTCGAACTGCTATGCTTCATCTTGGCCAGGTCACAGTTGCAAATGAGAACTTGTTCTCAACTGGCCTACCTGGTTAAATAAAGGTGAAAAAAAGACATACACAAATAATAAAAAAATGTGTATTTCACGTTCGTTGATCAATAAAACGGAATCACTTAACAAAATGCAATTAACAGCAGGTTTCCTAGAAGTAGAACAGGGTCTGCAGAGCTAGCTGGCTACTGAAGTAGAACAGGGTCTGCAGAGCTAGCTGGCTACTGAAGTAGAACAGGGTCTGCAGAGCTAGCTGGCTACTGAAGTAGAACAGGGTCTGCAGAGCTAGCAGGCTACTGAAGTAGAACAGGGTCTGCAGAGCTAGCTGGCTACTGAAGTAGAACAGGGTCTGCAGAGCTAGCTGGCTACTGAAGTAGAACAGGGTCTGCAGAGCTAGCTGGCTACTGTAGTAGAACAGGGTCTGCAGAGCTAGCTGGCTACTGTAGTAGAACAGGGTCTGCAGAGCTAGCTGGCTACTGAAGTAGAACAGGGTCTGCAGAGCTAGCTGGCTACTGTGTCACTGGAAATTGCAATTTTTTTGTAACCTCTATTTAAGTCAGTTAATTAAGAACAAATTCTTATTTACAATGACGGCCTAACCAACAGTAGTACACTTTATAGGAACTTTATAGCCAAACCCTGGGCCAATTGTGCACTACGGAACTCCTAAACACGGCCAGATGTGATACAGCCTGGAATCGAACCAGGGTCTGTAGTGACGCACTGAAATAAAATGCCTTAGACCACTGCACCACAGTTGACCATAATGTCAAAATTACCAGTTAACTAGTTAACGTAATGACATGCTGACCCAGTTAACTAGTTAAAGTAATGACATGCTGACCCAGTTAACTAGTTAACGTTAGCTACATAAACCTGCATCTGGATGATCTAAGATGATAGCAAGTTGAGAATAACAACATATAACTTAACATCGTATTGCTAACAACGTTATATCACTTCAGGATGTATCTTTGCTAGCCAGCTTACATTGGGTTTACTAGCTAACTTAGCTAGCTAGGTAGCTGAGCTTTCTGAAGCTAGCTAAGCGATGGTGTGAACAACCCACCTTCGGATGTTGTAGAAAGACAGCAGAAGCAAAGCCAGCATAAATGCAAACCATAACGAGAAATGATATCCATTTTGACAAGCAATGTTACGTTTGATGCAGGTTGTTACTAGCGATTTTAGTTTCAAACACACTTTCCTTCCTCTTCAGTATAATGACGTTCTTCCTCTTCCGTCTAATGACGTTCCCAACAATCTTCTTCTTCTGAGGTTTAACGGCGGTTGGCATCCAATTTGTTGCATTACCGCCACCTACTAGCCTGGAGTACAACTCCCTTATACTTTACTTGAAAAAGAAAAAATGTACTGAATAAATACCCTACCATCTAACACTATACTCACTAATTTAAAAATTATATAGAATAAAATTAACACCCCCCTACTCCACTAATTAAATGTATTTATTCCTACCTGATGCCATCACCCTGAAAGGATGGGACATCAGCACTTAACACACCCTGTTACTCTTTCTATTGTCAAGTCTCCCACACACCCAAATACCTCTCTGCAGCTGCCACCACAACCTCTATTTCCTGAGACTTCAGATCCATCCCTGCTGTGCAGTTGATAAACATTGCTATAAATGCTAAAAATCCAATCTTACTGAAACGTATTTCACATTTTGCCCTATCCCTCTGTACTGGTATATCTCTACTACTCTCACCACTCCTCCCCTTAACCCATCTTCCTCTACTTTCTTCACTGCCTCAGCATATGACAACCTCTGTGCTACTCTGACCCTGGAAACCTCAACCTGCCTCTCTCGCACTGGACATTTCTGATCCCCAGCTCCATGGGCACCCCTGCAATTAACACATTCCACTACTTAACCCGATGCTACACATTCCTTTGTCTTGTGCCCTTCTGCACATTTCTCACACCTTGGACCCTCCCTCCTACACACTGCTGCCACCTGCCCATCAGCTGGACACCTGTAACATCGTAATGTATTCGGA
Source organism: Salmo trutta (assembly GCF_901001165.1). NCBI lineage: Eukaryota > Metazoa > Chordata > Actinopteri > Salmoniformes > Salmonidae > Salmo > Salmo trutta. Next base: position 64,460,721 of record NC_042961.1, read on the forward strand.
ACATACGCTCATACAGGATAACTTATATATCCTAACTTCACTTTGTCAGGCAAAAAACTTTATTGTGTAACTGGGACTCTTGCGATTGCAACCAGATGAAGATCTTCAAAGGTAAGTGATTCATTTGATCGCTATTTCTGACTTTCGTGACTCCTCTACTTGGTTGGAAAATGTTTGTATGCTTTTGTAAGCGGGGTGCTGTCCTCAGATAATCACATGGTATGCTTTCGCCGTAAAGCCTTTTTGAAATCTGACACAGAGTCTGGATTAACAATAAGTTAATCTTTAAGCCAATGTATAACACTTGTATTTTTTATGAATGTTTATTATGAGTATTTCTGTATTTTGAATTTGGCGCTCTGCAATTTCACAGGATGTTGTCGAGGCCTATCCCAAAGAGGTTTTAACACAGTGTCCAAAGAAGGGCCAGATGTAAACAGAATGGTGTCGTCTGCGTAAAGGTGGATCAGAGAATCACCAGCAGCAAGAGCGACATCATTGATATATACAATAGAAAAGAGTCGGTCTGAGATTTGAACCCTGTGGCACCCCCCTAGAGACTGCTAGAGGACCGGACAACAGGCCCTCCGATTTGACACACTGAACTCTATCTGAGAAGTATCTGAGAAGTAGTTGGTGAACCAGGCGAGGCAGTCATTTGAGAAGCCAAGGCTATTGAATCTGCCGATAAGAATGCAGTGATTGACAGAGTCGAAAGCCTTGGCCAGGTCAATGAATACGGCTACACTGTACTGTTTTTATCGATGGTGGTTAGGATGTTGTTTAGGACCTTGAGCGTGGCTGAGGTGCACCCATGACCAGCTCGGAAACCAGATTGCGTAGCGGAGAAGGTACGGTGGTATTCGAAAAAGTCTGTGATCTGTTTGTTAACTTGGCTTGCGAAGACCTTAGAAAGGTAGGGCAGGATGGATATAGGTCTGTAGCAGTTTGGGTCCAGAGTGTCTCCCCAGTTTGAAGAGAGGGATGACCACGGCAGCTTTCCAATCTTTGGGAATCTCAGACGATACGAAAGAGAGGTTGAACAGGCTAGTAATAGTAATAGACTTCTTCCACTTTCCCAACACTTCTTCACCATCCTCATGACTTCAAAGGGTTTCCCAAATAAACATCGTTATCCAAAAAAACGTATTCCAACAAGGAGTGATTAATCAGACTCATTTTACACAACAATTTTAGCCCTTTGTGTTCCATTGTTGGACTTCCCTGTTGTACACTTATCTTTCTAGCTAACTGTACTCGACGCGCCTTCAGCTTCAAACGACACTTCTGCTTCCGCCATCTCAGGGTCCTGCGGTGACAACGTCCTCCCCCTCTGTATGTTCCTTCCTCCAACAGGAATCTGCTCCAAAAACTTTGTAAATAACAAGGTTGCCAACAAACAACCCATACAAAGTTGTATAGCAGCAGAATAAGATACCGGGCAGGGAGTGGGCTGTTAATTTCTTTTTTCACTGACAACATTTATTTTGAAAAATGTCTGTCCTCATTCTGGTCGCCTGCAAGCAATTCTTGTTCGTTGGTTTAGTTATTATTTCTGGTGTGTCTGCATTTGCCGGTGAACTCTATTGCTTTGGTTAAAATGTAACTAAATGACTGCTAGCTCCAATATTTTATTAGCTAGGAGGCTTGTACACAACAGCCTACTCGTACTACAGAAACATACAATGTAATTTGCCAAGTTCTCTCTGTGTTAACTTGTTATGGATATGGGGCAGTATTTTCACGGCCGGATAAAAAAACGTACCCGATTTAATCTGATTATTACTCCTGCCCAGAAACTAGAATATGCATATAATTATTAGCTTTGGATAGAAAACACTCCAAAGTTTCTAAAACTGTTTGAATGGTGTCTGTGAGTATAACAGAACTCATATGGCAGGCCAAAATCTAAAACCTGAGAAGATTCCTTACAGGAAGCGCCCTCTCTGACTATTTCTTGGCCTTCTTGATCATCGCTATCCAAAACTGGGGATCTCTGGCATAACGTGACATTTTCTAACGCTCCCATAGGCTCTCAGAAGGCGACAGAACGTTGAATGGTGACTTTGCAGGCCATGGCTGAAAAACAGTAGCGCATTTGGATAGTGGTCGATCTGAGAACAATGAGACTGGGGCGCGTGCACGAGAAGACTCCATGTTTTTATTTTTTCGTCTTTGAACGAAAACCGGGTTTCCCGGTCGGAATATTATTGCTTTTTTACGAGAAAAATCGCAAAAAAATTTGATTTTAAACAGCGTTTGACATGCTTCGAAGTACGGTAATGGAATATTTTGAATTTTTTTGTAATGAAACACATCGGGCACGTCACCCTTCATTACCCTTCGGATAGTGTCTTGAACGCACGAACAAAACGCCGCTATTTGGATATAACTATGGATTATTTGGAACCAAACCAACATTTGTTATTGAAGTAGAAGTCCTGGGAGTGCATTCTGACGAAGAACAGCAAAGGTAATCCATTTTTTTTAATAGTAAATCTGAGTTTGGTGAGGGTTCAAACTTGGTGGGTGTCAAAATAGCTAGCCTGTGATGGCGAGCTATCTACTCAGAATATTGCAAAATGTGCTTTCACCGAAAAGCTATTTTAAAATCGGACACCGCGATTGCATAAATGAGTTCTGTATCTATAATTCTTAAAATAATTGTTATGTTTTTTGTGAACGTTTATCGTGAGTAATTAGATAAATTCACCGGAAGTGTTGGGTGGGAATGCTAGTTCTGAACGTCACATGCTAATGTAAAAAGCTGTTTTTTGATATAAATATGAACTTGATTGAACAAAACATTTATGTATTGTTTAACATAATGTCCTAGGAGTGTCATCTGATGAAGATCATCAAAGGTTAGTGCTGCATTTAGCTGTGGTTTTGTTTTTTGTGACATTATATGCTAGCTTGAAAAATGGGTGTCTGATTATTTCTGGCTGGGTACTCTGCTGACATAATCTAATGTTTTGCTTTCGCTGTAAAGCCTTTTTGAAATCGGACAGTGTGGTTAGATAAAGGAGAGTCTTGTCTTTAAAATGGTGTAAAATAGTCATATGTTTGAAAAATTGAAGTTTTTGGATTTTTGAGGAATTTGTAATTCGCGCCACGCCTATCATTGGATATTGGAGCAGGTGTTCCGCTAGCGGAACGTCTAGATGTAAGAGGTTCCTGTTGCCCAAATATAGCAGGTAACTTGTGTCTATGTCGAAGATGTTGTTGAGTTCTATCTAATATATGCCTTGACCCAATTCAGGTAACCTCAAGATACTTCACTCACTACAGCTGCTTTTGAAGAACTTTCCAGGCTTTTGTGATTTACATTCCGACTTTTGAATTGTCTCCTTTATTGGACATATTTAGCTAATAAAAAAGAACAATATATAAAGCATGCATCTGTTTTAAGGTTATTGTGTTTGTGTGTGTGGTGTAGTTCCTCTTGGTGTCCACTAGGTGGCATTACAGTTTCAATATTTTTACACCAGGTTATCATGTGTAACAATGTTCCTTTTAAGTCCAGTGGTGTAAATTACTGAAGTAAAAATATTTTAAAGTACTACTTAAGGGTAGAGCTGCCGCTTTCAAGGTGCGGGACTCTAACCCGGAAGCTTACAAAAAATCCTGCTATGCTCTGTGACGAACCATCAAACAGGCAAAGTGTCAATACAGGGCTAAGATTGAATCATACTACACCGGCTCTGACGCTCGTCTTATGTGGCAGGGCTTGCAAATTATTACAGACTACAAAGGGAAGCCCAGCCGCGAGCTGCCCAGTGACACGAGAATACCAAAAGAGCTAAACCACTTCTATGCTCGCTTCAAGGCAAGCAACACTGAGGCATGCATGAGAACATCAGCTGTTCCGGATGTCTGTGTGTTGTCGCTCTCCGTAGCCAACGTGAGTAAGACCTTTAAACAGGTCAACATACACAAGGCTGCGGGGCCAGACGGATTACCAGGACGTGTGCTCCGGGCACGTGCTGACCAACTGGCAGGTGTCTTCACTGACATTTTCAACATGTCCCTGATTGAGTCTGTTAAACCAACATGTTTCAAGCAGACCACCTTAGTCCCTGTGCCCAAGAACACAAAGGCAACCTGCCTAAATCACTACAGACCCGTAGCACTCAGGTCCGTAGCCATGAAGTGCTTTGAAAGGTTGGTAATGGCTCACATCAACACCATTATCCCAGAAACCCTAGACCCACTCCAATTTGCATACCGCCCAAACAGATCCACAGATGATGCAATCTCTATTGCACTCCACACTGCCCTTTCCCACCTGGACAAAAGGAACACCTATGTGAGAATGCTATTCATTGACTACAGCTCAGCGTTCAATACCATAATACCCTCAAAGCTCATCACTAAGCTAAGGATCCTGGGACTAAACACCTTCCTCTGCAACTGGAGCCTGGATTTCCTGACGGGCCGCCCCCAGGTGGTGAGGGTAGGTAGCAACACATCTGCCACACTGATCCTCAACACTGGAGCTCCCCAGGGGTGCGTGCTCAGTCCCCTCCTGTACTCCCTGTTCACCCACAACTGCATGGCCAGGCACGACTCCAACACCATCATTAAGTTTGCAGACGACACAACAGTGGTAGGCCTGATCACCAACAACGACGAGGAAGCCTATAGGGAGGAGGTCAGAGACCTGGCCGGGTGGTGCCAGAATAACAACCTATCCCTCAACGTAACCAAGACTAAGGAGATGATTGTGGACGACTGGAAAAGGAGGACCGAGCACACCCCCATTCTCATCGACGGGGCTGTAGTGGAGCAGGTTGAGAGCTTCAAGTTCCTTGGTGTCCACATCAACAACAAACTAGAATTGTTCAAATACACCAAGACAGTTGTGAAGAGGGCACGACAAAGCCTATTCCCCCTCAGGAAACTAAAAAGATTTGGCATGGGTCCTGAGATTCTCAAAAGGTTCTACAGCTGCAAAATCAAGAGCATCCTGACTGGTTGCATCACTGCCTTGTATGGCAATTGCTCGGCCTCTGACCGCAAGGCACTACAAAGGGTAGTGCGTACGGCCCAGTACATCACTGGGGCTAAGCTGCCTGCCATCCAGGACCTCTACACCAGGCGGTGTCAGAGGAAGGCCCTAAAACTTGTCAAAGACCCCAGTCACCCCAGTCATAGACTTTTCTGTCTATTACCGCATGGCAAGCAGTACCGGAGTGCCAAGTCCTGGACAAAAAGGCTTCTCAACAGTTTTTACCCCCAAGCTTTAAGACTCCTGAACATGTAATCAAATGGTTTCCCGGACTATTTGCATTGTGAGCGTAACCTCAAAGAAATTACATTCATGTGAGCACCACCATGCCTTCTACACCCATGCTCTACCAAGGTTTTCCAGGACACAGCTTTGACCTACTACGGTAGCTATGTTGGTCTATTGTACTTCAAACATTTTGTTGGCAGGTTGCTTAGGATTCAAACCTTCTTTGTTGGTACTATTACCCACCAGACATTTCTAAACCCAGAGGCACAATATCGCCAGACTTCGGGGAATGCTTGCGAAACAGACCAATGAGTCCAGGCCGGGGTTTGGGGTTAGAGAAGTCACAAAGAGAAGCGGAACATTCTTCCTTAGTTGTTCATTTTCTAGAAATATAAAGGCACAACCTAGATTAGAGACAATGTCTTCAGTAGTGGAACATGTTATTACTCCACTAGATTAGAGAAATTGTCTTCAGTAGTGGAACATGTTATTACTCTAAACTCATGAAAGTGACAAACTGACTGTAATGGCTGTCGTAGAGAGGTGACCAAAGTGCAGCATGTTGATTGCTCATGATGAATATTTATTTTAACTCAGAACACTAAAGAAAAAAGAACAAAGATAAATCGAAAGCGTACAGTTCTGTCAGGTACAGAAAACTAAACAGAAGACAACTACCCACAAACACAGGTGGAAAAAAACCCTACTTAAGTATGATCTCCAATTAGAGACAACGAGGACCAGCTGCCTCTAATTGGAGATCATCCCAAAAAAACAACAACATTGGAATAGATAACTAGAACCTAAACATAGAAATACAAAACATAGAAAAACACAAAACACACACTGTCACGCCCTGACCTACTCTACCATAGAAAATAACATCTTACTATGGTCAGGACGTGACACTGACGCATTTTCTAACACATTTTAGGAAGCTTTATTTGACAAGTTGGTAACCATACAACGGTGTTGCTCAATGTAAACACAGACAATGGCATTATAGAAAAATACAATTTCCAATTTCATATGAACAAACAGAATTTAACAGAGCAGCTCAATATAAAAACACATTGAAGCGTTTGCATCATTCATCATGGACATAACACTACAACTTTCTTTCTGTTAGTAGTAATGAAGCCTTTACATCATCCATCATGGACACTACAACTGTCCTTCTGTTAGTAGTAATGAAGCCTTTACATCATTCATCATGGACACTACAACTTTCCTTCTGTTAATAGCAATGAAGCCTTTACAACTGATACTGTCAGCTGCTTCCAGTCAGTGGTGTCTGTATGTTCTCATGATAAACTAACTCTTGTTGTTGATAGTTCCAGTCAGTGGTGTCTGAATGTTCTCATGATAAACTAACTCTAACTCTGTTGATGGAGGTCAAGGCTACAGCGTCTAAAGAGAAGTACATGATAAACTGACTCTAACTCTGTTGTGGAAACTTCACACCTCTCTGTTGCTGATAATGTTGATGGAGGTCAAGGCTGCAGCGTCTAAAGATAAGTGTGTTGGTGTGAAAAGGGAAGGAGGGAGAGAGAAGATAAGAGAAATGAGAAGTAAAGAGATGGACTGACAGGGTTGTGGTTATTCACCACTGCTGAAAAGAGCATCTTTTTCCATCCACCATGACGTTCTGATGAACAGGGTCACTAGGTAAAGAGAGAGGAGAGAGAGATGAGTGAGGGACAGAGGAGCTGATCCAGTCTACTACAGTGAAGACCTCCAACACCACAGGAACAGTTATACACCCCAACAGGTCTCAGTGTTTAATGTGTAGTTAGATACATTTATACACCCCAACAGGTCTCAGTGTTTAATGTGTAGTTAGATACATTGATACACCCCAACAGGTCTCAGTGTTTAATGTGTAGTTAGATTCATTTACACACCCCAACAGGTCTCAGTGTTTAATGTGTAGTTAGATACATTGATACACCCCAACAGGTATCAGTGTTTAATGTTTTGTTAGATACATTTATAGACCCCAACAGGTCTCAGTGTTTAATGTGTAGTTAGATACATTTATACACCCCAACATACAGCCCAATTATAATGACTGATTCAACCAGGTGTTTGACTTGGTGTTTTCAGTGTTTAGAACTCTGAATGTACATCATATAGAATACGTAGGTTCCCATGGAGACTAAAATAGAACCTGCTGCAGCAGACCACAAAGGGGAGGGGGAGGGGGGAGGCAGAAAGAAGGTACGTGTGCGTCTGTGTTGCTGTCTGCATGTCTGCATGTCTGGGTTTGTGTAGTTCTCTCTCTCTCTCTCTGTGTGTGTGTGTGTGTGTGTGTGTGTGTGTGTGTGTGTGTGTGTGTGTGTGTGTGTGTGTGTGTGTGTAACCTCAAACAGACACAGATCTACTGCTCTGATAAGTCTATATATATATATATATATATATATATATATACAGCTGTAACCTCAAACAGACACAGATCTACTGCTCTGATAAGTCTCTCTATATATATACACATCTATAGACATACAGCTATAACCTCTCTCTATATATACATCTATAGATATACAGCTAGAACCTCTAACAGACACAGATCTACTGCTCTGATAAGTCTATGTGTGGGGTGGAGACAGCCTCGATTTTTACTAATGCTTTCAGTTGGGAGGACATTTTTCTTGGTGACTTCAGGTTTTTTAAGCATCATGTTATACTGTTTAAATGTCAGCCACCAGACCAGAGAATCATGTTATACTGTTTAAATGTCAGCCACCAGACCAGAGCATCATGTTATACTGTTTAAATGTCAGCCACCAGACCAGAGCATCATGTTATACTGTTTAAATGTCAGCCACCAGACCAGAGCATCATGTTATACTGTTTAAATGTCAGCCACCAGTGCTGGCCAAAACCTGTATAGGCCACCAAACCATTGCCCCAATTTCTTTACTGCTTTCTCTGAACTGATGTCTGTTGTCCTTGAGAACTATGAAAAAGAGCAGAATAACTAAAACGAATATAGGGATGAGGTAGTTGTGGTTGGATGGGCTATTTCCAGATGGGCAGTGTACAGCTGCAGCGATCGGTAAGCTGATCTGACAGCTGACGCTTAAAGTTAGTGAGGAAGATAGAAGTCTCCAACTTCAGTGATTTTTGCAATTCGTTACAGTCACTGGCAGCAGAGAACTGGAAGGAAAGGCGGCCAAAGAAGTGTTGGCTTTGGGGATGACCAGTGAAATATACCTGCTGGAGCGCGTGCTATGGGTGAGTGTTGCTATGGTGACCAGTGAGCTGAAATAAGGCGGGGCTTTACCTAGCAAAGACTTATAGATGACCTGGAGCCAGTGGGTTTGGTGACGGATATTGGAAGGCCAACCAACGAGAGCATACAGGTCACAGTGGTGGGTAGTATATGGGGCTTTGGTGATAAAACGGATGGCACTGTGATAGACTGCATCCAGTTTGAAGAGTAGAGTGTTGGGGGCTAACTTGAAAATGACATTGCCAAAGTCAAGGATCGGTAGGATAGTCAGTTTTACGAGGGTATGTTTGGCGGCATGAGTGAAGGAGGCTTTGTTGTGAAATAGGAAGCCGATTCTAGATTTAATTTTGGATTGTAGAGGCTTAATGTGAGTCTGGAAGGAGAGTTTACAGTCTAACCAGACACCTAGGTATTTGTAGTTGTCCACATATTCTAAGTCAGAACCATCCAGAGTAATGATGCTAGTCGGGCGGGCGGGTGCAGGCAGTTATCGGTTGAAGAGCATGCATTTAGTTTTACTAGCATTTAAAAGCAGTTAGAGGCCACAAAATGAGTGTTATATGGCATTGAAGCTCGTTTCGAGATTTGTTAAAACTTTTTAGGGATAGGGGGCAGTATTCGGAAGTTTGGATGACTGAGGTGCCCAAAGTAAACTGCCTGTTACTCAGGTCCAGAAGCTAGGATATGCATATGCATGGTAGTATTGGATATATGTCATGTCCTGATCATAGAAAGCCTTTATTTTCTATGGTAGAGTAGGTCAGGGCGTGACTAGGGGTTTGTTCTAGTTTATATTTTCTATGTGGGGTTCTAGGTTTATTTCCTATGTTGGTGATTGGTATGATCCCCAATCAGTTGAAGAGCATGCAGTTAGTTTTACTAGCATTTAAAAGCAGTTGGAGGCTGCGGAAGGAGAGTTGTATGGCATTGAAGCTCGTTTGGAGGTTAGTTAACACAGCGTCCAAAGAAGGGCCATATGTATACAGAATGGTGTCGTCTGCGTAGAGGTGGATCAGAGAATCACCAGCAGCAAGAGCGACATCATTGATGTATACAGACATAAGAGTCGGCCCGAATATTGAACCCTGTGGAGCCCCCATAGAGATTGCCAGAGGACCAGACAACAGGCCCTCCGATTTGACATACTGAACTCTATCTGAGAAGTAGTTGGTGAACCTGGTGAGAGAGTCATTTGAGAAACCAAGGCTGTTGAGTCTGCCGATAAGAATGCGGTGATTGACAGAGTCGAAAGCCTTGGCCAGGTCGATGAAGACGGCTGCACAGTAATGTCTCTTATCGATGGCAGTTCTGATATCGTTTAGGACCTTAAACGTGGCTGAGGTGCACTCATAACCAGCTCGGAAACCAGATTGCATAGTGGAGAAGGTACGGCGGGATTTGAAATGGTCGGTGATCTTTTTGTTAACTTTGCTTTCAAAGATTTTAGAAAAGCAGGGCAGGATGGATAGAGGTTAATAACAGTTTGGGTCTATAGTGTCACCCCCTTTGAAGAGGGGGATGACCTCGGCAGCTTTCCAATCTTTGGGGATCTCAGATGACACAAAAGAGAGGCTGAAAAGGCTAGTTATAGGGGTTGCAACAATTTCAGCGGATCATTTTAGAAAGAGAGGGTCCAGATTGTCTAGCCCATCTGATTTGTAATATCCAGATTTTTCAACTCTTACAGAACATCAGCAGTCTTAATTTGGGTGAAGGAGAAGCGGGGGGGTTGGGCAAGTTGCTGCAGGGGGTGCTGAGATGTTGGCCAGGGTAGGGGTAGCCAGGTGCAAAGCATGGCCAGCCGTGGAAAAATGCTTATTGAAATGATCGATTATCGTAGATTTAACGGTGGTGACAGTGTTTCCTAACCTCAGTGGGCTGCTGGGAGGTGGTGCTCTTATTTACACTTTACAAAACCTTTTGGAATTAGTGCTACAGGAAGCAAATTTCTGTTTGAAAAAGCTATCCATAGCTTTCCTAACTGATTTAGTATATTGGTTCCTGACTTCCCTGAAAAGTTGCATATCGCGGTGGCTATTCGATGCTAATGCAGTACGTCACAGGATGTTTTTGTGCTGGTCAAGGGCAGTCAAGTCTGGGGTGAACCAAGTGCTATATCTGTACTTAGTTCTACATTTTTTGAATGGGGCATGCTTATTTAAGATGGAGAGGAAAGCACTTTTGAATAGCAACCAGGTTGGTGGTTGGAGACATCCCTCTAGTGGTGTGGGGGCTGTGCTTTGGCAAAGTGGGTGGGGTTATATCCTGCCTGTTTTGGCCCTGTCCGGGGGTATCATCGGATGGGGCCACAGTGTCTTCTGATCCCTCCTGTCTCAGCCTCCAGTATTTATGCTGCAGTAGTTTATGTGTCGGGGGGCTAGGGTCAGTCTGTTACATCTGGAGTATTTCTCTTGTCTTATCCGGTGTCCTGTGTGAATTTAAATATGCTCTCTCTAATTCTCTCTTTCTCTCTTTCTGTCTTTCTCTCGGAGGACCTGAGCCCTAGGACCATGCCTCAGGACTACCTGGTATGATGACTCCTTGCTGTCCCCAGTCCACCTGGCCGTGCTGCTGCTCCAGTTTCAACTGTTCTGCCTGCGGCTATGGAACCCTGACCTGTTCACCGGACGTGCTTGTTGCACCCTCGACAACTACTATGATTATTATTATTTGACCATGCTGGTCATTTATGAACATTTTAACATCTTGACCATGTTCTGTTATAATATCCACCCTGCACAGCCAGAAGAGGACTGGCCATCCCTCATAGCCTGGTTCCTCTCTAGGTTTCTTCCTAGGTTTTTGGCCTTTCTAGGGAGTTTTTCCTAGGGAGTTTTTCCTAGCCACCATGCTTCTTTCACATGCATTGCTTGCGGTTTGGGGTTTTAGGCTGGGTTTCTGTACAGCACTTTGAGATATCAGCTGATGTACGAAGGGCTATATAAATAAATTTGATTTGATTTGATTTGATCCTCTACTGATGGGATGAGGTCAATATCCTTCCAGGATACCTGGGCCAGGTCGATTAGAAAGGCCTGTTCGCTGAAGTCTTTTAAGGATTGTTTGATAGTGATGAGGGGTGGTCGTTTGACCTCGGACCCAGTACGCACGCAGGCAATGAGGCAATATATCTTGTCGGAAAATGTTATTTTAGGATTTTTGTTGTCCTTCCTAAGCCAGGATTCAGACACAGCAAGGACATCCGGGTTGGCGGAGTGTGCTAAAGCAGTGAATAAAACAAACGTAGGGAATAGGCTTCTAATGTTAACATGCATGAAACCAAGGCTTTTACGGTTACAGAAGTCAACAAATGAGAGTGCCTGGGGAATGGGAGTGGATCTAGGTGCTGCAGGGCCTGGATTAACCTCTACATCACCAGAGGAACAGAGGAGGAGTAGGATAAGAGTACGGCTAAAGTCTAAAAGAACTGTCCATCTAGAGAGTAAAAGGAGCAGATTTCTGAGCACGGAAGAATAGATTTACATTTACATTTACGTCATTTAGCAGACGCTCTTATCCAGAGCGACTTACAAACTGGTGCATTCACCCTATGATATCCAGTGGAACAACCACTTTACAATTGTACATCTATATCTTTTTTCTTTTTTGGGGGGGGGATTAGAAGGATTACGTTATCCTATCCCAGGTATTCCTTAAAGAGGTGGGGTTTCAGGTGTCTCCGGAAGGTGGTGATTGACTCCGCTGTCCTGGCATCGTGAGGGAGCTTGTTCCACCATTGGGGTGCCAGAGCAGCGAACAGTTTTGACTGGGCTGAGCGGGAACTGTGCTTCCGCAGAGGTAGGGGGGCCAGCAGGCCAGCGGTGGATGAATGCAGTGCTCTTGTTTGGGTGTAGGGCCTGATCAGAGCCTGAAGGTACGGAGGTGCTGTTCCCCTCACAGCTCCGTAGGCAAGCACCATGGTCTTGTAGCAGATGCAAGCTTCAACTGGAAGCCAGTGGAGTGTGCGGAGGAGTGGGGTGACGTGAGAGAACTTGGGAAGGTTGAACACCAGATGGGCTGCGGCGTTCTGGATGAGTTGTAGGGGTTTAATGGCACAGGCAGGGAGCCCCGCCAACAGCGAGTTGCAGTAATCCAGACGGGAGATGACAAGTGCCTGGATTAGGACCTGCGCCGCTTCCTGTGTAAGGCAGGGTCGTACTCTGCGAATGTTGTAGAGCATGAACCTTCAGGATCGGGTCACCGCCTTGATGTTAGTGGAGAACGACAGGGTGTTGTCCAGGGTCACGCCAAGGCTCTTAGCACTCTGGGAGGAGGACACAATGGAGTTGTCAACCGTGATGGCGAGATCATGGAAAGGGCAGTCCTTCCCCAGGAGGAAGAGCAGCTCCGTCTTGCCGAGGTTCAGCTTGAGGTGGTGATATGTCTGCCAGACATGCAGAGATGCGATTCGCCACCTGGTTATCAGAAGGGGGAAAGGAGAAGATTAATTGTGTGTCGTCTGCGTAGCAATGATAGGAGAGACCATGTGAGGATATGACAGAGCCAAGTGACTTGGTGTATAGCGAGAATAGGAGAGGGCCTAGAACTGAGCCCTGGGGACACCAGTGGTGAGAGCACGTGGTGCGGAGACGGATTCTCGCCACGCCACCTGGTAGGAGCGACCTGTCAGTTAGGACGCAATCCAAGAGTGAGCCGCGCCGGAGATGCCCAGCTCGGAGAGGGTGGAGAGGAGGATCTGATGGTTCACAGTATCAAAGGCAGCAGATAGGTCTAGAAGGATGAGAGCAGAGGAGAGAGAGTTAGCTTTAGCAGTGCGGAGAGCGTAATGTACAGACAAGGGTATGGTAAGATGTGACTACAGTGGAGGTAAGCCTAGGCATTGAATGACGATGAGAGAGGTTTTGTCTCTAGAGACACCATTTAAACCAGGTGAGGTCAACGCATGTGTGGGGGGTGGAACATAAAGGCTAGCTAAGGCATATTGAGCAGAGCTGGAGCCTCTACAGTGAAATAAGGCAAAAATGACTAACCAAAACAGCAATAGACAAGGCATATTGACATTAGGGAGAGGCATGTGTAGCCGAGAGATCATATGGTCCAGTGAGCAGCTAGGCGAGCTGGAGGCACGGAGATTGAGACAGCTAGCAGGCCGGGGCTAGCAGCAGGCTAGCAGATCGGCCACGGGGGGACATCACAACAAGAGTCTGTTGAAACCCCCCTCAGACGGTTATGTCGGTAAACCAGTCGTGATGGATCTGCGGGGCTCCATGTCGGCAGCAAAGGGTCCAGGCCAACTGGCAGAAGAGGTAATTGAAGCCCAGCGATTGCTTGATGGAATCTCTTCAGCCAGCAGGGAGATGGGCTTAGTTTGAGGCTAGCTTCAGGCTAACTACTAGCTAGTAGCTATTGAGCTGGCTAGCTTCAGGCTAACTACTAGCTAGTAGCTAGTGAGCTGACTAGCTTCAGAAGGGGGTTCCGGTTCAAAAGTGTAAAAATAGCAGATCCAAACCACATTGGGTGAGGTGGGTTGCAGGAGAGTATGTTCAGTCCGTAGATGGAAAATGAGATTAAAAAAATAATACAAATATATACGAAGAAAAATGATATATACAACGGGACAAGACAACCAAAACAGACATCCCCAATGCTACGCCATCTTGGATGCAGCTCTGTCACTCTCTTCTGTGTCTCTCTCTCTTTTCTATGTGTCTCCCTCTCTCTTCTATGTGTCTCTCTCTCTCTTCTATGTGTCTTTCTCTCTCTCTCTCATACACACACACACACACACACACACACACACACACACACACACACACACACACACACACACACACACACACACACACACACACACACACACACACACACACATTCACCTTTCACACCTTTCAGTCCTTCTCAAGAGGAAGTATAGATGGGTAGAGAGGAAAGGTGGGTGGGGGGATGGACAGACTACAAGTCACTAAAGTTTAGATACAGTTAGTGATCGACACGTTGAGATGGAACGCACCTGTATTCTACTCTGTGAGTTGAATATTATCTAAATGGTTTAATGTCTAGATATATGTTAATATCTATATAGTTTAATATCTGTATAGTTTAAAATCTACATAGTTTAATATCTATATAGTTTAATATCTGTATAGTTTAATATATATATATATAGTTTAATATCTATATGGTTAAATATCTATATAGTCTATTATCTATATGGTTTAATATCTATATAGTCTATTATCTAAATGGTTTAATATCTGTATAGTTTAATATCTATATAGTTTAATATTTATGTGGGTTAATATCAACAGTTTAATATCTATATAGTTTAAATCTATATTGTTTAATATCTATATGGTTTAATATCCATGTGGTTTAATATCTATATAGTTTAATATCTATATAGTTTAATATATATATATAGATTAATATCAATATGGTTTAATATCTATATAGTTTAATATCTATGGCGTTTAATATATATATAATGTTTAATATCTATAACATTTAATATCTGTATAGTTTAATATATATAACGTTTAATATCTGTATAGTTTAATATCAATATAGTTTAATATTATTGGCAACGTAGGTCACGGAGTTAACATAAATTATTCCGGAGTTAGCCAGCTGAAGAGTTCCATCAGACACTCCTGGGCTATTCCGGAGCTAGCCAGCTGAAGAGTTTCATCAGCCACTCCTGGGCTATTCCGAGCTAGCCAGCTGAAGAGTTCCATCAGCCTCTCCTGGGCTACAATCACCTATCCGGACCCGTTTTACTGCCGATGCGGAGCCCCATCGGGCCTTCACGACTGGTCCACCGACGTTATCTGCCCGAGGGAGTTATCCAACTGGCCCCTCCGTCGCGACGTAAGCCGAATGCCCATCTGCGGCCCCCTAATCGTTAGCTGTCTTATCGGCTGCTATCTGAATAGGTCTATCGGACAATTTTCTTGAGCCATTATAACTAACTATTTTGCCAATTGGACTGGTCCCCCCTACCACACGGAACCCCACTAATCTACAGACAGAATCGCACGAGGTGGCTAAAAACAGACCTCCCTCCATCTTCTACCAGCTTGCTACCTATGGCTAGGCTATCTCTCACTGGACCCTTTGATCACTTGGCTAAGCATGCCTCTCCTTAATGTCAATATGCCTTGTCCATTGCTGTTCTGGTTAGTGTTTATTGGCTTATTTCACTGGAGAGCCTCTAGCCCTGCTCATTATACCTTATCCAACCTCTCAGTTCCTCCACCCACACTTGCTATGACATCTTCTGGTTTCAATGATGTTTCTAGAGACAATATATCTCTCTCATCATCACCTCTCTCATCAAATGCCTAGGTTTACCTCCACTGTACTCACATCCTACCATACCTTTGTCTGTACATTATACCATGAAGCTATTTTATCGCCCCCAGAAACCTGCTCCTTTTTCTCTCTATTCCGGACATCACAGACGACCAATTCTTATAGCTTTTAGCCGTACACTTATCCTCATCCTTCTCTGTTTCTCTGGTGATGTAGAGGTGAATCCAGGCCCTGCAGTGCCTAGCTCCACTCCTACTCCCCAGGCGCTCTCTTTTGATGACTTCTGTAACCGTAATAGCCTTGGTTTCATGCATGTTAACATTAGAAGCCTCCTCCCTAAGTTTGTTTTATTCACTGCTTTAGCACACTCTGCCAACCCGGATGTCCGAGCCGTGTCTGAATCCTGGCTTAGGAAGTCCACCAAAAACTCTGAAATCTTCATCCCTAACTACAACGTTTTCAGACAAGATAGAACGGCCAAAGAGGGTGGTGTTGCAATCTACTGCAGAGATAGCCTGCAGAGTTCTGTCCTACTATCCAGGTCTGTACCCAAACAATTTGAACTTCTAGTTTTAGAAATCCATCTCTCTAAAAACAAGTCTCTCACCGTTGTCGCCTGCTATAGACCCCCCTCGGCCCCCAGCTGTGCTCTGGACACCATATGTGAACTGATTGCCCCCCATCTATCTTCAGAGCTCGTGCTACTAGGTGACCTAAACCGGGACATGCTTATCTCTCCAGCCATCCTACAACCAAGCTTGACGCCCTCAATCTCACACAAATTATTAATGAACCCACCAGGTACCACCCCAAAGCCGTAAACACTGGCACCCTCATAGATATCATCCTAACCAATTTGCCCTCTAAATACACCTCTGCTGTTTTCAACCAAGATCTCAGCGATCACTGCCTCATTGCCTGCATCCGTAATGGGTCTGCGGTAAAACGATCTCCACTCATCACTGTCAAACGCTCCCTGAAACATTTCAGCGAACAGGCCTTTCTAATCGACATGGCCCTGGTATCCTGGAAGGATATTGACCTCATCCCGTCAGTAGAGGATGCCTGGTTATTTTTAAAACATGCCTTCCTTGCCATCTTAAATAAGCATGCCCCATTCAAGAAATGTAGAACTAGGAACAGATATAGCCCTTGGTTCTCCCCAGACCTGACTGCACTTAACCAACACAAAAAACATCCTATGGCGTTCTGCGTTAGCATCAAACAGCCCCCGTGATATGCAACTTTTCAGGGAAGTTAGAAACCAATATACACAGGCAGTTATATGGTTTAAAATCTGTATAGTTTAATATCTATATGGTTTAATATCTATATGGTTTAATATCTATATGGATTAATATCTATATGGATTAATATCTATATAGTTTAATATATGTATGGTTTAATATCTATATAGTTTAATATCTATATAGTTTAATATATATGTAGTTTAATATCTGTATATTTTAATATCTATGTAGTTTAATATCTGTATGGTTTCATATCTATATGGTTTAATATCAATATGGTTTAATATCTGTATGGTTTAGTATCTGTATGGTTTAATATCTGTATGGTTTAATATCTATATAGTTTAATATATATAACGTTTAATATCTGTATAGATTAAATTCTATATAGTTTAATATCTATATAGTTTAATATCCATATAGTTTAATATCTGTATAGTTTAATATCAGTATGGTTTAATATCTGTATAGTTTAATATCTGTATAGTTTAATATCTGTATGGTTTAATATCTATATGGTTTAATATCTGTATAGTTTAATATCTGTATAGTTTAATATCTGTATGGTTTAATATCTATGGTTTATATCTATATAGTTTAATATCTATGTGGTTTAGTATCTACATGGTTTAATATCTATATGGTTTAAGATCTATTTGGTTTAATATCTGTATAGTTTAATATCTATATAGTTTCATATCTATATGGTTTACAGTTCTAGCCTTCCCTGTGGCTCAGTTGGTAGAGCATGGTGTTTGCAACGCCAGCATGGTGTGTGCAACGCCAGGGTTGTGGGTTTGATTACCACGGGGGGCCAGTACAAAAATAAAATTAAAATAAAAAAAATAAATGCATGAAATGAAAATGTATGAAATGTATGCATTCACTACTGTAAGTCGCTCTGGATAAGAGCGTCTGATAAATGACTAAAATGTAATGTAAAATGTTCTTGTTAATCGCTTTGGCAAATGTTTTTCAACCCTGGAACTGTTTAGAGGTTTTTTCAATGTTTGTTATGTACAAATGTCAGTTTTGTTCTACTTTTTTGTTGAGACTGACTGCACTATATAAGAATGTCAGTTTTGTCTAGCTGAATGCTATTGTGTATCACACTGAGCTTTTTAGATACCGATTTCAACATTAGGTAAAAGTTCACTGAGAAAGTCAAAACTGTACAATACTGTAGTACTCAGAAAAATTGACATTTGCATGTCCATTTTTACATATTTCTTACATGTAAAGTCATATTCTAATGATGGCGCCGACAGAGATGGTTGCCTCGCTTCGCGTTCTTAGGAAACTATGCAGTACTTTGTTTTTTTATGTATTATTTCCTACATTTTTACCCCAGGAAATGTTAAGTGTTATTACATACAGCCGGGAAGAACTATTGGATATAAGAGCAACGTCAACTTACCAAAATTACGACCAGGAATACGACTTTCCTGAAGCGGATCCTCTGTTTGGACCACCACCGAGGACAATGGATCGGATCCTAGTAGGCGACCCAAAACAACGGTGCCACAGAAGGGGCAGACGGAGTGGTCTTCTGGTCAGGCTCCGTAGACGGGCACAATGCTCACGGCTCCCGAGTATACTACTAGCCAATGTCCAGTCTCTTGACAACAAGGTAGACGAAATTCGAGCAAGGGTCTTCCAGAGATACATCAGAGATTGTAACATTCTCTGTTTCACGGGAACATGGCTAACTTGGGATACGTTATCAGAGTCGGTACAGCCACCCGGTTTCTTCACGCATCGCGGCAACAGAAACAAACATCTCTCTGGTAAGAAGAAGGGCGGGGGTATATGCCTTATGATTAACTAGTCGTGGTGTGATCATAACATACAGGAACTCAAGTCCTTTTGTTCACCTGACCTAGAATTCCTTACAATCAAATGCAGACCGCATTATCTATCAAGAGAATTCTCTTCGATCATAATCACAGCCATGTATATTCCCCCCCAAGCAGACACCTCAACGGCCCTGAAAGATCTTCATTGGACTCTATGTAAACTGGAAACCACATATCCTGAGGCTGCATTTATTGGGGATTTTAACAAGGCTAATCTGAAAACAAGGCTCCCTAAATTTTAACGACATACCAAATGCGCGACCTGGGCTGGCAAAATTCTGGATCATTGCTACTCTAACTTTGCTACTCTAACTTCCGCGATGCATACAAAGCCCTCCCTCGCCCTCCTTTTGGCAAATCTGACCACAACTCCATTTTGTTGCTCCCAGTCTATAGACAGAAACTTTAACAAGAAACGCCCGTGCTCAAGTCTGTTCAACACTGGGCCGACCAATCGGATTCCACGCTTCAAGATTGCTTCGATAACGTGGACTGGGATATGTTCCGGATAGCATCGGACAACAACATTGATGTATACGCTGATTCAGTGAGCAAGTTTTTTAGCAAGTGCATCGGTGATGTTGTACCCGCTGTGACTATTAAATCCTTCCCCAACCAGAAAGCTTGGATTGATGGCAGCATTCGCGTAAAACTGAAAAGCGCGAACCACTGCTTTTAATCATGGCAAGGCGACCGGAAACATGACCGAATGCAAACAGTGTAGCTATTCCCTCCGCAAGGCAATCAAACAAGCTAAGCGTCAGTATAGAGACAAAGTAGAGTCGCAATTCAATGGCTCAGACACAAGACGTATGTGGCAGGGTCTACAGTCAATCACTGCTACCAAAACCTCAAAACCTGGTGAGGGTAGGAAACAACATCTCCACCCCGCTGATCCTTAACACTGGGGCCTCACAAGGGTGCGTTCTCAGCCCTCTCCTGTACTCCCTGTTCACCCATGACTGCGTGGCCATGCACGCTTTCAACTCAATCATCAAGTTTGCAGACAATATTACAGTGGTAGGCTTAATTACCAACAACGACGAGACAGCCTACAGGGAGGAGGTGAGGGCCCTCGGAGAGTGGTGTCAGGAAAATAACCTCACACTCAAAGTCAACAAAACAAAGGAGATGATCGTGTACTTCAGGAAACAGCAGAGGGAGCACCCCCCTATCCACATCAACGGAACAGTAGTGGAGAAGGTGGAAAGTTTTAAGTTCCTCGGTGTACACATCATTGACAAACTGAAATGGTCCACCCCACAGACAGCGTGGTGAAGAAGGCGCAACATCGCCTCTTCAACCTCAAGAGGCTGAAGAAATTTGGCTTGTCACCAAAAACACTCAAACTTTTACAGATGCACAATCGAGAGCATCCTGTCGGGCTGTATCACCGCCTGGTACGACAACTGCTCCGCCCACAACCATAAGGCTCTCCAGAGGATAGTGAGGTCTGCACAACACATCACCCGGGGCAAACTACCTGCCCTCCAGGACACCTACACCACCCGAATACACAGGAATGCCAAAAAGATCAAGGACAACAACCACCCGAGCCACTGTCTGTTCACCCCACTATCATCCAGAAGGCGAGGTCAGTACAGGTGAATCAAAGCTGGGACCAAGAGACTGAAAAACAGCTTCCATCTCAAGGCCATCAGACTGTTAAACAGCAATCACTAGCATTGAGTAGCTGCAACCAACATATTGACTCAAATCTCTAGCCACTTTAATAATAAAAAATTGGATGTAATAAATGTATCACAAGTCACTTTAAACAATGCCACTTTATATAATGCTTTCATACCCTACATTACTCATCTCATATGTATATACTGTACTCTATACCATCTACTGCATCTTGATGTAATGTATCACTAGCCACTTTAAACGATGCCAATTTATATAATGTTTACATACCCCACATTACTCATCTCATATGTATATACTGTACTCTATACCATCTACTACATCTTGCCTATGCCGTTCAGCCATTGCTCATCCATATATTTATATGTACATATTCTTAATCATCCCTTTACATTTGTGTGTATAAGGTAGTTGTGAAATTGTTAGATTACTTGTTAGATATTACTGCACGGTCAGAACTAGAAGCACAAGCATTTCGCTACACTTGCATTAACATCTGCTAACCATGTGTATGTGACCAATCAAATTTTGATTTGCTATATAGTGAACTGTCACAGAATATGTCATACTCTTCGGCGAATATGTCGTATGGGAGAGAGAAGGACCAAGGCGCAGCGGGATTGTGGACACTCATGTTTATTACTGACAAAACATGTAAGGCATCCACTTGAAAAAAAACACTAGACAGTACTCACGACATGGACAGTCTTGCAGGCTATACAAAACGCAGTGCAAAATCAATTCCCCACAACCCCAAAGACAAACACACACACCTATATAGGACTTCCAATCAAAGGCAACTATACACACCTGCCTTCAATTGGAAGTCCCAATCACCAACACAACATTAAACAAACACCAACCACCTGCCACATCCTGACCAAGACTAAGCAATCGCCCTCTGCTGGTCAGGGCGTGACAGTACCCCGCCCTCAAGGTGCAGACTCCGGGATGCACCTAAAAAAGAAAAACACAAGAAAATCCCCAATACCCCAACAAAACCAACAAACAATAACCCCTAAACAAAAAGGGAGGGAAGGGAGGGTGGCTGCCGTCACCGACGGCACTGTGCTACACCCTCCCTCCCCAACCCACCTATCCTGGAGGTGTCTCAGGTGCAGGACGTGGACCTCGTTCCACCTTTGGCGTCGCCCACTTTGGTGGCGCCACTCGGGCTGACCCTGGCAGACGGACCACTCGGGCTGGGCCGGAGGACAGGAGGGCCCCTCGGGCTGGGCCGGAGGACAGGAGGGCCCCTCGGGCTGGGCCGGAGGACAGTCGGGCCCCTCGGGCTGGGCCGGAGGACAGTCGGGCCACTCTGGCAGTTCCGGGCAGTCGGGCCACTTTGGCAGTTCCGGGCAGTCGGGCCACTCTGGCAGTTCCGGGCAGTCGGGCCACTCTGGCAGTTCCGGGCAGTCGGGCCACTCTGGCAGTTCCGGGCAGTCGGGCCACTCTGGCAGTTCCGGGCAGTCGGGCCACTCTGGCAGTTCCGGGCAGTCGGGTCACTCTGGCAGTTCCGGGCAGTCGGGCCGCTCTGGCGGCTCCTGACTAGTGGGCGGCTCTGGCGGCTCCTGACTGGCGGGCGGCTCTGGCGACTCCTGACTGGCGGGCGGCTCTGGCGACTCCTGAGTGGCGGGCGGCTCTGGCGACTCCTGACTGGCGGGCGGCTCTGGCGACTCCTGACTGGCGGGCGGCTCTGGCGACGTACGACTGGCGGGCGGCTCTGGCGACGTACGACTGGCGGGCGGCTCTGGCGACTGTTGACTGGCGGGCGGCTCTGGCGACTGTTGACTGGCGGGCGGCTCTGGCGACTGTTGACTGGCGGGCGGCTCTGGCGACTGTTGACTGGCGGGCGGCTCTGGCGACTGTTGACTGGCGGGCGGCTCTGGTGACTGTTGACTGGCGGGCGGCTCTGGCGACTGTTGACTGGCGGGCAGCTCTGGCGACTGTTGACTGGCGGGCAGCTCTGGTGACTGTTGACTGGCGGGCAGCTCTGGTGACTGTTGACTGGCGGGCAGCTCTGGCCCCGTCAAACAGCCCTTGTGCCCCCCCCTAAAAAAATCTTGGGGGTGCCTCTCGGTCTCCCTTACCCATCGTGTTCCCCAGTCCTCGCCAGACTTCTTCCGCTGCTTGGTCCTGGTTTTGTGGGGAATTCTTTCACAGAATATGTCGTACTCTTCGGCGAATATGTCGTATGGGAGAGAGAAGGACCAAGGCGCAGCGGGATTGTGGACACTCATGTTTATTACTGACAAAACATGTAAGGCATCCACTTGAAGAAAAAAAACACTAGACAGTACTCACGACATGGACAGTCTTGCAGGCTATACAAAACGCAGTGCAAAATCAATTCCCCACAACCCCAAAGACAAACACACACACCTATATAGGACTTCCAATCAAAGGCAACTATACACACCTGCCTTCAATTGGAAGTCCCAATCACCAACACAACATTAAACAAACACCAACCACCTGCCACATCCTGACCAAGACTAAGCAATACGCCCTCTGCTGGTCAGGACGTGACATGAACAGAACATTTGCCACAAAATGACATCCATGCAAAAAAACTAAACAAAACAAAAAACAATGAAAAAACATGCGGTAGTTCAGTTAAAAAAACAGTAAAAAACAATAAATTGTACCTCACACTACAAGTTCCCATCTTTCTCCCTTGTGATCTCCTTGCCTGGCGCAACCTGATCTCCTGTGATGTCATCACAAGCAGCATTCACCTAATCTTGAGCCCGATAGTCATATACTTTCCACCTGCTGAAAAAAACTCTTCTATCAGATTCAGGAAAGGGGAGGATGGTGGAAGGAACTCCATTGTTATCCTTTCATGGGCAGCAAACCATTCCCTAACAATGTTCGTTCCGTGGAAGCTGACATTATCCCACACAATCACAAAATTTTTAGGAAGGCCAGGAGAGGTTGGGTGTTATAGGGACCAATGTGTGGAATATGTGTGTTCACACCATTCTCAGATATCGCAGCACACATTGTAATATTTCCCCCACGTTGGCCTGGTGTGCCAATTGTGGCTCGGTGTCCAATGAGATTGCGGCCACGTCTCCTGCCTTTGGCCAGATTGAAACCAGCCTCGTCCACAAAAACAAGAATGTGGGTCATTTCATGTCCTTCCAGCTCCATTATTCTCTATATAGTAACACAGAAACAGAATATAAAGTTCGTTTTACAGCCTATTCTAGAATCAGACAGTTTAGTAAACTAGAAATGTTTTCTGTTCTTATGGGTATCTACAACTTCAGGAAGTATATACAGGCATCATTGAAGTACAGTAAAACTCACTGTACAATATACCATGTTCACACCAATGGTTTACCTGGACATACTGGTAACACAGCTCCTACCTGGACTTACTGGTACAAAAGCTCCTACCTGGAAATACTGGTACCACAGCTCCTACCTGGACATACTGGTACCGCAGCTCCTACCAAGACATACTGGTACCGCAGCTCCTACCTGGATATACTGGTACCGCAGCTCCTAGCTGGACAAACTGGTACCGCAGCTCCTACCTGGACATACTGGTATGGCAGCTTCTACCTGGACATCCTGGTAGCACAGCTCCTACCAGGACATACTGGTACAAAAGCTCCTACCTGGAAATACTGGTACCACAGCTCCTACCTGGACATACTGGTACCGCAGCTCCTACCTGGACATACTGGTACCACAGCTCCTACCTGGACATACTGGTACCGCAGCTACTACCTGGATATACTGGTACCACAGCTCCTACCTGGACATACTGGTACCGCAGCTCCTACCAAGACATACTGGTACCGCGGCTCCTACCTGGATAGACTGGTACCGCAGCTCCTACCTGGACATACTGGTACCGCAGCTGCTACCTGGACCTACTGGTACCGCAGCTCCTACCTGGACATACTGGTACCGCAGCTCCTACCTGGACGTACTGGTACCACAGATCCTACCTGGACATACTGGTACCACAGCTCCTACCTGGACTTACTGGTACAACAGCTCCTACCTGGAAATACTGGTACCACAGCTCCTACCTGGACATACTGGTACCGCAGCTCCTACCAAGACATACTGGTACCGTAGCTTCTACCTGGATATACTGGTACCGCAGCTCCTACCTGGACATACTGGTACCGCAGCTTCTACCTGGACATACTGGTACCAGAGCTCCTACCTGGACTTACTGGTACAACAGCTGCTACCTGGAAATACTGGTACCACAGCTCCTACCTGGACATACTGGTAGCACAGCTCCTACCAAGACATACTGGTACCGCAGCTCCTACCTGGATATACTGGTACCGCAGCTCCTACCTGGACATACTGGTACCGCATCTCCTACCTGGACATACTGGTACCGCAGCTCCTACCTGGACATACTGGTACCGCAGCTCCTACCTGGACGTACTGGTACCACAGATCCTACCTGGACATACTGGTACCACAGCTCCTACCTGGACATACTGGTACCACAGCTACTACCTGGACATCCTGGTAGCACAGCTCCTACCAGGACATACTGGTACAAAAGCTCCTACCTGGAAATACTGGTACCACAGCTCCTACCTGGACATACTGGTACCGCAGCTCCTACCTGGACATACTGGTACCACAGCTACTACCTGGACATACTGGTACCGCAGCTCCTACCTGGATATACTGGTACCGTAGCTCCTACCTGGACGTACTGGTACCACAGATCCTACCTGGACATACTGGTACCACAGGTCCTACCTGGACATCCTGGTAGCACAGCTCCTACCAGGACATACTGGTACTGCAGCTCCTACCAGGACATACTGGTACCACAGCTCCTACCTGGACATCCTGGTACCACAGCTCCTACCAGGACATCCTGGTACGGCAGCTCCTTCCAGGACATACTGGTACCACAGCTCCTACCTGGACATCCTGGTACCACAGCTCCTACCAGGACATCCTGGTACCACAGCTCCTCCACTCTGTCACTATTCCTCTCAAATGGCACCTTGTACATTGTTTAACAGTCATTTGATTCTTTTTTTTCAACACCATGTCTATGGTGGAAATGCTGACAGAATTTATATTTGTGAAGATGTTGTTGTCATTTATGATTGCACTTTGGATCTCTTAGTCTGATGGAATTGTTGGATATGACCATGTTGTTGGCTGGATATGACCATGTTGTTGGCTGGATATGACCCTGTTGTTGGCTGGCTATGACCATGTTGTTGGCTGGATATGACCATGTTGTTGTTGGATATGACCATGTTGTTGGCTATGACCATGTTGTTGGCTGGCTATGACCATGTTGCTGGCTGGATATGACCATGTTGTTGGCTGGATATGACCATGTTGTTGGCTGGATATGACCATGTTGTTGGCTATGACCATGTTGCTGGCTGGATATGACCATGTTGTTGGCTGGATATGACCATGTTGTTGGCTGGATATGACCATGTTGTTGGCTGGATATGACCATGTTGTTGGATATGACCATGTTGTTGGCTATGACCATGTTGTTGGCTGGCTATGACCATGTTGTTGGCTGGCTATGACCATGTTGTTGGCTGGCTATGACCATGTTGTTGGCTGGATATTACCCTGTTGTTGGCTGGCTATGACCATGTTGTTGGCTGGATATGACCATGTTGTTGGCTGGATATGACCATGTTGTTGGCTGGATATGACCATGCTGTTGGCTATGACCATGTTGTTGGCTGGCTATGACCAATCAACCAATCAAATGTTTTTATAGCCCTTCTTACATCTGTTGGCTTTTCATAGCCAATCATTCAGAGTATCCCTCCCACTCCTGCTGTCTCTAGAGAGTTGAAAAACGCAGGTCTGGGACAGGTAGCACGTCCGGTAAACAGGTCAGGGTTCCATAGCCGCAGGCAGAACAGTTGAAACTGGTGCAGCAGCAGGGCCAGGTGGACTGGGGACTGCAAGGAGTCATCAGACCAGAGTCCTGAGGCATGGACTTAGGGCTCAGGTCCTCCGAGAGAGAGAAAGAGAGAAAGAGAGAGAAAACAGAGAAAGAGAATTAGAGAGAGCATACTTAAATTCACACAGGACACCGGATAAGACAGGAGAAATACTCCAGATATAACAGACTGACCCTAGCCCCCAACAAATAAACTACTGCAGAATAAATACTGGAGGCTGAGACAGGAGGGGTTGGGAGACACTGTGGCCCCGTCCGACAATACCCACGGACAGGGCCAAACAGGCAGGATATAACCCCACCCACTTTGCCAAGCACAGCCCCCACACCACTAGAGGGATATCTTCAAACACAAACTTACCATCCTGAGACAAGGCCGAGTATAGCCCACAAAGACCTCCGAATGACATCACCAAGAGGTAAAATATATAGTGAAAACAATAGTGGTCCTAAAACGGAGCCTGGTGAAACACCGAAATTTACAGTTGATTTGTCAGAGGACAAACCATCCACAAAGACAAACTGATATCTTTCCGACAGATAAGATCTAATCCAGGCCAGAACTTGTCTCTGTAGACCAATTTGGGTTCCAATCTCTCCAAAAGAATGTGGTGATCAATGGTATCAAAAGCAGCACCAAGGTCTAGGAGCACGAGGACAGATGCAGAGCCTCTTGGTCTGACGCCATTAAAAGGTAATTTACCACCTTCACAAGTCCAGTCTCAGTGCTCTGATGGGGTCTAAAACCAGACTGAAGCATTTCGTTTACATTGTTTATCTTCAGGAAGGCAGTGAGTTGCTGCGCAACAGCTTTTTCAACAATTTTCGAGAGGAATGGAAGATTCGATATAGGCCGATAGTTTTTTTATATTTTCTGGTTCAAGGTTTTTCAAGAGTGGCTTTATTACTGCCACTTTTGGTGAGTTTGGTACACATCCGGTGGATAGAGAGCCGTTTATTATGTTCAACATAGGAGGGCCAAGCACAGGAAGCAGCTCTTTCAGTAGTTTAGTTGGAATAGGGTCCAGTATGCAGCTTGAAGTTTAGAGGCCATGATTATTTTCATCATTGTTTCAAGAGATATAGTACTAAAACACTTGAGTGTCTCCCTTGATCCTAGGTCCTGGCAGAGTTGTGCAGATTCAGGACAACGGAGCTTTGGAGGAATACGCAGATTTGAAGAGGAGTCCATAATTTGCTTTCTAATGATCATGATCTTTTCCTCAAAGTTCATGAATTTATTACTGCTGAAGTGAAAGCCATCCTCTCTTGGGGAATGCTGCTTTTTAGTTAGCTTTGCGACAGGATCAAAAAGAAATTTCGGATTCTTCTTATTTTCCTCAATTAAGATGGAAAAATAGGATGATCAAACAGCAGTGAGGGCTCTTCGATACTGCACGGTACTGTCTTTCCAAGCTAGTCGGAAGATTTCCAGTTTGGTGTGGCGCCATTTCCGTTCCAATTTTCTGGAAGCTTGCTTCAGAGCTCGGGTATTTTCTGTATACCAGGGAGCTAGTTTCTTATGAAAAATGTTTTTAGTTTTTAGTGGTGTGACTGCATCTAGGGTATTGCGCAAGGTTAAATTGAGTTCCTCAGTTAGGTGGTTACTGATTTTTGTACTCTGACGTCCATGGGTAGGCGGAGGGAGTCTGGAAGGGCATCAAGGGCATCTGCTTAAACAACTTCTTATGGGTACCTGGGATGGTAGCGTCCCACCTGGCCAACATCCAGTGAATTTGCAAAGCGCGAAATTCAAAAATACTCAAGTCAAATATTTAACATTCTTGGAAATATATGTGTTATACATCAAAATAAAGCTTAACTTCTTGTTAATCCAGCCGCTGTGTCAGACTTCAAAAAGGCGAAAGCATACCATGCGATTATCTGAGGACAGCGCCCAGCACACAAAACATTACATATAGTTACCAGCCAAGTAGACTAGTCACAAAAGTCAGAAACAGCAATAAAATGTATCACTTACCTTTGATGATCTTCGTATGGTTGCACTCACAAGACTCCCAGTGTCACGACTTCCACCGAAGGTGGCTCCTCTCCCTGTTCGGGCGGTGATCGGCGATCGTCGTCGCCGGCCTACTAGTTGCCACCGATCCATTTTTCCTTTTCGTTTGTGTCTGTCTGTTTTGTTTTGTTTACACCTGTATCCTATTAGTAATTTTGTGGGTTTATTAACCCCCGCTCCTGCTATTCTTTGTGCGGGATTATTTTGCTGTTGTTGCTACGGTAGAGGTGCGTGTTTGCGCCGCAGGTTTTTTTTCCCCTCACGGTCGTATATTACCGTTGTAGTTGTTTTTGGAGTAGAGGTTTCTCCTCCGAGTGTGCCATTTATTTTCCTGTGTGTGGCGACTTCGGTGGGTGTGTTTCCCCACCTGTGGTTGTCGTGTTTGCGACGTTAAATAAACTATTGTGCTACTCAGAATTCATTGCTCTCCTGCTCCTGACTCCTGAACCTACCTCTTCTTAGGAGGAATATAACACCCAGTTACACAATAAATGTTTGTTTTGTTCGATAAAGACCCTCTTTATATCCAAAAACCTCTGTTTTGTTGGCGTGTTTTGTTCAGTAATCCAATGGCTCAAAGGCAGTCACAACAGGCAGACGAAAAATCCCAAAAGTATCAGTAAAGTTCATAGAAACATGTCAAACAATGTTTATAATCAATCCTCAGGTTGTTTTTAGTCATAATAATCAATAATACTTCAACCGGACAATAGCTTCGTCAATATAAATATAAGAATATAAGAAAAACAAGAAAGGCGCCCTCTTGGTCGCGCTCAGTAAACAGGTCTGGGGACTTTCCACTATCCACTTACTTAA
Organism: Salmo trutta; assembly: GCF_901001165.1. NCBI lineage: Eukaryota > Metazoa > Chordata > Actinopteri > Salmoniformes > Salmonidae > Salmo > Salmo trutta. Next base: position 64,490,000 of record NC_042961.1, read on the forward strand.
AGTGGTCTTACTCCCTCATTTTTCAGAATACAAGCCTGAAACAATTTCTAAAGACTGTTGACATCTTGTGGAAGCCATAGGAAGTGCAATTTGAGTCCTAAGTCAATGGATACTGTAATGGCATTCAATAGAAAACTACAAACATAAAAAAATCCCACTTCCTGGATGGATTTTTCTCAGGTTTCCGCCTGCCATATCAGTTCTGTTATACTCACAGACATTATTTTAACAGTTTTGGAAACGTTAGAGTGTTTTCTATCCAAATCTACTAATCTACTAATTATATACATATCCTAGCTTCTGGGCCTGAGTAACAGGCAGTTTACTTTGGGCACGCTTTTCATTCGGAGGTGAAAATAGTGCCCCCTACCCTAGTGAGGTTAATGGGGAGAACCGGTTGAAAGTTTCTGTCGGCTGAATGAGCGACACCGGTTGAGCATTCCAGCAGCCTTTCCCTCCAGAAGCCATGAGAAAATTGTCCGGCTGCGGGGACCGTGCGAGGGGATTTATACTAACGTTACTATCTGTACTTACTGGTGGCGCAGATGCTGTTTCATCCTTTCCTACACTGAAATTACCCTTGCCTAACGATTGCGTCTGAAGCTGGGCTTGCAGCACAGCTATCCTTGCCGTAAGGCGATTGTTCTCCTGTATATTATGAGAACAGCGACTGTAATTAGAAGGCACCATGTTAATGTTACTACTTAGCTTCGGCTGGTGGAGGTCCTGACGAACCACGTCCAGATAAAGCGTCCGGAGTGAAACATTTTAATGAAAAAAATTGAGCGATGAAAAAAAAAATATATATAAACAGTAATTAAAAAGTAAAAACCGTTGGCAGGTGGCAAAGTAAGGTTAGCAAAAAAACCAACAGCAGCACGTAAACAAGTCTGCAAGTTATGAATGGAAATGACAAAAAAGACCCCTCTCTATTTAGGAGACAGTAACAGGACCATGTTGTTGGCTGGCAACGACCATGTTGTTGGCTATGACCATGTTGTTGGCTATGACCATGTTGTTGGCTGGCAACGACCATGTTGTTGGCTGGCAACGACCATGTTGTTGGCTACGACCATGTTGTTGGATGTGACCATGTTGTTGGTTGGCTATGACCATGTTGTTGGCTATGACCATGTTGTTGGTCATGACCATGTTGTTGGCTATGACCATGTTGGCTGGCTATGACCATGTTGTTGGTTATGACCATGTTGGCTGGATATGCCCATGTTGTTGGTTATGACCATGTTGTTGGTTATGACCATGTTGGTTGGCTATGACCCTGTTGTTGGCTATGACCATGTTGGCTGGATATGTCCATGTTGGCTGGTTATGACCATGTTGTTGGCTATGACCATGTTGTTGGCTGGCTATGACAATGTTGTTGGTTATGACCATGTTGTTGGTTATGACCATGTTGGCTGGTTATGACCATGTTGTTGGTTATGACCATGTTGTTGGTTATGGCCATGTTGTTGGCTGGCTATGACCATGTTGTTGGCTGGCTATGACCATGTTGGCTGGTCATGACCATGTTGGCTGGTTATGACCATGTTGGCTGGTTATGACCATGTTGTTCGTTATGACCATGTTGGCTGGCTATGACCAAGTTGTTGGCTGGATATGACCCTGTTGTTGGCTATGACCATGCTGGCTGGTTATGACCATGTTGTTGGCTGGTTATGACCATGTTGTTGGCTGGCTTTGACCATGTTCTTGGCTGGTTTTGACCATGTTGTTGGCTGGCTTTGACCATGTTGTTGGCTGGCTTTGACCATGTTGTTGGCTGGCTATGACCATGTTGTTGGCTGGCTATGACCATGTTGTTGGCTGGTTATGACCATGTTGTTGGCTGGCTTTGACCATGTTGTTGGCTGGCTATGACCCTGTTTTTGGCTGGTTATGACCATGTTGAAAATGTCTGGTTCTTTTGGATGGCTGAATGCTGCTGCTCTGTCATTAGCATGAGGTCATTTTGCAGTCCTATATATGACATGAAGAATTCACACATACATCATGTTGCAGATAGTATATTGTATTCAAATTGTGCTCTATATTACATCATACATTTCTTATGGTACATTGTGATTTACAGACTTGCATTTACCTTTACAATAGTTGCTGTATTGTTGTGAATGAAATGCTGTATCAAAAGTAAAGGACGAGTACATATTTCCCTGTTTTCCCCGTACGGAATGTTCGCACAATTGATGACACTGTGGACCTGTTTACATTAGACTGTCCTCTCTGACCAGCCTCTTCCACTGTAAGTCCATAGTTTATGACACTGTGAACCTGTGTACATTAGGCTGTACTCTCTGACCAGCCTCTTCCACTGTAAGTCCATAGTTCATGACATGGTCCACAGTTGTGGCTCTGATTTCATCAGGGACTCTTATTCTTTGCCTTCTAACTCTAATATGTCTTCCCCTTTCACCACCACCACCCCTACCACCACCACCACCACCACCACCACCAATACCACCACCACCCCCACTACTACCACCACCACTACTACCACCACCACTACCACTACAACCACCACCACCATCACCACCACCACCACTACCACCACCACTACCACCACCACCACTACCACCACCACTACCACCACTACTACCACTACCACCACCACTACCATCAATCACGCATTCTGACACTTCTTCTTCTATGATGTCTTCCCTTAACACCACCACCACCTAACACCAGCACCACCACCACCTAACACCACCACCACCACTTATACCACCACCACCACCACCACTAATACCACCACCACCTAACACCACCACCACCACTAATACCACCACCACCACCACCACCACCACCACCACCACTAATACCACCACCACCACCACCACCACTACTAATACCACCACCACCACCACCACCACTACTAATACCACCACCACCACCACCACTACTACTACCACCACCACCACTACCTAACACCACCACCACCACCACCTAATACGACCACCACTAACACCACCACCACCACCACTAATACCACCACCACCACCACCGCCACTACTAATACCACCACCACTACTACCACCACCACCACCTAATACGACCACCACTAATAGCACCACCACCACCACCATCTAACACCACCACCACCACCATCACCTAACACAACCACCACCACCACCACCACCACTGGCTAGGCCACTCCAGAACCTTGAGATGCTTCTTACGGAGCCACTCCTTAATTGCCCTGCCTGTGTGTTTCGGGTTGTTGTCATGCTGGAAGACCCAGCCACGACCCATCTTCAATGCTCTTACTGAGGGAAGGAGGTTGTTGGCCAAGATCTCGCGATACATGGCCTCATCCATCCTCCCCTCAGTACGGTGCAGTCGTCCTGTCCCCTTTGCAGAAAAGCATCCCCAAAGAATGATGTTTCCACCTCCATGCTTCATGGTTGGGATGGTGTTCTTGGGGTTGTACTCATCCTTCTTCTTCCTTCAAACACGGCGAGTGGAGTTTAGACCAAAAAGCTCTATTTTTGTCTCATCAGACCACATGACCTTCTCCCATTCCTCCTCTGGATCATCCAGATGGTAATTGGCAAACTTCAGACGTGCCTGGACATGCGCTGGCTTGAGTAGGGGGACCTTGCGTGCGCTGCAGGATTTTAATCCATGATGGCGTAGTGTGTTAATAATGGTTTTCTTTGAGACTGTGGTCCCAGCTCTCTTCAGGTCATTGACCAGGTCCTGCCATGTAGTTCTGGGCTGATCCCTCACCTTCCTCATGATCATTCATGCCCCACGAGGTGAGATCTTGCATGGAGCCCCAGACCGAGGGTGATTGACAGTCATCTTGAACTTCTTCCATTTTCTAATAATTGCGCCAACAGTTGTTGCCTTCTCACCAAGCTGCTTGCCTATTGTCCTGTAGCCCATTCCAGCCTTGTGCAGGTCTACAATTTTATCCCTGATGTCCTTACACAGCTCTCTGGTCTTGGCCATTGTGGAGAGGTTGGAGTCTGTTTGATTGAGTGTGTGGACAGGTGTCTTTATACAGGTAACGAGTTCAAACAGGTGCAGTTAATACAGGTAATGAGTGGAGAACAGGAGGGCTTCTTAAAGAAAAACTAACAGGTCTGTGAGAGCCGGAATTCTTACTGGTTGGTAGGTGATCAAATACTTATGTCATGCAATAAAATGCAAATTAATTACTTAAAAATCATACAATGTGATTTTCTGGATTTTTGTTTTAGATTCCGTCTCTCACAGTTGAAGTGTACCTATGATAAAAATTACAGACCTCTACATGCTTTGTAAGTAGGAAAACCTGCAAAATCGGCAGTGTATCAAATACTTGTTCTCCCCACTGTATATATATGGTTTAATATATCCTCTAAAAGGGTGGTTCTAGTCAGCTAACATATAGAATTGTTTTAGATGGTCTACCATGGATCATTAAGCAATTTCATTTTTAATTTCAAGATTCCCTGTCTGCGTGATATTTTTAATAAACATGATTTGTTAAAATATTTAATTGGGCCTGTACTACTACTACTACTACTACTACTACTACACCTGTGCATTGAATTACACATTCAGAAATGGCAAAAAATACAGTCAAAAAATGTATCATGAGGAATAAGCTTTTGGAGTGTCTGTCCCATATTTAAGAGACATAAGAAAGCTTAGGAAATATACATTTTAGTATTTTGGACACAGATTTAACCCCTTATTTTTGTTGGCACAAAACTTCCTCCATACTTCCATTCGTTTGTATGGGTTACCTTCAGACGAGTCCCTTGACTTGTGGGGGTCATAGAGTCTCCCCTTTCCATAGCAGGGTCATGTTAATTTGTAGCTGAGAGTCTCCTCTTTCCATAGTGGGGTCATATTAGTTTGTAGCTGAGAATCTCCCTTTTCCATAGTGGGGTCATATTAGTTTGTAGCTGAGAGTCTCCCCTTTCCATAGTGGGGACATATTAGTTTGTAGCTGAGAATCTCCCTTTTCCATAGTGGGGTCATATTAGTTTGTAGCTGAGTCTCCTCTTTCCATAGTGGGGTCATATTAGTTTGTAGCTGAGAGTCTCCTCTTTCCATAGTGGGGTCATATTAGTTTGTAGCTGTCTCCTCTTTCCATAGTGGGGTCATATTAGTTTGTATCTGAGTCTCCCCTTTCCATAGTGGGGTCATATTAGTTTGTAGCTGAGAGTCTCCTCTTTCCATAGTGGGGTCATATTAGTTTGTAGCTGAGAGTCTCCCCTTTCCATAGTGGGGTCATATTAGTTTGTAGCTGAGAGTCTCCTCTTTCCATAGAGGGGACATATTAGTTTGTAGCTGAGAGTCTCCTCTTTCCATAGAGGGGACATATTAGTTTGTAGCTGAGAGTCTCCTCTTTCCATAGTGGGGTCATATTAGTTTGTAGCTGAGAGTCTCCTCTTTCCGTAGAGGGGACATATTAGTTTGTAGCTGAGTCTCCTCTTTCCATAGTGGGGTCATATTAGTTTGTAGCTGAGTCTCCTCTTTCCATAGTGGGGTCATATTAGTTTGTAGCTGAGAGTCTCCCGTTTGTAGCCAGTTCGGACGGAACAGCTGCACTAACTTCAAACGAGTCCCTTGACACTTTTGGGGGTCGTAGAGCAAAATGCACTTTCCACTGCAGATGCGGAAGTCCAACATAGGTGGATATCTGTGGACCAAGGCGCAGCGTGAGTAGAGTTCCACATATTTATTACAGTGACACTTCCAAAAACAACAAAGAATTAACAAACATGCCATTCGTAGCGCACATAGGCACTAAACAAAACAAAACAATATCCCACCACGCAGGTGGGAAAAGGGACACACTAAGTATGATCCCCAATTAGAGGCAACGATATTCAGCTGCCTCCAATTGGGAACCATACTCACACACCAACATAGAACTATAATAACTAGAACACCCCCCCCAGTCACGCTCTGACCTATTACACCATAGAGAACCCTGACTATGGTCAGGGTGTGACAATATCTCTTAAACTGAAGGATTTTGATGGGGATGTTTGTATTATTGTCACGTTCATGATAATGGACAGACCAAGGTGCAGCGTGTGTTGAGTTCCACATCTTTTTTATTAAATGCGAAACTTCACAAAAACAATAAACCAACAACGAAACGTAACTTCAGTGGTGCAACATGCACAACACAAACAATATCCCACAAACGCAGATGGGAAAAGGACCACACTAAGTATGATCCCCAATTAGAGACAACGAATATCAGCTGCCTCTAATTGGGAACCATACTCAAACTCAAACATAGAAAATCATCGACTAGAACACACCCTAGTCACGCCCTGACCTACAACACCATAGAGAACCCAGAGGGCTCTGTTAATCAGAAATGTGTCAATATACTATTAAGGATATTAATATCTGTGGTACAGCTCAATGTTTACATCATGTAGAAATAGTGATAGTTCTCTCTGTGTGTTTCAGTGTTTACATCATGTACTATAGTGATAGTTCTCTCTGTGTGTTTCAGTGTTTACATCATGTACCATAGTGATAGTTCTCTCTGTGTGTTTCTGTGTTTACATCATGTACCATAGTGATAGTTCTCTCTGTGTGTTTCAGTGCTGTTGAGTACACTGGTATACTGTAGCCTCGGACAAGGTGGAGGTGAGAACATTTCTCTATATTCATCACCTGTTCTATAAAAGTAACATTTATCTATATTCATCACCTGTTCTATAATAGTAACATTTCTTCCAGGTCTCTTCATTGGTTGTGACTTCATGTCTCCAGTCCTTATTCTCTTAGTAAAGAAGGTTCCATAAAGGATCTCCAATTGTTCTAGCTGCTCTCACCTGCAACACATCACAGGGTAGAAAGTGTTACGATATAATGTTTTACTCTGTGTTGTGAGATACAGACTCAAATATATTAGCCTCATAATGATTATAACTCCAACCCTGTGTGGGGTGTCAATAGCTAGATCTACTGTCTCTATTATATTATGACAGACCAGCTAGATCTACTGTCTCTATTATATTATGACAGACCAGCTAGATCTACTGTCTCTATTATATTATGACAGACCAGCTAGATCTACTGTCTCTATTATATTATGACAGACCAGCTAGATCTACTGTCTCTATTATATTATGACAGACCAGGACATAATCTGGAGCTAGATCTACTGTCTCTACACTCTTTGAAAAAAAGGGTTCCAAAATGTTTTTTCAGCTGTCCCCAAAGGAGAACCCTTTTTGTTTCCAGATAGAACCCTTTTGCCATGTTGAATGCTTTGTGGAAATGGTTCTACATGGAACCCAAAAGGGTTCTGCATGGAAACATAAAGAGTTTTACCTGGAAACAAAAAAAATGCATTCAAAGGGTTTCCAATGGGAACAGTCAAAGAACCCTTTTAGGTTCTAGATCGGACCTTTCTAAGAGTGTATGGCCAGGCTATGGTCGCTGAGTCTGGACATAATTATTGTCTTCCTTTGTTTGAATTATTTGATTTGTTGTGCTAATTTGATATCATTAATTATGTATAACTCCATAACTTTTTCACTCATCTTTATTCATGATTCATGATTCAATTCATGGCAGCCTCCACATTCATGTAGAAGTGTTTAGAAACATATTCTATTCTAATTTACAATAAAAGTGACTCCAAAATGACACAATATATCATTTACCTTTCATTTCTATTGTGCACAATATAATGTGAAACACAACACAACAACATCCGGTGAAATTGCAGAGTGCCAAATTCAAAATTCAAAATTGTAATATTAAACATTCATGGAAATAAAAGTGTGTTACATCATTCAAAACGGCTTTACAGTGAAAGCATAGCCTTCGATTGTCTGAGGTCAGCGCCCCATGTCAACATATACACTGCTCAAAAAAATAAAGAGAACACTAAAATAACACATCCTAGATCTGAATGAATGAAATAATCTTATTAAATACTTTTTTCTTTACATAGTTGAATGTGCTGACAACAAAATCACACAAAAATAATCAATGGAAATCCAATTTATCAACCAATGGAGGTCTGGATTTGGAAGTGGAAAACCACACTACAGGCTGATCCAACTTTGATGTAATGTCCTTAAAACAAGTCAAAATGAGGCTCAGTAGTGTGTGTGGCCTCCACATGCCTGTATGACCTCCCTACAACGCCTGGGCATGCTCCTGATGAGGTGGAGGATGGTCTCCTGAGGGATCTCCTCCCAGACCTGGACTAAAGCATCCGCCAACTCCTGGACAGTCTGTGGTGCAATGTGGCGTTGGTGGATGGAGCGAGACATGATGTCCCAGATGTGCTCAATTGGATTCAGGTCTGGGGAACGGGCGGGCCAGTCCATAGCATCAATGCCTTCCTCTTGCAGGAACTGTTGACACACTCCAGCCACATGAGGTCTAGCATTGTCTTGCATTAGGAGGAACCCAGGGCCAACCACACCAGCATATGGTCTCACAAGGGGTCTGAGGATCTCATCTCGGTACCTAATGGCAGTCAGGCTACCTCTGGCGAGCACATGGAGGGCTGTGCGGCCCCCCAAAGAAATGCCACCCCACACCATGACTGACCCACCGCCAAACCGGTCATGCTGGAGGATGTTGCAGGCAGCAGAACATTCTCCACGACGTCTCCAGACTCTGTCACGTCTGTCACATGTGCTCAGTGTGAACCTGCTTTCATCTGTGAAGAGCACAGGGCGCCAGTGGCGATTTTGCCAATATTGGTGTTCTCTGGCAAATGCCAAACGTCCTGCACGGTGTTAGGCTGTAAGCACAACCCCCACCTGTGGGCGTCGGGCCCTCATACCACCCTCATGGAGTCTGTTTTTGACCGTTTGAGCAGACACATGCACATTCGTGACCTGCTGGAGGTCATTTTGCAGGGCTCTGGCAGTGCTCCTCCTGCTCCTCCTTGCACAAAGGTGGAGGTAGCGGTCCTGCTGCTGGGTTGTTGCCCTCCTACGGCCTCCTCCACATCTCCTGATGTACTGGCTTGTCTCCTGGTAGCGCCTCCATGCTCTGGACACTACGCTGACAGACACAGCAAACCTTCTTCCCACAGCTCACATTGATGTGCCATCCTGGATGAGCTGCACTACCTGAGCCACTTGTGTGGGTTGTAGACTCCGTCTCATGCTACCACTAGAGTGAAAGCACCGCCAGCATTCAAAAGTGACCAAAACATCAGCCAGGAAGCATAGGAACTGAGAAGTGGTCTGTGGTCACCACCTGCAGAACCACTCCTTTATTGTGGGTGTCTTGCTAATTGCCTATCATTTCCACCTTTTGTCTATTCCATTTGCACAACAGCATGTGAAATTTATTGTCAATCAGTGTTGCTTCTGTGACGACCCTCCCACTCTGTCTGCCGTATTCTCTCTTGTTTTTGTTTCTTTATTAGGAGGCCGGTGGGCGGAGTTGGAAGGGTCGTCAGATAAATGGGAAACACCTGGGCTCAGGTGTTTCCCAGGATAAATGGACCTCTTCCCCATTCATTGAGGAGACTCTCTCCACACAGACACCTTATTGTTTTTGGTTGTGTAGTTTTGTGGTTTTCTTGGTTATTTGCTTTGGCACCTTTCAACACTCTGCATTATTACATTCAAGTATGCAACACACTCACTTACACTACTGATTACTGATTACACATGCCATTGTTATCTTCTTAGTTGCTTTATTTAATAAATATATATTTTTGATACACCTTGTCTCCACGTTGTCTCCCTTTTGTTACGAATCCTGAGCCGGTTCGTAACAAGTGGGGGCTCATCCGGGATCTTGAACTTGTGTTTGGGAGAAAACGTGGAGGTATGTTAACTTGAGGTGCTTTGTTTGTTAGTTTGAGTTTGGTGCTCAGTACTGGTTGTCTTTGGTTGTTTTGTTTGTGTGCTGCGTTGGAGAGAGTACATTGGTTAGTTTCCAGGCCTCTGCCCAGCCTGAAAACATTTGTTGTACTCGCTGTTGGAACATTGGTCTGAGGTGAGTAGAATCAGCTGTGTACCTCGGTGGGAGATTTGGATAGGGTAGTGAAACTTACTACCTGGAGCTATAGTCTTTTTCCCCTGCTAGGCTTAGCGATGTGTTTCATTTTGGAATATGTTGGGCATTGTTAATGTTTGTTATTTTTGTGTGGTGTCTGTGGACTGAGCAGTTGTCTCGGGAGCACATCCGTGGCTTGGTGGAATCTACCAGCGTGCTGGGGGGTTACTTCCTCGCCAGCGGGCTACAGTGCATAATTACCCACCGCAAATCTGCATGAAGACTAGGGTTGAGTTATTGTAGGTTTTGGGGAAGCTCCATATCTCATCTCTTTTCTGTGGTACCAGTGTGATTGTTTTTTCTCTTGTTGTGGTCTGGTGTGCTCAGAGGGGTTGAGTGAGATTTTTTTTTTCTCTCTCTCTCTGACTATGGCGTCTAATGTAGACGAGTTCATTCGCTTTCCATCAGAGGAACTGTTAGACTCATGTACTAAAGAACAGCTGTTGAAGGTTGCTGAACACTACAAAATTGAAATTAGTGATAAACGTCTAAAAAATTCCATTAGGTTAATATTGAAGGCCAATCTGATGGAGAGTGGTATTCTTGACGTTACCACTGGGGCAGCCTCTGCTGAGGACTCGCCGTCTCCCCGATATGTCACAATTACCGCTCCATCGGTTAGTCCTAGTAATCTTCTTTTTGAACAGCAGAAAGAGCTGCTTCTGTTACAGCAAGAGCACGATCGTGAGAAGCTAGAGTACGATCGTATAAAATATGAAAAGGAATTGGCTGCTGATCAGTTAAAATATGAAAAGGAATTGGAATTTAAACAGGATATCGAGCGTGCTAAAATCAAGCTGCAACAAGAGCGACTAGAGTTGGTTAGGGAAGGAAAGCTCTCAGGAGAGAGTTTGCTCTGGGAAGATGACCCAGAATTACTTAGGAATCGTTCCTCTTTTGGTCGTGCCCCGGACACATTTGACATTGTTGGGAATTTACGGTTGTTGCCTCAGTTTAATGAAAGGGATCCTGAGACATTCTTTTTGTTGTTTGAGCGTGTTGCTAACGCTAGGAGTTGGCCTGATTCTGATCGCACTTTGATGTTGCAGTGTGTGCTGACTGGTAAAGCTCAGGAAGCATATGCAGCTCTTAGTGTAGCCGACAGTGTCAGTTATGATAAGGTTAAAACGGCGGTGTTACAGATTTACGAATTGGTTCCTGAGGCTTACCGCCAACGATTTAGAACTTTAGAAAGGGATGATAAGCAGACTCATGTTGAGTTTGCGCGAAAATTATCTTCACAGTTTAATCGCTGGTGTTCCGCTTCTGCGGTTATGACTTTTCAAGGGCTGTGTGATCTGATTATGCTAGAGCAATTTAAGGACACAATCCCTGATTATATAGCGACGTATATTAACGAACGAAAAGTAAAGACTGTCGCTGAAGCTGCGGTTTTGGCAGACGAATATGTTTTGACTCACAAAAGTGTTTTTGTAGAGCCCCGTATACGGAGTGAGTGGAGACATTCGGAGAGATTTGAACCACGCTCACAGAGATACTCTGGTTCACGGGCAGAGTTTTATTCAACTAGGGTCGAGCCTGATTCCCGTGGTAAAACTGACTTTGGTCAAGAGTGTCACTACTGTCAAGGCTCAGGTCATTGGAAAAACGAATGTCCGGTTCTCAGGTCTAGGGGTAAAATCAGTACGTGTGCTAACGTTAAATCTAGGCCTACGGCGTTAGCTGCGTCTGTTCCACATCAGTTTACTCCTGAAACATTGTCTCAGGCCCAGGGCCATGTGAAAGTTCATATTGACCCAGGCTATTTACCTTTTGTTACGGAGGGTTTTGTGTCCATGTTAGGAAGTAAGAACCTAGTGCCAGTGAAGATCCTACGAGACACAGGTGCCTCGGAATCGTTTGTGTTGGAATCTGTGTTACCCTTCTCTGCTGAGACTGATTCTGGGAATAGTGTTCTAATTAGGGGAATAGGTTTGAATAATCTGTCAGTTCCATTGCATAGACTAATGTTGGATTGTGGACTGGTGAAAGGTGAGGTTGTTGTGGGGGTGCGTCCTTCGTTGCCTATTGAGGGTATCGACGTTATCCTTGGGAATAACTTGGCTGGCGAGTGTGTGTGGCCTGTTGTGTTTCCATCTCTAGTGGTTTCCACTAAATCGTCACTTGTAGGGATTCCTGATGAGAGTGAGCAGAGGTTCCCAGCGGTGTTCTCTGGGGGTACAGTGATGCGGTCTATGAGCCATGGTGACCTGGTCCCTGCTCCGGTAAATGTGAATACCACAAAGAAGTCTCTCGCTGTTTTCCCTGTTATTCCGTTGTCTGTACTCATCTCCGATCTAAACAATGCGCCACGGATGGACCACACATTAGAAGAGTTGCGTGACCAAGTTGTGCCTGTGGAACAGTTGGGAGATGTCGCACATGGTTATTTTCCCCAAGAGGATGTTCTGATGAGAAAGCTGGTGTCTATAGGGGACGGTAAACCTGTTCGTTTGGCTGATAACGTTGCTTCCCTTGGTTCTGTTAATGCTAGGTCTGTGCATGAGGAAAAAAATGTTCCTGGTCCCGATGATTGCATACTGCAGGGTAGATTGAAGAATTCTGAGACACTGGATATTTTGGATAGCCCTTTTACTCAGCTACCTGTTGATGGGCGGGAAGAGCTGGGTGGTCTGATTCGGAAAATTCCAGGATTGTTTTCTGTGACACCTACATGTACAAACTTGATAGAACATGATATTGACACTGGAAATGCTGACCCCATTCGTCAGGGGTTCTATAGAGTCTCTGTAGAGAAACTGCGTTGTCTGGATGCTGAGGTCAGGTATATGCTGGAGAGTAAGATAGCAGAGCCTTCTTTCTCTAGTTGGGTTTCTCCCTGTATCTTGGTCAGTAAAACGGATGGAACGGACCACCGTAATGTAAACGGAGTTACTAAGCCGGATTAATTTCCTCTTCCTCAGATGGAGGATGGCGTTGATCAAGTCGGCGCAGCTAAGTTGTGAGCAAATTTGAACGGTTATTGTGCCATTGGCAGGTGCCACTGACGAGTAGGGCATATGACATTTTTGCCTTTATTACTTCTTCTAGTCTGTACTCGTATTCGTTATGAGTTTAGGACTATGAATCGTTGGGAAATGTTGTTTGCGTTGGTAGCTAATGTGGTCTCTTGTGTGCCCTGTTCCTGAGTGTTATGTGAGTGATCATTGTTGAAGGTTGTCATGTTCTAACTTTCCTGTCTGTTCCCTCCTAGTCTTGTGTTCTCCTTTCCTCTTAAATGTTGCTTCCCTTATATATAAAGGTTGCTGAGGACTGGGGAGAAGGAGGTTGGTTGGGGCAAGTGGAAGGTGAACATGTAACCTCTTGTAAATTTGAGACGCAGAGGTCGGTGTCAATTTGGGACGCAGAGGCTTGTGTCAATTTGGGACGCAGAGGCTTGTGTCAATTTGGGGTTGTCGTGTTCTGTCGTTCCTGTCTGTTCCCTCCTGGTCTCGTTTTCTTCTTTCCTCCAGCAGAGGCTGGTGTGTTGTTCCGGGGTCCTTGTTGGTCCCCGGTTTTATGGGGGGGGGGTGTGACGACCCTCCCACTCTGTCTGCCGTATTCTCTCTTGTTTTTGTTTCTTTATTAGGAGGCCGGTGGGCGGAGTTGGAAGGGTCGTCAGATAAATGGGAAACACCTGGGCTCAGGTGTTTCCCAGGATAAATGGACCTCTTCCCCATTCATTGAGGAGACTCTCTCCACACAGACACCTTATTGTTTTTGGTTGTGTAGTTTTGTGGTTTTCTTGGTTATTTGCTTTGGCACCTTTCAACACTCTGCATTATTACATTCAAGTATGCAACACACTCACTTACACTACTGATTACTGATTACACATGCCATTGTTATCTTCTTAGTTGCTTTATTTAATAAATATATATTTTTGATACACCTTGTCTCCACGTTGTCTCCCTTTTGTTACGAATCCTGAGCCGGTTCGTAACACTTCCTATGGACAGTTTGATTTCACAGAAGTGTGATTAACTTGGAGTTTCATTGTGTTGTTTAGGTGTTCCCTTTATTTTTTTTGAACAGTGTATTTCAAACCAGCACAGGCGACACAAAAATCATAAATAGCGATAAAATAAATCACTTTCTTTTGAAGATCTTCTTCTGTTTGAAATCCCAAGGGTCCCAGCTACACAATGAACGGTAGTTTTGTTTGATAAAGTCCTTCTTTATATCCCCAAAATTCTGTTTAGTTGGCACCATTGAATTCAATAATCCACTCGTTCAAACTTTTTGAGTATAGAGCCAAAAGAAGAAAGCATGCTGAAAAGTCCCAATAGTTACGGAGGGCACTGTATATACAGTTGAAGTAGGAAGTTTAAAACTCGTTTTATAACCACTCCACAAATTTCTTGTTAACAAACTATAGTTTTGGCAAGTCGGATAGGACAACTACTTTGTGCATGACACAAGCAATTTTTCCAACAATTGTTTACAGACAGATTATTTCACTTATAATTCACTGTATCACAATTGCAGTGGGTCAGAAGTTTACATACACTAAGTTGACTGTGCCTCAGCTTGGAATATTCCAGAAAATTATGTCATGGCTTTAGAAGCTTCTGATAGGCTAATTGACATCATTTGTGATAAATGGAGGTGCACCTGTGGATGTATTTCAAGGCCTACCTGCAAACTCAGTGCCTCTTTGCTTGACATCATGGGAAAATAAAAAAAAATCTGGTTCATCCTTGGGAGCAATTTCCAAACACCTGAAAGTACCACGTTCATCTGTACAAACAATAGTACGCAAATATAAACACCATGGGACCACGCAGCCGTCATACCACTCAAGAAGGAGACGCTTTCTGTCTCCTAGAGATGAACGTACTTTGGTGCGAAAAGTGCAAATCAAGATGAAGATGTTGGAGGAAACGGGTACAAAAGTATCTATATCCACAGTAAAACGAGTCCTATATTGGCAAAACCTGAAAGGCCGCTCAGCAAGGAAGAATCCACTGCTCCAAAACCGCCATAAAAAAGCCAGACTATGGTTTGCAACTGCACATGGGGACAAAGATCGTACTTTTTGGAGAAATGTCCTCTGGTCTGATGAAACCAAAATAGAACTGTTTGGCAGTAATGACCATTGTTATGTTTGGAGGAAAAAGGGGGGGGCTTGCAAGCCGAAGAACACCATCCTAATCGTGAGGCACGGGGGTGGTGCACTTGACAAAATAGATGGCATCATGAGGAGGACAATTATCTGGATATATTGAAGCAACATCTCAAGACATCAGTCAGGAAGTTAAAGCTTGGTCGCAAATGGGTCTTCCAAATGGACAATGACTCCAAGCATACTTCCAAAGTTGTGGCAAAATGGCTTAAGGACAACAAAGTCAAGGTATTGGAGAGGCCATCACAAAGCCCTGACCTACATCCTATAAAAAATGTGTGGGCAGAACTGAAAAAGTGTGTGCCAGCAAGGAGGCCTGCAAACCTGACTCAGTTACACCAGCTCTGTCAGGAATGGGCCAAAATTTACCCCACTTATTGTGGAAAGCTTGTGGAAGGCTCCTGAAACGTTTGACCCAAGTTAAACAATTTAAAGGCAATGCTACCAAATACTAATTGAGTGTATGTAAACTTCTGACCCACTGGGAATGTGATGAAAGAAATAAAAGCTGAAATAATTCATTCCGTCTACTATTATTCTGACATTACACATTCTTAAAATAAACTGGTGATCCTAACTGACCTAAAACAGGGAATAGTATAGCTATCAGACTGACCTTCTCCACATCTCTATGTCTCTCTCTCACTTTCTCTCTCTCTCTATCTCTATATCTCTCTCTCTATCTCTCTCTCTCTCTCTTTCTCTCTGTCCTCCATGACCCTCTCTATGTCTCTCTCTCACTTTCCCCCTCTCTCTCTCTCTCTCTCTCACAGTTATCCCTCTTCCAGCCTCTCTTAGTGTCAGTCCTGACAGATCTCAGTTCTTTGAATATGAGTCTGTCTCTCTGAGCTGTGAGGTTCAGGGGAACTCTACTGGATGGAGAGTGGTGAGGAACACATCGAGAGGAAACCTTTCAGATTGTGATACTGACTGGGGAAAACAACAAGGGTCTTCATGCATCGTGTCACTAAAACCATCAGACAGTGGAGTGTACTGGTGTGAGTCTGGGTCTGGAGAACACAGCAATGCTGTCAACATCACAGTACATGGTATGTCCACAAACATCATCTACTAACATTATAGTGTTTAGTGGTTCATCTGGTTTCAGATAGGTGATGTTATGTTGATATATGATGTTTATACATTATATACAGCTGGAGCTGTGATCCTGGAGAGACCTGTTTATATATGATGTTTATATATTATATACAGCTGGTGCTGTGATCCTGGAGAGACCTGTTTATATATGATGTTTATATATTATATACAGCTGGAGCTGTGATCCTGGAGAGCCCTGCCCTTCCTGTGACTGAGGGAGATTCTGTGACTCTGCGCTGCAGATATCAGGGAACTCCCTCTGACCTTACAGCTGTTTTCTACAAAGATGGATCCCTCATCAGGACTGAGACTACAGGAGAGATGACCATCCCTGCAGTATCCAAGTCAGATGAAGGACTCTACAAGTGTACCAACTCTGAAGGAGAATCACCAGAGAGCTGGATGACAGTGACAGGTGAGAATATGAGAAACCTTGACATTCAGATTATCTGGTTCTTCTTTACACTGTTAAGTTTGAGACGTTATATTCATAATAATTTGTGTTCTTGTAATCTCGTTTGGTCATTAGACAATACATACAGTACCAGTCTAGGTGTGTCCAAACTTTTGACTGGTACTGTATGTTTAAGATAATATTAGTCAAATTGATTATAACTATTTACTGTGTTGTTTCCTCTGGTGTTTTTCAAGATGGGGGCTCTACCTCTCTCCTCCTCCCTCTGTCTGTCTCTGGGTTGGTGGCTGCTCTCTCCATCTCTCTGATCATTCTACTGGTCCTGTTCTGCAAGAAGAGGAACAAAGATGTAGCAGCTGAACGCAGAGATGTTACGTATGCTGACGTCAGAATCATACAGGATCCAGAACCCAGGAGAAGGAGAGGTACACACACACACACACACACACACACACACACACACACACACACACACACACACACACACACACACACACACACACACACAGACAGTACAGTGTCTTTTTGTCTTTAACCCATTGTCTCGTCTCCTCCAGAGAAGTCTCCAGGAGCTGATCCAGTCTACTCTGCAGTGAAGACCTCCAACACCACAGGTACTATAATACCATATAACACTATAACACCACAGGTACTGTAATACTGTATAACACTATAACACCACAGGTACTGTAATACTGTATAACACTATAACACCACAGGTACTGTAATACTGTATAACACTATAACACCACAGGTACTGTAGTACTGTATAACACTATAACACCACAGGTACTGTAGTACTGTATAACACTATAACACCACAGGTACTGTAATACTGTATAACAATATAACACCACAGGTACTGTAGTACTGAATAACACTATAACACCACAGGTACTGTAGTACTGTATAACACTATAACACCACAGGTACTGTAGTACTGTATAACACTATAACACCACAGGTACTGTAGTACTGAATAACACTATAACACCACAGGTACTGTAGTACTGTATAACACTATAACACCACAGGTACTGTAGTACTGAATAACACTATAACACCACAGGTACTGTAATACTGTATAACACTATAACACCACAGGTACTGTAATACTGTATAACAATATAACACCACAGGTACTGTAATACTGTATAACACTCCAACATACAGACTATCCTCTCTCAGCTGGTCCAGTCTGTGTTAATATCCTCTCTCTCTCCTGTGTTTAGTTCCAGGTGGATCTGGTCCAGTCTGTGTTAATATCCTCTCTCTCTCTCCTGTGTTTAGTTCCAGGTGGATCTGGTCCAGTCTGTGTTAATATCCTCTCTCTCTCCTGTGTTTAGTTCCAGGTGGATCTGGTCCAGTCTGTGTTAATATCCTCTCTCTCTCCTGTGTTTAGTTCCAGGTGGATCTGGTCCAGTCTGTGTTAATATCCTCTCTCTCTCTCCTGTGTTTAGTTCCAGGTGGATCTGGTCCAGTCTGTGTTAATATCCTCTCTCTCTCCTGTGTTTAGTTCCAGGTGGATCTGGTCCAGTCTGTGTTAGTATCCTCTCTCTTTCCTGTGTTTAGTTCCAGGTGGATCTGGTCCAGGTGATGTGACCTATGCTGACGTCAACCACACAAAGAGACAACACAACAGGAGGAGAGGTAGGAAGAAGGGAGAGGCCAACAACACTCCGCTCATCTTTCTGAAGTAAAAAATGTGTTTTTAGTGTTTTAACATGTCACTAGTTGTAACCTGTTTATATGTTTCTTTCAGAGAACGTCGTTCCAGACCCGGTCTACTCAGCAGTGAAGACAGATAGACAGAGATACAGGTCAGAAGGCCGATCCAGACCCTGTCTACTCAGCAGTGAAGACAGACAGGCAGGCAGGCAGGCAGGCAGGCAGGCAGGCAGGCAGGCAGGCAGGCAGGCAGGCAGGCAGGCAGGCAGGCAGGCAGACAGACAGACAGACAGACAGGTCAGGCTCAATGATGATGATGAAAAGTAGAGATCATGGCAGCCATTTTGTGCCAGAGGGCTCAACAACACCCATCAGTTTCTGTGCATAGTGTAGAGAATCATTGCACCATCAAAACCACTGTGAAATATATATTCTATAACCAAGAATATTGTTGTTTCAGCTGTTTCTAAAAGATGCAAAAACAAAACATAAGGGAACGTATATCATTGCTCACATAGAACAGTTCTACTGCTACTTAGACATGTTTAAAGTATAATTACAGATCTATAACACACATTTCTATGTGAATTTTGTCAGGTCGCCCCAAAGATTTAATTAGTTAAACTGGCAATATGTTATTTATGTGTCCTATAGGTAGAGCTGTATCTGGATCCAGGGAAGTAATGTACAGACTGAGGTAGGTCCATATCACTGTATCACTAACCCTAATGTACAGATTGAGGTAGGTCCAGATTACTGTATCACTAACCCTAATGTACAGACTGAGGTAGGTCCAGATCACTGTATCACTAACCCTAATGTACAGACTGAGGTAGGTCCAGATCACTGTATCAATAACCCTAATGTACAGACGGAGGTAGGTCCAGATCACTGTATCACTAACCCTAATGTACAGATTGAGGTAGGTCCAGATTACTGTATCACTAACCCTAATGTACAGACTGAGGTAGGTCCAGATCACTGTATCACTAACCCTAATGTACAGACTGAGGTAGGTCCAGATCACTGTATCACTAACCCTAATGTACAGACTGAGGTAGGTCCATATCACTGTATCACTAACCCTAATGTACAGACTGAGGTAGGTCCAGATCACTGTATCACTAACCCTAATGTACAGACTGAGGTAGGTCCAGATCACTGTATCACTAAACCTAACTTCAACTTTAACCCTAACTTCAACTTCAATCCTAACTTCAAATCTAACTTCAACCCTAACCCAAACGATCTGTCTCCTTTTTACACCCAGAGGCCTTGTATCTGTCAGTAACTAGCATGTAGCATGTATAGGGGTATGCCTGTACAGAGTCAATGTGTGGGGGCATCGGTTAGTTGAGGTAGTAGGTACTGTTAAAATCGGAAGTTTACATACACTCAGGTTGGAGTCATTAAAACTCGTTTTTCAAACACTCCGCAAATTTCTTGTTAACAAACTATAGTTTTGGCAAGTCAGTTAGGACATCTACTTTGTGCATGACACAAGTAATTTTTCCAATAATTGTTTACAGACATATTATTTAACTTATAATTCACTGTATCACAATTCCAGTGGGTCAGAAGTTTACATACACTAAGTTGACTGTGACTTTGAAAAGCTTGTAAAATTCCAGAAAAATATGTCATGGCTTTAGAAGCTTCTGATAGGCTAATTGACATAATTTGAGTCAATTGGAGGTGTACCTGTGGATGTATTTCAAGGCCTACTTTCAAACTCAGTGCCTCTTTGCTTGACATCATGGGAAAACCAAAGAAATCAGCCAAGACCTCAGAAAAAAAATTGTAGACCTCCACAAATCTGGTTCATCCTTGGGAGCAATTTCCAAACGCCTGAAGGTACCACGTTCATCTGTACAAACAATAGTACGCAAGTATAAACACCATGGGACCAGGCAGCCGTCGTACCGCTCAGGAAGGAGACACGTTCTGTCTCCTAGAGATGAACATACTTTGGTGTGAAAAGTGCAAATCAATCCCAGAACAACAGCAAAGACCTTGTGAAGATGCTGGAGGAAACTATATCCACAGTAAAACGAATCCTATATCGACACAACCTGAAAGGCCGCTCAGCAAGGAAGAAGCCACCGCTCCAAAACAGCCATAAAAAAGCCAGACTATTGTTTGCAAATGCACATGGGGACAAAGATCGTACTTTTTGTAGATATGTTCTCTGGTCTGAGTTTAAATGTAATTGGCTGTATGTAATCGTCCGACTTCAACTGTAGGAAGATTTAATTAAACAGAAATGTTCATCCTGCAGTACAAACTCAAAAAAGTTCTGGGACACTGTAAAGCTCTGAGGCTAGGAAACACTGTTACAACCGATAAATCCACTATAATTGAGAATTTCAATGAGCATTTCTCTACGGCTGGCCATGCTTTCCACCTGGCTACACCTACCCGGTCAACTGCCCGGCACCCTCTAAAGCAACCCGCCCAAGCCCCCACCATTTCTCCTTCACCCATATCCAGATAGCTGATGTTCTGAAAGAGCTGCAAAATCTGGACCCCTACAAATCAGCCGGGCTAGACAATCTGGACCCTCTCTTTCTAAAATGATCTGCCAAAATTGTTGCAACCCCTATTACTAGCCTGTTCAACCTCTCTTTCGTATCGTCTGAGATTCCCAAAGATTGTAAAGCTGCTGCGGTCATCCCCCTCTTCAAAGGGGGAGACACTCTAGACCCAAACTGCTACAGACCTATATCTATCCTACCCTGCATCTCTAAGGTCTTCGAAAGCCAAGTTAACAAACCGATTACCGACCATTTTGAATCACACCATACCTTCTCCGCTATGCAATCTGGTTTCAGAGCCGGTCATGGGTGCACCTCAGCCACGCTCAAGGTCCTTAACGATATCATAACCGCCATCGATAAGAGACAAAATCTGTGCAGCTGTATTCATCGACCTAGCCAAGGCTTTCGATTCTGTCAATCACCACATTCTTATTGGCAGACTCAACAGCCTTTGTTTCTCAAATGATTGCCTTGCCTGGTTCACCAACTACTTCTCTGATAGAGTTCAGTGTGTCAAATCGGAGGGCCTGTTGTCCGGACCTCTGGCAGTCTCTATGGGGGTGCCACAGGGTTCAATTCTTGGGCCGACTCTCTTCTCTGTATACATCTATGATGTTGCTCTTGCTGCTGGTGATTCTCTGATCCACCTCTACGCAGATGACACCATTCTGTATACTTCTGGCCTTTCTTTGGACACCGTGTTAACTAACCTCCAGACGAGTTTCAATGCCATACAACTCTCCTTCCGTGGCCTCCAACTGCTCTTAAATGCAAATAAAAGTAAACGCATGCTATTCAACCGATCATTGCCCGCACCTGCCCGCCCATCCAGCATCACTACTCTGGACGGCTCTGACTTAGAATACGTGGATAACTACAAATACCTGGGTGTCTGGCTAGACTGTAAACTCTCCTTCCAGACTCATATTAAGCATCGCCAATCCAAAATTAAATCTAGAATCGGCTTCCTATTTCGCAACAAAGCATCCTTCCCTCATGCTGCCAAACATACCCTCGTAAAACTGACATCCTACCGATCCTCGACTTCGGCGATGTCATCTATAAAATAGCCTCTAACACTCTACTCAACAAACTGGATGCAGCCTATCACAGTGCCAACCGTTTTGTCACCAAAGCCCCATACACTACCCACCACTGCGACCTATACGCTCTCGTTGGCTGGCCCTCACTTCATACTCGTCGCCAAACCCACTGGCTACAGGTTATCTACAAGTCTCTGCTAGGTAAAGCCCCGCCTTATCTCAGCTCGCTGGTCACCATAGCATCACCCATTTGTAGCACGAGCTCCAGCAGGTATATCTCACTGGTCACCCCCAAAGCCAATTCCTCCTTTGGTCGCCTTTCCTTCCAGTTCTCTGCTGCCAATGACTGGAATTAACTGCAAAAATCTCTGAAGCTGGAGATTCCCATCTCCCTCACTAGCTTTAAGCACCAGCTGTCAGAGCAGCTCACAGATCACTGCACCTGTACAAAGCCCATCTGTATACAGCCCATCTATCTACCTCATCCCCATACTGTATTTATTTATTTATTCTGCTCCTTTTGCACCCCAGTATCTCTACTTGCACATTCCATCTTTTGCACTTCTACCATTCCAGTGTTTAATTGCCAATCTGTAATTACTTTGCCACCATGGCCTATTTATTGCCTTAATTCCCTTATTTTACCCAATGCAAATAGTCTGGGTAGCCATTTGACTAGAGATTCAGGAGTCTTATGGCTTGTGGGTAGAAGCTGTTTAGAAGCCTCTTGGTCCTAGACTTGGCACTCCGGTACCGCCATGCCATGTGGTAGCAGAGTGAACAGTCGATGACTTGGGTGGCTGGAGTCTTTGACAATTTTTAGGGCCTTCCTCTGACACCGCCTGGTATAGAGGTCTTGGGTGGCAGGAAGCTTGTCCCCAGTGTTATATTGGGCCGTTCGCACTACCCTCTGTAGTGCCTTGCGGTCAGAGGCCGAGCAGTTGCCATACCAGGCAGTTATGCAACCAGTCAGGATGCTCTCGATGTTGCAGCTGTAGAACCTTTTGAGGATCTCAAGACCCATGCCAAATCTTTTCAGCCTCCTGAGGGGCAATTGGTTTTGTCGTGCCTGCTTCACGACTGTCATGGTGTGCTTGGGCCATGTTAGTTTGTTGATGATGTGGACACCAAGGAACTTGAAGCTCTCAACCTGCTCCACTGCAGCCCCGTCGATGAGAATGGGGGCATGCTCTGTCCTCTTTTTCCTGTAGTCCACAATCATCTCCTTTGTCTTGATAATGTTGAGGGAGAGGTTGTTGTCCTGGCACCACACGGCCAGGTCTCTGACCTGTCTCATTGTTGTCGGTGATCAGGCCTACCACAGTTGTGTCATCAGCAAATTTAATGAGTGTTGGAGTTGTGCCTGGCCATGCAGTCATGAGTGAACAGGGAGCACAGGAGGGGTCTGAGCATGCACCACTGAGGGGCCCTTGTATTCAGGATCAGCGTGGTGTGTTGTTACCTACCCTCACCACCTGTGGGCGTCCCGTCAGGAAGTCCAGAATCCAGTTGCCGAGGGAGGTGTTTAGTCCCAGGGTCCTTAGCTTATTGTTGAGCTTTGAGGGCAATATGGTGTTGAACGCTGAGCTGTAGTCAATGAACAGCATTCTCACATAGGTGTTCCTTTTGTCCAGATGGGAAAGGGCAGTGTGGAGCGCAATAGAGACTGCTTCATATGTGGATCTGTTTGGGCGGTGTGCAAATTCGAGTGGGTCTAAGGTTTCTGGGATGATGGTGTTGATGTGAGCCATGACCATCATTTCAAAGCACTCCATGGTTACAGACGTGAGTGCTACAGGGCGGTAGTCATTTAGGCAGGTTACCTTAGTGTTCTTGTGCACAGGGACTATGGTCGAGTGCTTTAAACATGTTGGTATTACAGACTCAGATAGGGAGAGGTTGAAAATGTCAGTGAAGACACTTGCCAGTTGGTCAACGCATGCTCGCAGTACACGTCCTGGTAATCCATCTGGCGCTGCAGCCTTGTGAATGTTCACCTGTTTGAAGGTCTTACATCGGCTGCGGAGAGCGTGATCACACAGTCTTCCGGTACAGCTGGTGCTCTCATGCATGTTTCAGTGTTTTTTGCCTCGAAGCGAGCATAGAAGTAGTTTAGCTCGTCCGGTAGGCTAAAAGGGCTAGGAACAGAAGGTTAATTGCTTGTTCAGGGGCAGAACGTCAGATGTTTATCTTGTCAGCTTGTGACCTCGATCTTGCAACCTTTCAGTTACTAGTCCAACACTAACCACTAGGCTACCTGCCGCCCCAATGATGAATGATGTTGCATGTTGTGTTTGTTATGAATTGTGTAGCATGTTGTGTTATGAATGATGTAGCATGTTGTGTTATGAATGATGTAGCATGTTGTGTTTGTTATGAATGATGTAGAATGTTGTGTTTGATATGAATGATGTAGCATGTTGTGTTTGTTATGAATGATGTATCATGTTGTGTTTGTTATGAATGATGTAGCATGTTGTGTTTGCTACGAATGATGTAGCATGTTGTGTTTGTTAATAATGATGTAGCATATTGTGTTTGTTAATAATGATGTAGCATGCTGTACCATCTCTTCTGAACTAGTCTGTCTGTCTCACTTTCACACCCAGAGGCTTTGTATCTGAGAGTCAAACACACAAGCCACTACACCTAGAGGCTGGTAGCATTTAGCATTGTGAGGTTGTGTTGTGTGTTACATGTCTGTGTGTGAGAGAGAGAGAGAGAGAGAGAGAGAGAGAGAGAGAGAGATCAAATCAATTTAAATCAAGTGTCATTTATACAGCACATTTCAGACATGGAATGCAACACAATGTGCTTCAAAAGGATAACAACAAAAACTGAACGACTAAAAAGCACCCTAAGGACAAGCAAAGCTAACAATATGTGCTTTTTAAGATCTCTTTTAAGTATGTCCACAGTTTCAGCTCCCCTCAGATTCTCTGGCAAGTTATTCCAGAGGCTGGGGGCATAATAAGAAAAGACTGGGGACATAGTAACTAAAGGCTGGGGACATAGTAACTAAAGGCTGGGGGCATAGTAACTAAAGGCTGGGGGCATAGTAACTAAAGGCTGCCTCTCCATGCCTCTTGGTCCTTGGCTTTGGGATAGTTAAAAGGCCAGAGGACCTGAGGGACCTACTGCGTACATAAGTTAAAACATGTCTGACATGTATTGGGGTGCAAAATCATGGATTGATTTAAAGTTCAATAGAAGAATATTATTATATATTATATATATTATAATATTACATTATATATTATAATATTATAATGAATTCTAAAACTGACAGGCAGCCAGTACAGAGACCTTAAAACCGGTGTAATGTGTTCTCTGTCTGGTCTTGGTCAGTACCCTGCAGCATTCTGTATGTTTTACAGTACAGAGACCTTTAAACCGGTGTAATGTGTTCTCTGTCTGGTCTTGGTCAGTACCCTGCAGCATTCTGTATGTTTTACAGCACAGAGACCTTTAAACCGGTGTAATGTGTTCTCTGTCTGGTCTTGGTCAGTACCCTGCAGCATTCTGTATGTTTTACAGTACAGAGACCTTAAAACCGGTGTAATGTGTTCTCTGTCTGGTCTTGGTCAGTACCCTGCAAAGGTCGAAATTCTTACTATTATTATTACTTCAAAATTTTGTTGAGAATCTAAATAACACCTAGTTTTTTACCTGGTCTTTTATCTTTATTGCCTGTGAATTAAAATGTGCGGCCAGATTCTCTCTCTGTGCTTTGGCTCCAACAATAAGTACCTTGGTCTTGTCTTGCTTTAGCTGGAGGAAGTTGTGAACCATCCAAGTATTTAAATCACTAATACAGTCACTAATACATCATTTATCCGTGGAGATAAAATCCAATGAAATGTAAAGTTGTGTATCGTCTGCGTAGCAGTGAAAATCAATGCTGTGCTTTCTGATAACCCTGCCAAGGGGTAACATATATTAACCAGACAGTACAAGACTGATAACCCTGCCAAGGGGTAACATATATCAACTGGACAGTTCCGGACCCATAATTGAACATTGTGGAACGCCACATGTGACATCATAGTCAAGAGTGTCGAATGCATTACTTAAATCCAATAGTACAAGAACAGAGAACTGTTTAGCATCTGTGTTGGCTTGGTTCTCTATGGTGTAGAAGGTCAGGATGTGACTAGGGGGTGTTCTAGTATGTCTATTTCTATGTTGGTGCTAATGTGGTTCCCAATTAGAGGCAGCTGTTTATCGTTGCCACTGATTGGGGATCATATTTAGGTAGCCATTTCCCCACTTGTGTGTTGTGGGATATTGTTTGTTTAGTTGCCTGTCATGACTTCACGGTTCGTTATTGTTTTGTTTGTTTCACGGAGATTAAAAATATGTGGAACTATACTCACGCTGGTCCACTCATTACGAAACTCGTGACATGGCTCTTAGATAAGTTACCACTTTAACTAAGACTGTCTCTGTGTTGGCTCTAAGATGAGTTACCACTTTAACTACGGCTGTCTCTGTGCTGTGGCACGAAAACCAGATAAGTATTTTTTTTCAAAAATACAGTTGACACTTAAAAAATAATTTTGCCCTTTGAACACCAACTTATTCAGAACTTTCCTTAAGAATGGGAGGTTGGAGACCGATAATTGCTAAGAGCTGAGGAATCTAGATTCCTTTTCTTCAGGTCTTTCACCATAGCAGTTTTTAGTGCAGTGGGGAAAGAGCCTGTGAACAGGGAGGGATTAACAATAGCTTGCACTTATTCAGATATGCAATTAAAAACTGTTTTGAAGAAGGTGGTGGGGATAGGATCGAGAAGGCAGGTAGAAGGTTAAGTTGTGATGTCACTTTCCTGACCATGTCTATGTCAACCAGGGAAAATAAATCCATAGTGCCTTTGCATGATAGGCTAGGAAACATTATCATCAAACTTCTCATCAGGTCTTGACTGATAACCAACATTAGACTGGGTATCTTATCTCTGAAATATGCTGTACAGTGAGGGAAAAAAGTATTTGATCCCCTGCTGATTTTGTATGTTTGCCCACTGACAAAGAAATGATCAGTCTATAATTTTAATGTTAGGTTTATTTGAACAGTGAGAGACAGAATAACAACAAAAATATAGAGAAAAACGCATGTCAAAAATGTTATAAATTGATTTGCATTTTAATGAGGGAAATAAGTATTTGACCCCCTCTCAATCAGAAAGATTTCTGGCTCCCAGGTAACGAGCTGAGATTAGGAGCACACTCTTAAAGGGAGTGCTCCTAACCGCAGCTTGATAGCTGTATAAAAGACACCTGTCCACAGAAGCAATCAATCAATCAGATTCCAAACTCTCCACCATGGCCAAGACCAAAGAGCTCTCCAAGGATCTCAGGGACAAGATTGTAGACCTACACAAGGCTGGAATGGGCTACAAGACCATCGCCAAGCAGCTTGGTGAGAAGGTGACAACATTTGTTGTGATTATTCGCAAATGGAAGAAACACAAAAGAACTGTCAATCTCCCTCGGCCTGGGGCTCCATGCAAGATCTCCCCTCGTGGAGTTGCAATGATCATGAGAACGGCGAGGAATCAGCCCAGAACTACATTGGAGGATCTTGTCAATGATCTCAAGGCAGCTGGGACCATAGTCACCAAGAAAACAATTGGTAACACACTACGCCGTGAAGGACTGAAATCCTGCAGCGCCCGCAAGGTCCCCCTGCTCAAGAATACATATACATGCCCGTCTGAAGTTTGCCAATGAACATCTGAATGATTCAGAGGACAACTGGGTGAACGTGTTGTGGTCAGATGTGACCAAAATGGAGCTCTTTGGCATCAACTCAACTCGCCGTGTTTGGAGGAGGAGGAATGCTGCCTATGACCCCAAGAACACCATCTCCACCATCAAACATGGAGGTGGAAACATTATGCTTTGGGGGTGTTTTTCTGCTAAGGGGACAGGACAACTTCACTGCATCTTTTGACGGGGCCATGTACTGTCAAATCTTGGGTGAGAACCTCTTTTCCTCAGCCAGGGCATTGAAAATGGGTCGTGGATGGGTATTCCAGCATGACAATGACCCAAAACACACAGCCAAGGCAACAAAGGAGTGGCTCAAGAAGAAGCACATTAAGGTCCTGGAGTGGCCTAGCCAGTCTCCAGACCTTAATCCCATAGAAAATCTGTGGAGGGAGCTGAATGTTCGAGTTGCCAAACGTCAGCCTCAACCTTAATGACTAGGAGAAGATCTGCAAAGAGGAGTGGGACAAAATCCCTCCTGAGATGTGTGCAAACCTGGTGGCCAACTGCAAGAAACATCTGACCTCTGTGATTGCCAACAAGGGTTTTGCCACCAAGTACTAAGTCTTGTTTTGCAGAGGGGTCAAATATTTATTTCCCTCATTAAAATGCAAATAATTTTATAACAGTTTTGAAATGCGTTTTTCTGGATTTTTTGTTATTCTGTCTCTCACTGTTCATTTAAACCTGCCATTAAAATTATAGACTGATAATTTCTTTGTAAGGTGGCAAACGTACAAAATCAGCATGGGATCAAATACTTTTTTCCCCCACTGTAAACTCATCACATTTAGTTGGCTGTGGTTATGGGTGGGCCCAGTAGAAAGCCCCTTGGTAATAACCAGGTCCAGAGTATTGGTTTGTTTATGGGTGGGCCCAGTAGAAAGCCCCTTGGTAATAAACAGTATAACATGATGCTCTGGTCTGGTGGCTGACATTTAAACAGTATAACATGATGCTCTGGTCTGGTGGCTGACATTTAACCTGTTGGGGATAGGGGGCAGTATTTACACGGCCGGATAAAAAACGTACCCGATTTAATCTGGTTACTACTCCTGCCCAGTAACTAGAATATGCATATAATTATTGGCTTTGGATAGAAAACACCCTAAAGTTTCTAAAACTGTTTGAATGGTGTCTGTGAGTATAACAGAACTCATATGGCAGGCAAAAACCTGAGAAGATTCCATGCAGGAAGTGGCCTGTCTGACAAGTTGTTGTTCTTCTTGCCTCTGTTAATTGAAGACTGAGGATCTTTGCTGTAACGTGACACTTCCTAACTCCCATAGGCTCTCAGAGCCCGGGAAAAAGCTGAACGATATCGAGGCAGGCCCAGGCTGAAATACATTATCGCGTTTGGCAAGTGGCCGATCAGAGGACAATGGGCTTAGGCGCATGCCCGAGTCGACCCTGAGCTTTATTTTCTTTCTTCTTTTTACCTAAACGCAGATTCCCGGTCGGAATATTATCGCTTTTTTACGAGAAAAATGGCATAAAAATTTATTTTAAACAGCGGTTGACATGCTTCGAAGTACGGTAATGAAATATTTAGAAATCTTTTGTCACAAAATGCGCCATGATCGTAACCCTTATTTACCATTCGGATAGTGTCTTGAACGCATGAACAAAACGCCGCTGTTTGAACATAACTATGGATTATTTGGGACCAAACCAACATTTGTTATTGAAGTAGAAGTCCTGGGAGTGCATTCTGACGAAGAACACCAAAGGTAATCAAACTTTTCTAATAGTAAATCGGAGTTTGGTGAAGGCTAAACTTGCTGGGTGTCTAAATAGCTAGCCCTGTGATGCCGGGCTATCTACTTAGAATATTGAAAAATGTGCTTTCACCAAAAAGCTATTTTAAAATCGGACATATCGAGTGCACAGAGGAGTTCTGTATCTATAATTCTTAAAATAATTGTTATGCTTTTTGTGAGCGTTTATCGTGAGTAATTTAGTAAATTGTTAGTAAATTCGCTGGAAGTTTGCGGGGGGTATGCTAGTTCTGAACGTCACATGCTAATGTAAAAAGCTGTTTTTTGATATAAATATTAACTTGATTGAACAAAACATGCATGTATAACATAATGTCCTAGGTGTGTCATCTGATGAAGATCATCAAAGGTTAGTGCTGCATTTAGCTGTCTTCTGGGTTTTTGTGACATTATATGCTAGCTTGAAAAATGGGTGTCTGATTATTTCTGGCTGGGTACTCTGCTGACATAATCTAATGTTTTGCTTTCGTTGTAAAGCCTTTTTGAAATCGGACAGTGTGGTTAGATTAACGAGAGTCTTGTCTTTAAAATGCTGTAAAATAGTAATATGTTTGAGAAATTGAAGTAATAGCATTTCTAAGGTATTTGAATGACGCGCCACAGGATTCCACTGGCTGTTACGTAGGTGGGACGATTTGGTGCCACCTACCTTAGAGGTTAAACAGTATAACATGATGCTCAAAATACCTAAAGTCACCAAGCCAAATGTCCTTACAACAGATGTGACCCGTTTCAGGAAACTAGGCGTACAACTGAAAGCATTAGTAAAAATAGAGGCTGTCTCCACCCCACACATAGATACTTATCAGAGCAGTAGATCTGTGTCTGTTTGAGGTTATTGCTGTATGTGAACAACATCACCCATTGTTAAACACCTCTGTCCCTCTGTCATACATTTCACATGTATTTTTATATGTTTTTGTCATTTAGCGACTTACAGTAGTGAGTCATTTAGCAGACGCTCTTGTCCAGAGAGACTTACGGAAGTGAGTCATTTAGCAGATGCTCTTGTCCAGAGAGACTTACAGTAGTGAGTCATTTAGCAGACGCTCTTGTCCAGAGAGACTTACAGTAGTGAGTCATTTAGCAGACGCTCTTGTCCAGAGAGACTTACAGTAGTGAGTCATTTAGCAGACGCTCTTGTCCAGAGAGACTTACAGTAGTGAGTCATTTAGCAGACGCTCTTGTCCAGAGCGACTTACAGTAGTGAGTCATTTAGCAGATGCTCTTGTCCAGAGAGACTTACAGTAGTGAGTCATTTAGCAGATGCTCTTGTCCAGAGAGACTTACAGAAGTGAGCGGATACATTTCTGTACTTTTCTAAGCACCAGTCTCTACCAACTGAGCCACACAGGACACACATGCAGAGAAACACACACACGCACACACATACACATGCACAGGCCCAGACATGTACCTACCTCTTCTTCCCTTTGCTAACTGTTGCAGCAGGTCTATTTTAGTCTGAATGGGAACGTACAGTTGAAGTCGGAAGTTTACATACACTTAGGTTGGAGTCATTAAAACTCGTTTTTCAACCACTCCACACATTTCTTGTTAACAAACTATAGTTTTGGCAAGTCCGTTAGAAAATCTATTTTGTGACACAAGTAATTTTTCCAACAATTGTTTACAGACAGATTATTTCACTTATAATTAATTGTATCACAATTCCAGTGGGTCAGAAGTTTACATACACTATTGGAGGATTACCTGTGGATGTATTTCAAGGCCTACCTTCAAACCCAGTGCCTCCTTGCTTGACATCATGAGAAAATAAAAATAAATCAGCCAAGACCTCAGAAACAAAATTGAAGACCTCCACAAGTCTAGTTCATCCTTGGGAGAAAATTCCAAATGCCTGAACGTACCACGTTCATCTCTACAAACTATAGTACGCAAGTATAAACACAATGGGACCACGAAGCCATCATACCGCTCAGGATGGAGACATATTCTGTTTCCTAGAGATTAATGTACTTTGGTGTGAAAAGTGCAAATCAATCCCAGAACAACAGCAAAGGACCTTGTGAAGGTGCTGGAGGAAACAGGTACAAAAGTATCTATATCCACAGTAAAACGAGACCTATTGTAATGACCGTCGTCGCAATGAGACCAAGGTGCAGCGGAGGATGTGTTCATCATAAAGGATTTTAATAAACGAATGAACACTACAAACAAAACACGAAAAGAAACGACAGCCAAACAGTCCTGTCAGGATTAACACAAACCTGGACAGAAAATAATCACCCATAAACCCCAAAGGAAAAACAGGCTGCCTATGTATGACTCTCAATCAGCAACAACGATCTACAGCTGTTCCTGATTGAGAGCCACACACGGCCAAACCAAAGAAACATACCAACATAGAAAAATAAACATAGAACGCCCACCCATGTAACACTCTGGCCTAACCAAAATAGAGAACAAACAAACCCTCTCTATGGCCAGGGCGTTACAGTTCCCCCCCAAAGGTGCGGACTCCGGCGCAAAACCTGACTCTAAAGGGGAGGGTCCGGGTGGGCCTTCCTACGGCAGCGGCTCTGGTGCGGGACGTGGACCCCGCTCCAACCTCGGCTTGGCCCACTTAGGTGGCGCCACGGGCCGCGCCGGAGGACTGGCGGGCGACCCTGGCCGCGCTCGGCTGGCGGGCGACCCAGGCCGCGCCCGGCTGGCGGGCGACCCAGGCCGCGCCCGGCTGGCGGGCGGCCCTGGCCGCGCCCGGCTGGCGGGCGGCTCTGGCAGCTCTGGGCTGGCGGGCGACTCTGGCCGCGCCCGGCTGGCGGGCGACTCTGGCTGCGCCCTGCTGGCGGGCGGCTCTGGCAGCTCCGGACAGGCGGGCGGCTCTGGCGGCTCCGGACAGGCCGCTCTGGCGGCTCCGGACTGGCGGGCGGCTCTGGCGGCTCCGGACTGGCGGGCGGCTCTGGCGGCTCCGGACTGGCGGGAAGCTCTGGCGGCTCCGGACTAGGATTCACCAGGCTGGGGAGACATGCAGGAGGCCTGGCTCTGGGCGCAGGCACAGGACTCACCAGACTGGGGAGACCCACAGAAGGCCTGGTCTAGGGAGGAGGCACAGGATAGACCAAGCTGGAGAGACCCCCTGGAGGCCTGGTCCTGGGAGGAGGCACAGGATAGACCAGGCTGGAGAGACCCACTGGAGGCCTGGTCCTGTGAGGAGGCACAGGATAAACCGGGTTGTGGGGGAGCACTGGAGTTCTGGTGCGTAGGCTTGCCACCCATACTCCAGGCTGAATGCCCACTCTTGCCCGGCACGGGCGGAGCGCAGGCATAGGACGAACTGAGCCCTCCCAGTGCCCCGGAGACACAGTGCGCAGAGTCGGCGCAGGATAACCTGGACCGAAACGGCGCACTGGAGACCAGATGCGCTGAGCTGGCACAATCCGCCCTGGCTCGATGCCCACACTCGCATGGCACTTGCGGGGGGCTGGCCTATAGCGCACCGGGCTATGAGTGCGCACTGGAGACACCGCGCGCTTCACAGCATAACACGGTGCCTGACCAGTACCACGCTGCTTCCGGTAAGCACAGGGAAGTTGGCTCAGGTCTCCAACCTGACTCTGCCACACTCCCCGTGTGCCCCCAAAAATTTTTTTGGGGGGGCTGCCTCTCGTGCCTGTTGAACTCCCTTGCCTCATACCAGCGCCTCTCAGCTTTTGCTGCCTCGATCTCCCACTGCGGGCGGCGATACTCCCCAGCTTGAGCCCATGGTCCTTTTCCGTCCAGTAATTCCTCCCACTTCCAGGAATCCTGAATGCTCTTCTCCTGGTGCTGCTCCTTCCTCCGCTGCTTGGTCCTTTTCTGGTGGGTGATTCTGTAACGACCGTCGTCGCAATGAGACCAAGGTGCAGCGGAGGATGTGTTCATCATAAAGGATTTTAATAAACGAATGAACACTACAAACAAAACACAAAAAGAAACGACAGCCAAACAGTCCTGTCAGGATTAACACAAACCTAGACAGAAAATAATCACCCACAAACCCCAAAGGAAAAACAGGCTGCCTATGTATGACTCTCAATCAGCAACAACGATCTACAGCTGTTCCTGATTGAGAGCCACACACGGCCTAACCAAAGAAACAAACCAACAGAAAAATAAACATAGAACGCCCACCCATGTAACACCCTGGCCTAACCAAAATAGAGAACAAAAAAACCCTCTCTATGGCCAGGGCGTTAAACCTATATCGATATAACCTGAAAGGCCGCTCAGCAAGGAAAAATCCACTGCTCCAAAACCGCCATAAAAAAGCCAGACTACGGTTTGCAACTGCACATGGGGAAAAAGATCGTACTTTTTGGAGAAATGTCCTCTGGTCTGATGAAACAAAAATAGAACTGTTTGGTCATAATGACCATCATTTTGTCTAGAGGAAAAGGGGAAGGCTTGCAAGCCAACGAACACCATCCCAACCGTGAAGCACTGGGGTGGCAGCATCATGTTATGAGGGTGCTTTGCTGCAGAAGTGACTGGTGCACTTCACAAAATAGATGGCATCATGAGGATGGAAAATTATGTGGATATATTGAAGAAACATCTCAAGACATCAGTCAGGAAGTTAAAGCTTGGTCACAAATGGGTCTTCCAAATGGACAATGACCCCAAGCATACGTCCAAAGTTGTGGCAAAATGGCTTAAGGACAACAAAGTCAAGGTATTGGAGTGGCCATCACAAAGCCCTGCCATCAATCCTATAGAAAATGTGTAGGCAGAACTGAAAAAGTGTGTGCGAGCAAGGAGGCCTACAAACCTGACTCAGTTACACTAGTTCTGTCAGGAGGAATGGGCCAAAATTCACCCAAATTATTGTGGGAAGCTTGTGGAAGGCTACCTGAAACGTTTGACCCAAGTTAAACAATTTAAACAACCAAATAATAATTGAGTGTATGTAAACTTCTGACACACTGGGAATGTGATGAAAGAAATAAAAGCTGAAAAAAAGTATTCTCTCTACTATTATTCTGACATTTCACATTCTTAAAATAAAGTGGTGATCCTAACTGATCTAAGACAGGAACGTTTTACTGGGATTAAATGTCAGGAATTGTGAAAAACTAAGTTTAAATGTAGTTGGCTAACGTGTATGTCAACTTCCGACTTCAAATGTACGTATTCTGTATGATGTACATTCAGAGTTCAAAACACTTAAAAGACCAGTCAAACATCTGATTGAATCAGTCATAATTGGACTGTATAAATGTATCTAACTACACATTAAACACTGAGACCTGTTGGGGTCTATAACTGTTCCTGTGGTGTTGGAGGTCTTCACTGCAGTAGACTGGATCAGCTCCTCTGTCCCTCACTCATCTCTCTCTCCTCTCTCTTTACCTAGTGACCCTGTTCATCAGAACGTCATGGTGGGTGGAAAAAGATGCTCTCTTCAGCTGCGGTGAATAACCACAACCCTGTCGGTCCATCTCTTTACTTCTCATTTCTCTTATTTTCTCTCTCCCTCCTTCCCTTTTCACACCAACACACTTATCTTTAGACGCAGCGGCCTTGACCTCCATCAACAGCATCAGCAACAGAGAGGTGTGAAGTTTCCACAACAGAGTTAGAGTTAGTTTATCATGAGAACATACAGACACCACTGACTGGAACCAGCTGACAGTATCAGTTGTAAAGGCTTCATTACTATTAACAGAAGGAAAGTTGTAGTGTTATGTCCATGATAAATGTTGTAAAGGCTTCATTACTACTAACAGAAAGAAAGTTATAGTGTTATGTCCATGATGAATGATGTAAAGGCTTCAATGTGTTTTTATATTGAGCTGCTCTGTTAAATTCTGTTTGTTCATGTGAAATTGTAAATTGTATTTCTCTATAATGTCATTGTGTGTGTTTACCTTGAGCAACACCGTTGTATGGTTACCAACTTGTCAAATAAAGCTTCCTAAAATGTGTTAGAAAATGTGTCAGTGTCACGTCCTGACCATAGTAAGATGTTATTTTCTATGGTAGAGTAGGTCAGGGCGTGACAGCGGGTGTTTTGTGTTTTTCTATGTTTTGTATTTCTATGTTTAGGTTCTAGTTATCTATTCCAATGTTGTTGTTTTTTGGGATGATCTCCAATTAGAGGCAGCTGGTCCTCGTTGTCTCTAATTGGAGATCATACTTAAGTAGGGTTTTTCTCCACCTGTGTTTGTGGGTAGTTGTCTTCTGTTTAGTTTTCTGTACCTGACAGAACTGTGCGCTTTCGGTTTATCTTTGTTATTTTTTCTTTAGTGTTCTGAGTTAAAATAAATATTCATCAAGAGCAATCAACACGCTGCACTTTGGTCCCCTCTCTACGACAGCCATTACAGTCAGTTTGTCACTTTCATGAGTTTAGCGTAATAACATGTTCCACTACTGAAGACATTGTCTCTAATCTAGGTTGGAGTAATAACATGTTCCACTACTGAAGACATTGTCTCTAATCTAGGTTGTGCCTTTATATTTCTAGAAAATGAACAACTAAGGAAGAATGTTTCACTTCTCTTTGGGACTTCTCTAACCCCAAACCCTGGCCTGGACTCATTGCTCTGTTTCGCAAGCATTCCCCGAAGTCTGGCGATATTGTGCCTCTGGGTTTAGAAATGTCTGGTGGGTAATAGTACCAACAAAGATGGTTTGAATCCTAAGCAACCTGCCAACACAATGTTTGAAGTACAATAGACCAACATAGCTACCATAGTAGGTCAAAGCTGTGTCCTGGAAAACCTTGGTAGAGCATGGGTGTAGAAGGCATGGTGGTGCTCACATGAATTTCCTTTCTTTGACGTTACGCTCACAATGCAAATAGTCCGGGAAGCCATTTGATTACATGTTCAGGAGTCTTAAAGCTTGGGAGTAAAAACTGTTGAGAAGCCTTTTTGTCCTAGACTTGGCACTCCGGTACTGCTTGCCATGCGGTAATAGAGAGAACAGTCTATGACTGGGGTGGTTGGGGTCTTTGACAAGTTTTAGGGCCTTCCTCTGACACCGCCTGGTGTAGAGGTCCTGGATGGCAGGCAGCTTAGCCCCAGTGATGTACTGGGCCGTACGCACTACCCTTTGTAGTGCCTTGCGGTCAGAGGCCGAGCAATTGCCATACAAGGCAGTGATGCAACCAGTCAGGATGCAATCGATGTTGCAGCTGTAGAACCTTTTGAGAATCTCAGGACCCATGCCAAATCTTTTTAGTTTCCTGAAGGGGAATAGGCTTTGTCGTGCCCTCTTCACAACTATCTTGGTGTGTTTGGACAATTCTAGTTTGTTGTTGATGTGGACACCAAGGAACTTGAAGCTCTCAACCTGCTCCACTACAGCCCCATCGATGAGAATGGGGGTGTTCTCGGTCCTCCTTTTCCTGTAGTCCACAATCATCTCCTTAGTCTTGGTTAAGTTGAGGGATAGGTTGTTATTCTGGCACCATCCGGCCAGGTCTCTGACCTCCTCCCTACAGGCTTCCTCGTTGTTGTCGGTGATCAGGCCTACCACTGTTGTGTCGTCTGCAAACTTAATGATGGTGTTGGAGTCGTGCCTGGCCATGCAGTCGTGGGTGAACAGGGAGTACAGGAGGGGACTGAGCACGCACCCCTGGGGAGCTCCAGTGTTGAGGATCAGCGTGGCAGATGTGTTGCTACCTACCCTCACCACCTGGGGGCGGCCCGTCAGGAAGTCCAGGCTCCAATTGCAGAGGAAGGTGTTTAGTCCCAGGATCCTTAGCTTAGTGATGAGCTTTGAGGGTATTATGGTATTGAACGCTGAGCTGTAGTCAATGAATAGCATTCTCACATTGGTGATCCTTTTGTCCAGGTGGGAAAGGGCAGTGTGGAGTGCAATAGAGATTGCACCATCTGTGGATCTGTTTGGGCGGTATGCAAATTGGAGTGGGTCTAGGGTTTCTGTGATAATGGTGTTGATGTGAGCCATTACCAACCTTTCAAAGCACTTCATGGCTACGGACCTGAGTGCTACGGGTCTGTAGTGATTTAGGCAGGTTGCCTTTGTGTTCTTGGGCACAGGGACTATGGTGGTCTGCTTGAAACATGTTGGTATAACAGACTCAATCAGGGACATGTTGAAAATGTCAGTGAAGACACCTGCCAGTTGGTCAGCACATGCCCGGAGCACACGTCCTGGTAATCCGTCTGGCCCCGCAGCCTTGTGTATGTTGACCTGTTTAAAGGTCTTACTCACGTTGGCTACGGAGAGCGACAACACACAGTCGTCCGGAACAGCTGATGTTCTCATGCATGCCTCAGTGTTGCTTGCCTCGAAGTGAGCATAGAAGTGGTTTAGCTCGTCTGGTAGTCTCGTGTCACTGGGCAGCTCGCGGCTGGGCTTCCCTTTGTTGTCTGTAATAGTTTGCAAGCCCTGCCACATAAGACGAGCGTCAGAGCCGGTGTAGTATGATTCAATCTTTGCCCTGTATTGACACTTTGCCTGTTTGATGGTTCGTCACAGGGCATAGCAGGATTTTTTGTAAGCTTCCGGGTTAGAGTCCCGCACCTTGAAAGCGGCAGCTCTACCCTTTAGCTCAGTGCAAATGTTGCCTGTAATCCATGGCTTCTGGTTGGGGTATGTACGTACAGTCACTGTGGGGACGACGTCCTCAATGCACTTATTGATAAAGCCAGTGACTGATGTGGTGTACTCCTCAATGCCATCGGAAGAATCCCGGAACATGTTCCAGTCTGTGATAGCAAAACAGTCCTGTAGTTTAGCATCTGCTTCATCTGACCTCTTTTTTTATAGACCAAGTCACTGGTGCTTCCTGCTATAATTTTTGCTTGTAAGCAGGAATCAGGAGGATAAAGTTGTGGTCAGATTTACCAAATGGAGGGCGAGGGAGAGCTTTGTACGCATCTCTGTGTGTGGAGTACAGGTGAACTAGAATTTTAGCAAAAGTAAAAGTAGTCAAAATATACATTTTATAAATATAAATACACAAAAAAACGACTTAAGTAGTACTTTAAAGTATTTTTACTTCAGTAATTTACACCACTGGACTTAAAAGGAACATTGTTACACATGATAACCTGGTGTAAAAATATTGAAACTGTAATGCCACCTAGTGGACACCAATATGAACTACACCACACACACAAACACAATAACCTTAAAACAGATGCATGCTTTATATATTGTTCTTTTTATTAGCAAAATATGTCCAATAAAGGAGACAATTCAAAAGTCGGAATGTAAATCACAAACGCCTGGAAAGTTCTTCAAAAGCAGCTGTAGTGAGTGAAGTATCTTGAGGTGACCTGAAATGGGTCAAAGCATATGTTAAATAGAACTCAACAACATCTTTGACACAGACACAAGTTACCTGATTTATTTGGGCAACAGGATTAACACAGAGAGAACTTGGCAAAATACATTGTATGTTTCTGTAGTACGAGTAGGCTGTTGTGTACAAGCCACCTAGCTAATAGAATATTGGAGCTAGCAGTCATTTAGTTACATTTTAACCAAAGCAATAGAGTTCACCGGCAAATGCAGACACACCAGAAATAAAAACTAAACCAACGAACAAGAATTGCTTGTAGGCGACCAGAATGAGGACAGACATTTTTCTAAATAAATGTTGTCAGTGAAAAAAGTAATTAAACAGCCCACTCCCGGCCCAGTATCTTATTCTGCTGCTATACAACTTTGTAGGGGTTGTTTGTTGGCAACCTTGTTATTTGTGTAAAATGAGTCTGATTAATCACTCCTTGTTGGAATACGTTTTTTTGGATAAAGATGTTTATTTGGGAAACCCTTTGAAGTCACGAGGATTGTGAAGAAGTGTTGGGAAAGTGGAAGAAGTCTATTACTAGCCTGTTCAACCTCTCTTTCGTATCGTCTGAGATTCACAAAGATTGGAAAGCTGCCGTGGTCATCCCTCTCTTCAAAGGGGGAGACACTCTGGACCCAAACTGCTACAGACCTATATCCATCCTGCCCTACCTTTCTAAGGTCTTCGCAAGCCAAGTTAACAAACAGATCACGGACTTTTTCGAATACCACCGTACCTTCTCAACTATGCAATCTGGTTTCCTAGCTGGTCATGGGTGCACCTCAGCCACGCTCAAGGTCCTAAACGACATCCTAACCACCATCGATAAAAGCAGTACAGTGTAGCCCTATTCATTTACCTGGCCAAGGCTTTCGACTCTGTCAATCACTGCTTTCTTATCGGCAGATTCAATAGCCTTGGCTTCTCAAATGACTGCCTCGCCTGGTTCACCAACTACTTCTCAGATACTTCTCAGATAGAGTTCAGTGTGTCAAATCGGAGGGCCTGTTGTCCGGTCCTCTAGCAGTCTCTAGGGGGGTGCCACAGGGTTCAATTCTCAGGCCGACTCTTTTCTCTGTATATATCAATGATGTCGCTCTTGCTGCTGGTGATTCTCTGATCCACCTCTACGCAGACGACATCATTCTGTATACATCTGGCCCTTCTTTGGACACTGTGTTAAAACCTCTTTGGGATAGGCCTAGACAAAATCCTGTGAAATTGCAGAGCGCCAAATTCAAAATACAGAAATACTCATAATAAACATTCATAAAAAATACAAGTGTTATACATTGGCTTAAAGATTAACTTATTGTTAACCTGTTAGGGCTAGGGGGCAGTATTTACACCGCCGGATAAAAAACGTACCCGATTTAATCTGGTTACTACTCCTACCCAGTAACTAGAATATGCATATACTTATTAGATATGGATAGAAAACACCCTAAAGTTTCTAAAACTGTTTGAATGGTGTCTGTGAGTATAACAGAACTCATATGGCAGGCAAAAACCTGAGAGATTCCTTTACAGGAAGTGGCCTGTCTGACCATTTATTGGCTTTCTTTGACATCTCTTTCCAAAACAAAGGATCTCTGCGGTAACGTGACACTTCCCACGGCTCCCATAGGCTCTCAGAGCCCGGGAAAAACCTGAATGTCGTCATTCCAGCCCCAGGCTGAAACACATTATCATCTTTGTCAAGTGGCCGATCAGGGGACAGTGGGCTTAGGCGCATGCACTGGTCGCCCCCGTCTTTCTTTTTTTTCCTCTATTTACCCGAAACGCAGATTCCCGGTCGGAATATTATCGCTTTTTTACGAGATAAATTGCATAAAAATTTATTTTAAACAGCGGTTGACATGCTTCGAAGTACGGTAATGGAATATTTAGACATTTTTTGTCACGAAATGCGCCATGCTCGTAACCCTGATTTACCATTTCGGATAGTGTCTAGAACGCACAAACAAAACGCTGCTGTTTGGATATAACGATGGATTATTTGGGACCAAACCAACATTTGTTATTGAAGTAGAAGTCCTGGGAGTGCATTCTGACAAAGAACACCAAAGGTAATAACATTTTTGTTATAGTAAATCTGATTTTGGTGAAGGCTAAACTTGCTGGGTGTCTAAATAGCTAGCCCGTGATGGCTGGGCTATGTACTTAGAATATTGCAAAATGTGCTTTCACCAAAAAGCTATTTTAAAATCGGACATATCGAGTGCATAGAGGAGTTCTGTATCTATAATTCTTAAAATAATTGTTATGCTTTTTGTGAACGTTTATCGTGAGTAATTTAGTAAATTGTTAGTAAATTCCCGGAAGTATGCTTGTTCTGAATGTCACATGCTAATGTAAAAAGCTGTTTTGATATAAATATGAACTTGATTGAACAAAACATGCATGTTTTGTATTACATAATGTCCTAGGTGTGTCATCTGATGAAGATCATCAAAGGTTAGTGCTGCATTTAGCTGTCTTCTGGGTTTATGTGACATTATATGCTAGCTTGAAAAATGGGTGTCTGATTATTTCTGGCTGGGTACTCTGCTGATATAGTCTAATGTTTTGCTTTCGTTGTAAAGCCTTTTTGAAATCGGACAGTGTGGTTAGATTAACGAGAGTCTTGTCTTTAAAATGCTGTAAAATAGTCATATGTTTGAGAAATTGAAGTAATATCATTTCTAAGGTATTTGAAAATCACGCCACAGGATTCAACTGGCGGTTAAGTAGGTGGAACGATTTGGTGCCACCTAGCCCAGAGAAGTTAATCCAGCCTCTGTGTCAGATTTCAAAAAGGCTTTACGGCGAAAGCATACCATGCGATTATCTGAGGACAGCACCCCGCTTACAAAAGCATACAAACATTTTCCAACCAAGTAGAGGAGTCACGAAAGTCAGAAATATCGATCAAATGAAACACTTACCTTTGAAGATCTTCATCTGGTTGCAATCACAAGAGTCCCAGTTACACAATAAATGTTTGTTTTGTTCGATAAAGTCCCTCTTTATATCCCAAAAACTCTGTTTTGTTGGTGTGTTTTGTTCTATAACACACTGGCTCAAAGGCAGTCAAAACATGCAGACGAATACATCCTAATAGTACAAAGCATCCTTCGCTAATGCTGCCAAACATACCCTCGTAAAACTGACTATCCCACCGATCCGTGACTTCGGCGATGTCATTTACAAAATCGCCTCCAACACTCAACTCAGCAAACTGGATGTTGTCTATCACGTTTTGTCACCAAAGCCCCATATTCTACCCACCACTGTGACCTGTATGCTCTCGTTGTCTGGCCCTCGCTACATATTTGTCGCCAATCCCACTGGCTCCAAGTCATCTATAAGTCTTTGCTAGGTAAAGCCCCGCCTTATCTCAGCTCACTGGTCACCATAGCAACACCCACCCGTAGCACACGCTCCAGCAGGTATATCTCACTGATCATCCCCAAAGCCAACACTTCCTTTGGCAGCCTTTCCTTACAATTTCTCTGCTGCCAATGACTGGAACGAATTGCAAAAATCACTGAAGCTGGAGTCTTATGTCTCCCTCTCTAACTTTAAACATCATTGCATTACCTCTTTCATTAAAGCGAAGACTGTTATTTTATCAAATCAATGAATTATTCTTTACCTCACGTTAGTCTCATTCCAAACGTCGTAAACTGTTAGTTATCGGCACGAACCCAGTCTTCACTATGAATAATCCATACATCAATTGTTGTAATCATTTATTTACTAACTAAATAATCACAGAAATGCACAAACAACACAGTAGATATGGTTACAATAAACCACAACTAGTTGCCAATGCTATACTTCAATCAAGTGATCTGGATACACCTATTGTGATGGTGGATTTTGTAGTATTTATATCCACAGTGATTAATTGCACAGGACAAGTGTCCAAGAAGTCCAAGAATCTGGACATCATTATATCTGAAGCCGAGAAGTTTTTGGGCCTCCAAGACTTAATGGCAGAAGTACTGCAAGGACTGTCCCTCCATCACATGATCCTTCTGAGCCTGTGTAGGGACCTGATTAAAACACAAAAGATGATTTAACATTTCGTTACTGATAGTTTGTATGGATTATTTTTTAAAACCTTATTACCCAGCTGTACAGTAGGTGGCGGAATGCACATATCATTGTTGCGTTGTAGGTCAAAACATTTGTCTCCGTCTGGGCTGGAGAAGAGGGAAGATTCACGCAGGTGAAAAAGATGGTGGAAGCGGATGATGAGGTCTGAATCTAATGGCGGTAGAATCAAGGAGAAGTGGAGTCCAAAACAAAGGAAAAAGGAACAAAGTAGAGAAGACAGAGAAGAGAATGTCACTTCGTATCTTGTAGGAGTACGGTTTGTAAATGAGGAGCAGCTGAACCAATTACCAATCTGGAGGAATCCATTTGAGGTATCCAAAATGGTGGAGAGAGTTCTGGGTAGAGTGAGGATCACTGGAGGCTGTCTTGTTTAGATTTTTTTGCTTCTGAGGAACAGAAGAAATGTGTGTTGCGTCTCACCAGTTTGAAGTGTCGTGTTTCTTGGGAAAAGGGCACCTCTCAAAGGGGTAATATCTGGAGTCTAGTGGGAAGTCGATGTTGAAGAGATTAAAAATATTCCTGGAGGGATTGATGCACGTCGGATGAATCGCATGGCGAATGAAGAAAAAGTGAAGAGTTTATCTGTTCTTTTGTTTAATGATATGGAGTCTCTCAAGTGCAGTTGGGGTATATTACCTACAGAGGCAGAGCATTTATCCCAAGACCAACGCAGTGGGATCATTGTATAGCTTTAGGTCATGTAACAAGTGTTGGCAGAAGGGAGAAGCCGAGATGTCCAAGTTGTGGAAAGGACCATATTATGTGTTATAAAAGTGATGAACATGTGACATGTTGTAATTGTGGTGGGAACCATGAAGCCACGTCTTCCTAACACCCCACAAGGGGGAAACAGAATGAGGTGGCCAAAGCCAGGGCTGTCCAGAGCATTTCAGCAGCTGGGAAAAGGGTAGAGGGGTTGAATGGTGCATCAGAAGAGCCCATGGTAGTGGATAGGCCTACACTGCAGGATGCAGACATTGTAAAGGTTAAGAAGGTGGACTTTGTGGTTTTTATGGCTATGGTGATTAATGGCACTGCCAAGGTGGAGAGAAGGTCCAGGAAAATTGAAATCATTGTGGATGTGGCGGAGCGGTTCCTGGGGCTGAAAGATTTCTCAGCGAAGGAGTTACATGGAATATTGGCACAAGCCATTCCACCCTCTCAGGTCCTAGAGCCGCACCACCCTCTCAGGCCCCAGAGCCTGAAAAGGGACATATAGAGACTACAAGAAGGAAGAAGTGGGAGTCACCATGAAGTGAAAAAAGAGTTGGGTCATGTGGAGTCGGTGAGGGGAACCAGAAGTGGTCTAGTGATAATTGTTTGTGTTTCTGTTGGGCAGAGGAAGAATGTGCTCGAAGTAAAATGAATGGGGGCAAGAAATGTGAATTGTTTCTTTCTCAAGAAAAGGGCACCAATGAAAGGAGTGATAACTGGGGTAGCAGTAAATAGAAAAGTTGACCAGCTGAGGGGAAAGAGTCCCGGTGTATGTGATGCTCGTCGTTTGATGCAACGCAGACAGGGTGGGGAGAGTGGGGAAACATTAGAGTCATTGTCTGTTATTTTGAGTTTTGATGTTGAGTCTTTGCCTGACAAAGTGAAGTTAGGATATATAAGTTATCCTGTACGAGTGTATGTGCCGAATACATTACGATGTTACAGGTGTCGAGCTGATGGGCGTGTGGCAGCAGTGTGTAGGAGGGAGGGTCCAAGGTGTGAGAAATGTGCAGAAGGGCACGAGACAAAGGAATGTGTAGTATTGGGGAAAGTAGTGGAATGTGTTAATTGTAGGGGTGCCCATGGAGCTGGGGATCAGAAATGTCCCGTGCGAGAGAGGCAGGTTGAGGATTCCAGGTTTATAGTAGTGCAGAAGTTGTCATATGCTGAGGCAGTGAAGAAAGTAGAGGAAGATGGGTTAAGGGGAGGAGTGGGGAGAGTAGTAGAGATATACCAATACAGAGGGATAGGGCAAAATGTGAAACAAGTTTCAGTAAGATTGGATTTATAGCAATGGTTATCAACTGTACAGCAGGGATGGATCTGAAGTCTCAGGAAATAGAGGTTGTGGTGGCAGCTGCAGAGAGGTATTTGGGTGTGTGGGAGACTTGACAATAGAAAGAGTAACAGGGTGTGTTAAGTGGTGATGTCCCATCCTTTCAGGGTGAT
This sequence comes from Salmo trutta, assembly GCF_901001165.1. Lineage (NCBI taxonomy): Eukaryota > Metazoa > Chordata > Actinopteri > Salmoniformes > Salmonidae > Salmo > Salmo trutta. The sequence goes on from NC_042961.1 coordinate 64,534,999, forward strand.
GGCATGAGGTAGGAATAAATACATTTAATTAGTGGAGTAGGGGGGTGTTAATTTAATTTAATATAATTTTGAAATTAGTGAGTATAGTGTTAGATGGTAGGGTATTTATTCAGTACATTTTTTTTCTTTTTCAAGTAAAGTATAAGGGAGTTGTACTCCAGGCTAGTAGGTGGCGGTAATGCAACAAATTGGATGCCAACCGCCGTTAAACCTCAGAAGAAGATTGTTGGTAACGTCATTACACGGAAAAGGAAAGAAAGTGTGTTTTTCTTAATTTATTTTTACTTTGCCTTGGTTTATTTTTTATTTTTATTATTAACAGTAACATGCAAAACATAAACATAACAGCCAGAGGGATTCCAAAAAAATTTATAAAACTATTCCACATTATATCAAATACAGACATATAGCGAATACATTTTTTTGACATTTTGTTTTGTATACGTTTTAAAGACTAAATAGTTTTCCACATCAGATAAAAAAATTAAGATAAGGGGCTTTTTCTTCATGAATTTTGATTTGTGTATGAAACATTTTCCTAATAAAATAAAGAGATTTATGTTCAATTGTGGAATCAGTGTAGTAAAATAATATGTCAAACTTAGTAATATCAATGGTTGTATGCAATTAGAGGCCAAGATATTGTTTTACATCTCCTTTACTTTATTGGTCACCATAAATCTGTGTGGAGTGAGCCAAGCACGGCGCCAGTTTACATCAAACGATGAAGCCCAACAAAATATCGCAGAGGGAATAGACTTCCTGTAGAAAATATCCCTTAATTAATAAACAATTGTTGAATTTCGTATCTAGTAGACCTATGCCATTCACCTGGATATCGCTTACAATAGATATTCCAAAATATTCATTAATCTGAAATAAAGTTTTTATCCCACTAGGTATATCTTTAATAACAGCGTCATATTCCTTGCTTGAAACCTCAAAGTTGTATCTTTCCATAAATTCTCTCCGCATAAATAGATTCCTTCTAATACTAACTAATTGGCTGACAAGGACAATGTTTTCAGAGAACCAGTTACGGTAAAATAACATTTTGTTTCTATGTAATATCGACCCATTATTCCATATAAAACATTTATGAGGTGAAAAGTTATGATTATACAGCAAAGCCCAGCACATTAAAGCCTGCTTGTGAAAAGCTGCCAATTTCACAGGAAGTTTAATATAGGGACATTGTAGTAAAAAATGAAGCCCTCTGAGCTTCTGAAAAACAAAATGAGGTACAATATTCCAGAAACTGAGGATTTTTTAAGTGCCTTTTAGCCCAGTTGACTTTTGGACAGTTGAAGAGAGCAAAGTCTAAGACATTTAGACGGCCATCACAAACCCTGTTGTGCTTTTTGTTCATTGCTTTTTATCTTATGTGGCTTCTTTTTCCATATGAAGTTGTATAATAGCCTATCTAAAGGTACAGGAAGTGGATTTGGGAATGTCAATAGATGAAAAGCACCCTTCCTTGAAGACCTAAATCCCTCCCTAACATGAGGATCATTTCTTTTTTGACAGATTCAGTTACAGGCTTCAAATTAAGATCATTCATTCATATCTGGCCTGGAATGTAACGCCTTCAGATTGACTTCGACATGTTGTTCTGAGGTCCTGAGCAGGTTTTTAATCAAAGACTTTGCTCTGTTCATCTTTCCCTCTATCCTGACTATTCACCCTGTCGCTGAAATCATCCCCACAGCATGATGCTGCCATGAACATGCTTCACCGTAGGGATGGTGCCTGGTTTCTTCCAGACATGACGCTTGGCATTCAGGCCAAAGAGCTCAATCTTGGTTTCATCAGACCAGAGAATCTTGTTTTTCATAATACCCTTCCCCAGATCTGTGCTTCGACGGGTCACCGGTTCGAATCTCAAGTCCGACAGGGAAAAGGTGCGAAGTAGGACGGAAACAGGAGGGCTGCTGGCATCAGCGTCTCTCCTGCCTTGAGCCTCATCTCAGCTCTCCTGAGGGGTTCCCTTTCAACGGCACTGCAATAATAGAATGAGAGGGTGATTAAGAAAAGGCCAGTTAGCGCAAACTTAAAATGTAGTCAGCTTTCTACATCAATATGTTAAATATTTTGATATTTGAACTATCAATATGTTGGGCACACATACCTCATAGAATTTCAGGATCTTCGGTTTCACCTACAAGAACAGACAGAGATTAAGAACCCGGGAGCCTTGCAAACACACATATACAGCCCACCTGAATTAAATGTAGACAGTCCCAACACTGAAAAGCTATTGATTTGGGAAGGAGTGATTTTACAAATCTGTTTGTCATAGAATAGAGGTAATTAAGGTGGAGTGATTGAACTAAAGCTCACAATATTGTGATGAAAGCATTGGAACATCTCTGAACGGTTAGAGATGCCTCACCTGTCGCCCAGTGACGTTTCGCACGTCGATATCCAACCACATGTCCCATTGGCGCGGCTACTGCAGCTCCCACTGCAGCTCCCACTGCCAGACAAAGCCCAACTGTCCAGTAGGACTGGCACGGCTTGGGAAAGATGTCATCTGAAACACAGAAGCCATGTAGAACCCATTACATACTATCATACCAATTGATTGGTTTGGACCTCCAGATTGCTAATCTATGAAAGAACATTGGCAGCGTGGTGCAAACAAAATAATAATTTCATAAAACATTTTCAAAAACTTCCAATTGTAAATTCAATAATCTTTTCAAAACAGATCCCTCACCAGGAATGCGAATGTGCTTCGTTCTGGTGATGTTCTGCTGTTGAACTCTACAGGTGAACCAGTTGTTGTCAGTCTGCTGTATGGTGACATTTCGTCTCACAGTGTAGAAACCCTCGGTGTCAGTCTCAGTCTCTGTAGGTCCAGCAGCAGGGAGGATGGCTCCATTGTTGTCAAACCACTCCAGCTCAGGTTCAGGGTACCAGCCTTCGGACTCACACCTCAGGACCAGCCCACTACCCTTAGTTCCTTCAATAGAGAGGACTGGCAGAGATCCAGGGCCTGCAAAGATTAAAGTTAACACAGGGGCGAGATTCCTGTTATGAATATGAATGAATTCATTCCTTGTTCTCAAGGCAGAGTTGCAAAGAAAAAGCCATATCAGTAATATTAATGGTCCACTATGTGTTAGTTAATATTACTGTTTCTTAATGGGTGTTAATATTAATGGTCCACTATGTGTTAGTTAATATTACTGTTTCTTAATGGTGTTAATATTACTGTTTCTTAATGGGTGTTAATATTACTGTTTCTTAATGGGTGTTAATATTAATGGTCCACTATGTGTTAGTTAATATTACTGTTTCTTAATGGTGTTAATATTACTGTTTCTTAATGGGTGTTAATATTAGTTTCTTAATGGGTGTTAATATTACTGTTTCTTAATGGGTGTTAATATTACTGTTTCTTAATGGTCTACTGGGTGTTAATATTACTGTTTCTTAATGGGTGTTAAGAAACAGTAATATTAACACCCATTGAGAAACAGAAATTACATTTACATTTTAGTCATTTAGCAGACGCTCTTTTCCAGAGCGACAATTCATACATTTTTTTTCCCGTACTGGTCCCCCGTGGGAATCGAACCCACAACCCTGGCGTTGCAAACACCATGCTCTACCAACTGAACCACACGGGACCATATTAACTAAAACACAGTGGACCATTAAGAAACAGTAATATTAACACCCATTAAGAAACAGTAATATTAACACCATTAAGAAACAGTAATATTAACACCCATTAACCTCTCTAGGGTAGGGGGCAGTATTTTCACATCCAGATAAAAAAACGTACCCGATTTAATCTGGTTATTACTACTGCCCAGAAACTAGAATATGCATATAATTGTTTGATTTGGATAGAAAACACCCTAAAGTTTCTAAAACTGTTTGAATGGTGTCTGTGAGTATAACAGAACTCATATGGCAGGCAAAAACCTGAGAAGATTCCTTACAGGAAGTGCCCTCTCTGACCATTTCTTGGGCTTCTACACTCTCTTTATTGAAAACAGAGGATCTCTGCTGTAACGTGACACTTTCTAAGGCTCCCATAGGCTCTCAGAAGGCGCCAGAACATTGAATGATGACTTTGCAGCCCCTGCCTGAAAAACAGTAGCGCATTTGGATAGTGGTCGATCTGAGAACAATGAGACGGGCGCACGCGTGCACGTGAAGAGTCCATTTTCTTCTTTGAACAAAAACAACGACTCCCGGTCAGAATATTATTGCTATTTTACGAGAAAAATCGCATAAAAATTGATTTTAAACAACGTTTGACATGCTTCGAAGTACGGTAATGGAATATTTTGAATATTTTTGTCACGATACGCGTCCGCGCGTCACCGTTCGGATAGTGTCTTGAACGCAAGAACAAAACAGAGGATATTTGAACATAACTATGGATTATTTTGAACCAAAACAACATTTGTGGATGAAGTAGAAGTTCTGGGAGTGCATTCTGACGAAGAACAGCAAAGGTAATCCAATTTTTCTTATAGTAATTCTGAGTTTAGTGAACGCCAAACTTGGTGGGTGTCAAATTAGCTAGCCCGTGATGGCGAGCTATCTACGCAGAATATTGCAAAATGTGCTTTTGCCGAAAAGCTATTTTAAAATCAGACACCGCGATTGCATAAAGGAGGTCTGTATCTATAATTCTTAAAATAATTATGTTTTTTTGTGAACGTTTATCGTGAGTAATTTAGTAAATTCACCGGAAGTTTTCGGTATGTTTGCTAGTTCTGAACGTCACATGCTAATGTAAAAAGCTGGTTTATGATATAAATATGAACTTGATTGAACAAAACATGCATGTATTGTTTAACATAATGTCCTAGGAGTGTCATCTGATGAAGATCATCAAAGGTTAGTGCTGCATTTAGCTGTGGTTTTGTTTTTGTGACATTATATGCTAGCTTGAAAAATGGGTGTCTGATTATTTCTGGCTGGGTACTCTGCTGACATAATCTAATGTTTTGCTTTCGTTGTAAAGCCTTTTTGAAATCGGACAGTGTGGTTAGATTAACGAGAGTCTTGTCTTTAAAATGGTGTAAAATAGTCATATGTTTGAGAAATTGAAGTAATAGCATTTCTAAGGTATTTGAATATCGCGCCACTCGATTCCACTGGCTGTTGACTAGGTGGGACGATTTCGTCCCACATACCCTGTTAGGGCTAGGGGGCAGTATTGAGAATTGTGAAAAATATATGTGCCCATATTAAACTGCCTCCTACACAAACTCAGAGGCTAGGATATGCATAGTATTATTAGATTTGGATAGAAAACACTGAAGTTTCTAAAACTGTTTGAATGGTGTCTGTAAGTATAACAGAACTCATATGGCAGTCAAAACCCTGAGACAAATCCTAACAGGAAGTAGAAATCTGATGTGTGGAATCACTTTCAAGGCTTTCCTATGAAACACACAGTGAGTTAGGATTCATGTAGCACTTCCTAAGGCTTCCACTAAGGCTTCCACTAGATGTCAACAGTCTTTACAAAGTGGTTTGAGTCTTCTCCGGTAAAAACTGACCGAATGAGAAGCCTGGAAAGTTTGTCATAAGCGGATGGCCTATACTACTGTGACGCGCATGCATGTGGGGACTCTTTCGTCCCGAAACGTTTTATAAGACAATGCAATCGTCCGCCTTGAATATTATTGAAGTTCTGATTGAAAAAGGCCCTAAAGATTTACGCTATACAACGTTTGACATGTTTGAATGAACGTAAATATTTTTTATTTGTACTTTCGTCGCGACATATTCCGCGCGCTTCGTACATTTGGAGTAGCCTTCGGAACGCGCTAACAAGAAGGAGCTATTTGGACATAAATTATGAGCTTTTTCTTTTTTTCAAGCTTTTTCGAACAAAACAACATTTGTTGTGGACCTGGGATCCCTGGAAGTGCCTTCTGATGAAGATAATCAAAGGTAAGTGAATATTTACAATACTATATTTGATTTTAGATGACTCCAAGATGGCGCTACCCTGTATCGCCTAGCCTATTTTTCTGTAGTACCATCGTTTATTGCAAAGTGTGATTTCCCAGTAAAGTTATTTTTAAATCTGGCAATGCGGTTACATTCACGAGATGTTAATCTATAATTCTTTGAATGACAATATTATATTTTACCAATGTTTTCGAATAGTAATTTTTTTATTAGTTGTGCTGATTCACTGGCGGTATATGACGGAAAATATTTTCTGAACATCACCGCCGATGTAAAATGCTGTTTTTGAATATAAATATGTACTTGATAGAACAAAAAAATGCATGTATTGTATAACATAATGTCCTAGGAGTGTCATCTGATGTAGATTGTCAAAGGTTAGTGCATAATGTTAGCTGGTTTTCTGCTTTTGGTGAGCCTGTCTTTGCATTGACAAAACATTACACACAGCTATTTTCAATGTACTGTCCTAACATAATCTAACTTTATGCTTTTGCCGTAAAGCCTTTTTGAAATCGGACAACGTGGTTAGATTAAGGAGATGTTATCTTTCAAAGGGTGTAAGATAGTTGTATGTTTGAGAAATTTGAATTATGACATTTAATAGTTTTCAAATGTGGCGCCCTTGATATTTCACTGGCTGTTGATAGTGGGGGTAGCGTCCCACTTATTCCATAGAAGTTATGAAACACTAATATTAACACCCATTAAGAAACAGTAATACTAACACCCATTAGTTAATATGACTGTTTCTTAACCTGTTGAGGCCAGGATCTTATCCCGGTATTGGGATTCATTGTCATGTGACCATGGTGGGGAATTCAAAACTGCAAGAGTAATCATTTCAAATAATCAAATAATCAACTATTTTCCTCCATTTGAAAGATATATCTCCTAAATCTAACCACGCTGTCCGATTTTCAGAGGCTTTACGGAGAATGCATAAAGTTAGGTTATGTGAGGAGAGTACATTGACAATAGCTGCGTGTAATGTTTAGCCAATTCAAAGAAGGGCATCAACAGACAGAAAACTAGCTAGAATTATGCACTTACCTTTGACAATCTGCATCAGATGACACTCATAGGACATTATGTTAGACAATACATGCATTTTTAGTTCCATCAAGTTCATATTTATATCCAAAAACAGCATTTACAGTCACGGTGAAATTCAGAATTTTTTTCGGCTCGAATGCTCCCAGTGAATCCAGCATTACAAATCACGGAATTACTATTCGAAAACATTGGTAAATTATAATATTGTCATTCAAAGAATAATATATTATCATCTCGTAATTGCTACCGAATGGCCAGATCTCAAAATAACTTTACTGGGAAATCACATTTTGCTATAAACTGGGTACTATGCTAACAACATAAGCTAAGCTATAAGCTAAGCTAAGCTATACCGTTAGCATTAGCATCATCTAATATCGATAATAACATTCTAAATATCCCCTTACCTTTGATTATCTTCATCAGAAGGCGCTGCCAGCGATCCCAGGTCCAGAACAAATGTGGTTTCTTTTGATAAAGTTCATAATTTATGTCCAAATAGTTAGCGTTCAGTAGGCTCCCACAAAATGAGGTGGGCAGTGTAAAGTCACGCCGAAAAGCTAAAAAAAACCTAGTAAATAATCTATTTATGTTTGTTCAAACATGTCAAACGTTGTTTAGCATTAATCTTTTGGTCCATTTTTAACGTGAAACATCAGTAAACATCAGTAATATTTTCACACAACCTATCAAGTGTCTAGAATAAACGATTATGACAAAGACACTCTTCTCAGATTCATGCGCAGGCGCAAAAAATGAAGTGATGACGTGTCAACTTGTAAGCATTCTAATTCGGTCTGTATTCATGACAGATGCTTCCAACAACTTTCTAAAGATCGTTGACATCTAGTGGAAGCAGTAGGAGTTGCGAACTGAATCCTTTCTCACTGTGGTATCTTTAAAACAATGACACTAAATAGTACAGTCACAAAATTCTCATTTTTTTAAATCTATTTTTCACAGGTTTTTGCCTGCAATATGAGTTTTGTTATACTTACAGACATCATTCAAACTGTTTTAGAAAATTCAGAGTGTTTTCTATCCGAATGTGTTAATAATATGCATATCCTAGCTTCTGAGTTGGTGTAGGAGGCAGTTAAAAATGGGCACATATTTTTTTCAAAATTCTCAATACTGCCCCCGTGGCCCGTAGAGGTTAATGGGTGTTAATATTACTGTTTCTTAATGGGTGTTAATATTACTGTTTCTTAATGGGTGTTAATATTACTGTTTCTTAATGGTCCACTGGGTGTTAGTCATTTTGCTTTTTGGAAACTCACTTGATCGTGATGGTCTTGGGGGATGTTTTTTGTTATCTATGAAAAATAGATTTGACATTTTGATAATCTCAATGAAAATGTGCTGATGACATAGTAACACCTTTATGAAGCGCGGAGGAAAATGCAATTTTGATCATTTATATAAATAAGGATAAGACATTGTACTTGACAGAGAAAAATAACATCTGATGTGTACACTAGTATTTACATGACTCACCGACCAAGAGTTGAACGACAGGTTTCTGAGTCCTGCTCACTGTTGGAATGAAGCAGGTGTAGTTTCCAGCATCAGAGAGAGTAACTCCTGTTAGTTTCAATGAGACGTTGCCGTTCTTCAGTTCTTCTTTAAACAGTGACGTCCTTCTCTTGTAGGAAGGATTCTGGTCCTCTTCAGAGTCACGATGGTCGCGGTAACAATGCGCCTCTTTTGGCTTCAAGTCTGGTCTGAGCCACTCCACTGTGTGGCTCGCAGCATTCATAGTGGGTTTCAGGAAACAAGGAAGGATGACATCACCACCCGCTACGGCATGAACCCTGGACATTGGAGCAACAACCTGAACCTGACCTGAAAAAACAAAATCAGAGTGAATATCTTTAAGACCAAATAGTCTAAATGTTGTATAAAACTTTTCAAAAGAAGTTTAGCATGGTAATATAGTAGAGTTTAGTACTTAGTAGCAAATTTTGTATTTGTCGTGAACAGACTCACGTGCTCACAAAATACTACTATTTTACCCAACAGAGCAGACTGATCCGTGGAGAATGAACACCAAATTAGAACAGATTCAACAGCTGGGCGATAGTGAATTGTAAAAACAAGAAGTTGTTTATATTGAAGGGAGAAATAATTACAGTATTCACCATCTGGATGTCAGTGACATGCACGTTATATGTATATACATGCTGTAGGTATATACTGCTGCATTCAAGACAATTGGGAACTCATAAAATAAAAAATAAGTGAAATCATTATGTCGCTGGCGTTAACTTTTTCCAACTTATTTTCCTTACCAAAACATATGGAGCATGAACGGCAAGCTGGCAGCACAACACCGGGACACAGCGAAGGATGTAGCGAATATCAGGGTGACAGCTAAAGCACAGGGCTTGATTTTCACTGAAAACGTACAACTAGTTACAGCATTAACGTCTACATTTGTTAGATAAACCTCAACAATCACTCCGATCAAAACAGAATGATTCTGAACACTGACAAACTTCCCTTGCGCCAAGAACCATAGAGGGTTTAGTTCTTCCTGATCTCGTATTACCTCTAGGTGGAATGCAGTCAGACCAGCCGGTAATACGCTTGTCCCCCCGCGACAGGTTCATACATCAAACATCCTCTATTCAGGATGCGAAGGTGTTAGTTTTCTCCTTAACGAGATTTTAATGGCTCGGTGAAAAAACGTGTACTGTCAATATAAATAATTCCCACCACCGTGCTAGGGTGGCTAATGCTACTTCCTGATGTTGCCAATGTTCATTTGATCTGAAAATCGGTGGTGGATTATTGAGAGAAATTTCAACAAACATCAATGACATCACACCTGCTAAGATCTGCATGTTCCCACCTCATCTATAACTACTACTACTACCACCACCACCACCACTACTACTACCACCACTACCACTATACCCATCCCGTTTGTCTCACAACAACATCCCTCATACCTTGGAGTTTTCCAGTGCTTGTAACCAGTGGTGACCCGTCATTCAGGGCAGATGGGGCTCTCTCTCATTTTCTGTTGTTGTTTTGCATGTTATTTTGGCATTAATGTGTCACATATCAGTTTGCACACAATGTCAAAAATAAATACAAACATCATTGAGTTAATAAAGCCTCCAAATCCAGAGAATACCAGACTTTGTTGACAAAATGACGACATTTGCCCACGAAGGACCGCCACGCCACCTTCCTGTTCAAGTGAGCACAGCCCAACAAGGGGAGTCCAAAATGTATTATATGCTGCTGCATAAAAGATGCCAGGGAGATATGTCTACTGTAGCTAAGAAAGTAATACTAAGTGTATGTATGTTGGTAGCTGTTAGCTGTTAGCAGCCCATGTGCCACACACTAATAATTTGGTCTATTTTGTCCCTCTTAATTATATTGTTTTTGCCCCACCAAGATTCACATGCTAAAATCGCCACTGCTTGTAACACATATGGCCTCAAAACTGCACTAATCTGTTTCTCTCTGTTTCTCGCCCAAATGTTTTAAATTAGATACATCATGTTACCTTCTACTCCAGTCGGTCGTTGTTTTTTTCCTTCTACAAATCAGTGAACTAGGCCTTTATTACTCCAGCTGACAGCAAATAAACTCTCTCTCAACATCTTCCTGCGGCCCCTCATGAGGAGTTCAGATTTGGGTATCTCACCGCACCCTCATATGCCATGTCTTGAAATATGAAGAAAGACACATTAAAAGTAAACTTACATCATAAAACTTCTGCAGGCCAACTTTCTAACTCCGCCCATAACTTCCAGAAGGGATTAATTATTTAGTCATTATTAGTTTTACACGTAAGACATGACACTGCCATTGTGCTGTAAACATTTTGAATTGTGTATCATATAATACATTCTATACATTAGTTCATACTGGATTAAGCGTACATTTTTGTTAGTTATGTTCCAACACTCCCTCCCTCTTGTGCCAATATCAGATATTTTGAAGTCTGTGTTCCAATAGTTTGTATTTTCTTTCTAAGAGATTGTCAGTTGGCAAGGTTTGTCTATATATATATATATATATATATATATATATATATATATATATATATATATATATATATATATCTCTCTTACCTATCATATGAGTATCCTTTTTCTGACTCAAATATCAATTCCCTCAATTGTGTTTTAATAAGAGCATATTTTTCAGTTGAGTCACAAACGCACCAGGTTGGAAGACCAGTCAGTCTGGTAAAAGTCCTCCAAAATCATCTACATGGCTGGCTGCGTTTTGCTACCAACGGAAACTTCTGGAAGATTGCCCATTATTTTGTTTCTCTAACGAACCAGAGTTCGGAGGCAGTAGGAGAACCGATTCAAGTAAATATGTTATGAACATTATGAATAGATTCTCCAGTTCCAGTCCCTAGCGAGAACAACTATCGCTCTGCCCTCAGTTTAAGTCAGAGGTTAACATACACCTTAGACAAATACATTTAAAAACTCAGTTTTTCACAATTCCTGACATTTAATCCTAGTAAAAATTCCCCGTCTTAGGTCAGTTAGGATCACCACTTTATTTTAAGAATCTGAAATGTCAGAATAATAGTAGAGAGAATGATTTATTTCAGCTTTTATTTCTTTCATCACATTCCCAGTGGGTCAAAAGTATACATACACTCAATTAGTATTTGGTAGCATTGCCTTTAAATTGTTTAACTTGGGTCAAATGTTTTGGGTAGCCTTCCACAAGCTTCCCACAATAAATTGGGTGAATTTTGGCCCATTCCTCCTGACAGAGCTGGTGTAACTGAGTCAGGTTTGCAGGACTCCTTGCTTGCACATGCTTTTTCTGCCCACAAATGTTCTACAGGGTTGAGGTCAGGGCTTTGTGATGGCCATTCAAATACCTTGACTTTGTTGTCCTTAAGCCATTTTGACACAACTTTGGAAGTATGCTTGAGGTCATTGTCCATTTGAAAGACCCATTTGCGACCAAGCTTCAACTTCCTGACTGATGTCTTGAGATGTTGCTTCAATATATCCACATAATTGTCCGTCCTTATGATGCCATCTATTTTGTGAAGTGCACCAGTCCCTCCTGCAGCAAAGCACCCCCACAACATGATGCTGCCTCCCCCGTGCTTCATGGTTGGGATGGTGTTCTTCGGCTTACAAGTCTCCCCTTTTTCCTCCAAACATAACGATGGTCTTTATGGCTAAACAGTTATTATTCCATTTTGTTTCATCAGACCAGAGGAAATTTCTCCAAAAAGTACATTCTTTGTCCCCATGTGCAGTTCCAAACCGTAGTCTGGCTTTTTTATGGCAGTTTTGGAGCAGTGGCTTCTTCCTTGCTGAGCGGCCTTTCAGGTTATGTCGATATAGGACTAGTTTTACTGTGGATATAGATACTTTTGTACCTGTTTCCTCCAGCATCTTCACAAGGTCCTTTGCTGTTGTTCTGGGATTGATTTGCACTTTTCGCACCAAAGTACGTTCATCTCTAGGAGACAGAACGCGTCTCCTTCCTGAGCGGTATGACGGCTGTGTGGTCCCTAGGTGTTTATACTTGCGTACTATTGTTTGTACAGATGAACATGGTACCTTCAGGCATTTGGAAATTGCTCCCAAGGATGAACCAGACTTGTGGAGGTCTTCAATTTTTTTTACACATTTTTTATCTGAGGTCTTGGCTGATTTCTTTTGATTTTCCCATGATGTCAAGCAAAGAGGCACTGAGTTTGAAGGTCGGCCTTGAAATACATCCACAGGTACACCTTCAACTGACTCAAATTACATCAATTAGCCTATCAGAAGCTTCTAAAGCCATGACATCATTTTCTGGAATTTTCCAAGCTGTTTAAAGGCATAGTCAACTTAGTGTATGTAAACTTTTGACCCACTGGAATTGTGACACAGTGAATAAGTGAAATAATCTGTCTGTAAACAATTGTTGGAAAAATGACTTGTGTCATGCACAAAGTATATATAAGTAGATTTGGAAAGAAAACTCTAAAGTTTCTAAAACTGTTTGAATGGTGTCTGTGAGTATAACAGAACTCATATTGCAGACAAAAACCTGAGAAAAATCTAAGCAGGAAGTGAGAATTCTGGTGCTTGTAGTCCTTTCAAGTCATTGCCAATCGAACACACGGTGAGTTAGGGTTCATTTTGCACTTCCTAAGGCTTCCACTAGATGTCAACAGTCTTTAGAAAGTTATTTGAAGCGTCTACAATGAACAGAGACTGAATGAGAAGGCTGAGAAGCTGGTGACCCCGGGGAGGAGACGCGCATTCACGCGAGAGGTTGCTCCACGTTCCAAAACGTTTTTCTAGACACAGGAACCGTCCGGTTGAAATATTACTGAATCTTCACGTTCTAAAGGCCCTAAAGATTGATGTTTTACAACGTTTGACATGTTTGAACGAACATAAATAAAAAATATAAAAACTTTCATCGTCACATTTTCGGCGCGCTTACGACATTTTGAGTAGCTTACTGAACGCGTGAACAACAAGGCGCTATTTGCACATAAATTATGAATTTTATCAAACAAAACAACATTTGTTGAATACCTGGAAGTGCCTTCTGATGAAGATCATCAAAGGTAAGGGAATATTTCTAATGCCATTTAATATTTTCGATGACTCCAACATGGTGGGTATCTGTATCGCCTAGTGTATTTTTCTGAGCACAGTACTCAGATTATTGCAAAGTGTGATTTCCCAGTAAAGTTATTTTGAAATCTGGCAATGCGGTTACATTCTTTCAGTAGATGTTAAACTATAATTCTTTGAATGACAGTTTAATATTTTATCAAGGTTTTTGAATAGTATTTTTGTTAATTGTAGTGCTGATTCACCGGCAGTTTTGGAGGCTAAATATTTTCTGAACTTCACGCGCCACTGTAAAATGCTGTTTTTGGATATAAATATGAACTTGATAGAACAAAAAATGCATGTATTGTGTAACATGATGTCCTAGGAGTGTCATCTGATGAAGATTGTCAAAGGTTAGTGCTTCATTTAGCTGTGTTTTGGGTATTTGTGATGCATGCTAGTTGATTAGAAAATGGCTGTGTGGTTACTTTTGTCTATGTACTCTCCTAACATAATCTAATGTTTTGCTTTCGCTGTAAAGACTTTTGGAAATCGGACAACGTGGTTCGATTCAGGAGAAGTGTATCTATAAAATGGTGTAAAATATAATCCTATGTTTGAGAACTTTGAATTATGAGATTTTGTGGTTTTAAATTTGGCGCTCTGATTTCTCACTGGCTGTTGAACAGTGCGGGACGATTTTGTCCCACATACCCGGAGAGTTTAAAGCATCAGACGAGCTCAATGCCTATAGTTGATTTTATTAAAACACATAGGGTGTCACACACACACACACACACTCACATTTAAAAATTCTGAGAAATTGAAAGGTCGAAAGAACAGATAACTCAGTCGACCAAGATTAAAACCAAAAACATGAGACAATATATTGTCCAGATACTGATACAGATAGAGCCATTCTGGATCTAAAGAAAAGACACCCTGATACTACTGGTCAGAGATACAACATCAAAACTCAAAAGAACAGATGTATAGACACTGATTCAATGGCATTGAGGAGTATACCACCTCAGTCACCGGCTTCATCAAGAAGTGCATCGACGACATCGTCCACATAGTGACCGTACGTACATATCCCAACCAGAAGCCATGGATTACAGACTACATCCGCACCGAGTTAAAGACTAGAGCTGCCGATTTCAAGGAGCAGGACGCACATAAGAAATCCCGCTAAGCCCTCAAACGAACCATCAAACAGGCAAAGCGTCAATACAGGACTAAGATTGAATCCTACTACACAGGCTTTGGCGCTCGTCGGACGTGGCAGGGCTTGCAAACTATTACGGACTACAAAGGGAGACCCAGCCGCGAGCTGCCCAGTGACGCGAGCCTACCAGACGAGCTAAAGGCCTTTTTTGCTGGCTTTGATGCAAGCAACACTGAAGCATGCATGAGAGCACCAGCTGTCTGGACGGCTGTGATTATGCTCTCTGTAGCTGATGTGAGCAAGATATTTAGACATTCACAAAGCCGCAGGGCCAGACGGATTACCAGATCATGTACTCAAAGCATGCGCAGACCAACTGGTAAGTGTCTTCACTGACATTTTCAACCTCTGCCTGAGAGTCTGTAATACCTACATGTTTCAAGCAGACCGTAGCACTCACGTCAGTAGCCATGAAGTGCTTTGAAAGGCTGGTCATGGCTCACATCAATCAACGCCATCATCCCGGAAACCCTAGACCCACTCCAATTCGCATACAGCCCCAACAGATCCACAGATGACGCAATCTCAATTGCACTCCACACTGCCCTTTCACACCTGGACAAAAGGAATACCTACGTGAGAATGCTGTTCATTGACTACAGCTCAGTGTTCAACACTATAGTGCCCACAAAGCTCATCACTAAGCTAAGGACCCTAGGACTAAACACCTCCCTCTGCAACTGGATCCTGGACTTCCTGATAGGCTACCCCCAGGTGGTAAGGGTAGACAACAACACATCCTCCATGCTGATCCTCAACACTGGGCCCCCCAGGGGTGTGTACTTTGTACCCTCCTGTAGTCCCTGTTCACCCACGACTGCGTGGCCAAACACGACTCCAACACCATCATCAAGTTTGCTGACGACACAAGTGGTAACGATGAGACAGCCTATAGGGAGGTCAGAGACCGGGCAGTGTCTCTCCCAGGGAAAGGCGGGCCGAACAGGCCCCCATTTACATATTTTCCCTCTCAGGAGACTGAAAAGATTTGGCATGGGTCCCTAGATCCTAAGATAATTATACAGCTGCACCATCGAGAGCATCCAGACCGGTTGCATCAGCACCTGGTATGTCAACTGCTTGGCATCTGACCGTAAGCCATTACAGAGGGTAGTGCGTACCGCCCAGTATATCACTAGGACCAAGATTCCCGACTATTTACATTGACAACCCCCCCCCCCCCCCTTTGTTTTTACACTGCTGCTACTCGCCATTTAATATCTATGCATTATTCCTACCTACATGTACAAATTACGACTAACCTGTACCCCCACGTATTTACTCGGTACCCCCCTGTATATATAACTTTTTAGGGAAGTTAGAAACCAATACACACAGGCAGTTAGAAACGCCAAGGCTAGCTTTTTCAAACAGAAATTTGCTTCGTGCAACTCCAACTCTAAAAAGTTCTGGGACATTGTAAAGTCCATGGAGAATAAGAACACCTCCTCCCAACTGCCCACTGCACTGAGGATAGGAAACTCTGTCACCACCGATAAGCCCACTATAATTGAGAATTTCAATAAGCATTTTTCTACGGCTGGCCATGCTTTCCACCTAACTACCCCTACTGCATTCAACAGCACTGCACCCCCCACAGCTACTCGCCCAAGCCTCCCCCATTTCTCCTTCTCCCAAATCCATTCAGCTGATGTTCTGAAAGAGCTGCAAAATCTGGACCCCTACAAATCAGCTGGGCTTGACAATCTGGACCCTTTCTTTCTAAAATTATCTGCCGAAATTATTGCAACCCCTATTACTAGCCTGTTCAACCTCTCTTTCGTGTCGTCTGAGATTCCCATAGATTGGAAAGCAGCTGCTGTCATCCCCCTCTTCAAAGGAGGTGACACTCTTGACCCAAGTTGCTACAGACCTATATCCATCCTACCCTGCCTTTCTAAGGTCTTCGAAAGCCAAGTCAACAAACAGATTACCGACTATTTTGAATCCCACCGCACCCTCTCCGCTATGCAATCTGGTTTCAGAGCTGGTCATGGGTGCACCTCAGCCACGCTCAAGGTCCTAAACGACATCGTAACCGCCATCGATAAGAAACATTACTGTGCTGCCGTATTCATTGACCTGGCCAAAGCTTTTGACTCTGTTAATCACCACATCCTCATCGGCAGACTTAGTAGCCTTGGTTTCTCAAACGATTGCGTCGCCTGGTTCACCAACTACTTCTCTGACAGAGTTCAGTGTGTCAAATCGGAGGGCCTACTGTCTGGACCTCTGGCAGTCTCTATGGGGGTACCACAGGGTTCAATTCTTGGGCCAACTCTTTTCTCTGTATACATAAATGATGTCGCTCTTGCTGCTGGTGAATCTCTGATCCACCTCTACGCAGACGACACCATTCTGTATACTTCTGGCCCTTCTTTGGACACTGTGTTAACAACCCTCCAGACGAGCTTCAATGCCATTCAACTCTCCTTCCGTGGTCTCCAACTGCTCCTAAACACAAGTAAAACTAAATGTATGCTCTTCAACCGATCGCTGCCTGCACCTGCCCGCCCATCCAGCATCACTTCTCTGGACGGTTCTAACTTAGAATTTGTGGACAACTACAAATACCTAGGTGTCTGGTTAGACTGTAAACTCTCCTTCCAGACTCACATCAATCATCTCCAATCCAAAGTGAAATCTAGAATTAGCTTCCTATTTCGCAACAAAGCATCCTTCACTCATGCTGCCAAACATACCCTCGTAAAACTGACCATCCTACCAATCCTCGACTTCGGCGATGTCATTTACAAAATAGCCTCCAATACCCTACTCAACAAGCTGGATGCAGTCTATCACAGTGCCATCCGTTTTGTCACCAAAGCCCCATATACAACCCACCACTGCGACCTGTATGCTCTCGTTGGCTGGCCTTCACTTCATCATCGTCGCCAAACACATTGGCTCCAGGTCATCTACAAGACCCTGCTAGGTAAAGTCCCCCCTTATCTCCGCTCACTGGTCACCATAGCAGCACCCACCTGTAGCACGCGCTCCAGCAGGTATATCTCTCTGGTCACCCCTAAAGCCAACTCCTCCTTTGGTCGTCTCTCCTTCCAGTTCTCAGCTGCCAATGATTGGAACGAACTACAAAAATCTCTAAAACTGGAAACACTTATCTCCCTCACTAGCTTTAAGCACCTGCTATCAGAGCAGCTCACAGATCTCTGCACCTGTACATAGCCCATCTTTAATTGAGCCCAAACTACTACCTTTTCCCCTACTGTATTTATTTATTTTATTTATTTTGCTCCTTTGCACCATATTATTTATATTTATATTTTAACTTTTAACTTTCTTCAAACTACAAATCTACCATTCCAGTGTTTTTTTCTTGCCATACTTTATTTACTTTGCCACCATGGCATTTTTTTGCCTTTACCTCCATTATCTCACATCATTTGCTCACATTGTATATAGTCTTATTTTTTTTCTACTGCATCATTGATTGTATGTTGTTTTACTCCATGTGTAACTCTGTGTTTTTGTATGTTGTCGAACTGCTTTGCTTTATCTTGGCCAGGTCGCAATTGTAAATGAGAACTTGTTCTCAACTTGCCTACCTGGTTAAATAAAGGTGAAATAAATAAATAAATAAAAATATAGCTTGTTATTGTTATTTTGTGTTACTTTATCATTTTTTTAACTTTAGTTTATTTAGCAGTTCTTGAACTGCATTTTTGGTTAAGGGCTTGTAAGTAAGCATTTCACGGTAAGGGAAAGGGGGATACCAGTCAGTTGTACAACTGAATGCATTCAACTGAAATGTGTCTTCCACATTTAACCGCTATGAATCAGAGAGGTGCGGAGGGGGCTGCCTTAATCAACATCCACGTCTTCGCCGCCTGGGGAACAGTGGTCTACTACACCTGTTGTATTCGGAGAATGTGACAAATAATTTGATACTACTGATCAGAGATACAGAGGTCTAATGTGTAGACACTACTGTGTGTAGGTCAGAGATACAGAGGTTAGCACATTTATATGTGTTAGCACATTTATATGTTCAGTGTAGTTAGTTAGCAGAGAGCACAGGTCATGAGAGAACACTCTGGCTGTGTCCCACATCGCACCCTGTCAACTACATAGTGAACTGCTGCTGATCAGACTCCTGGTCAACAGTAGTGCTCTTTATAGGGAATAGGCTGCTATGTGGGATGTACCCTGTGACTTCCATTTAGTTCACCATCTGGTCTCAGTCCTCTGATAACACACTGTCATGTCACCACCTATTTCACCCCCCCATCTGGTCTCAGTCCACTGATAACACACTGTCATGTCACCACCTATTTCATCCCCCCATCTTGTCTCAGTCCACTGATAACACACTGTCATGTCACCACCTATTTCACCCCCCCATCTGGTCTCAGTCCACTAGCTCATCATTTGAGGTGCGACATCAAATAACAGACGTGCAATGAGGACAGACTCATACACTTGATACTCCGGCCATCCTACAATCTAAGCTTGATGCCCTCAATGACCCTAACAGATATAATCCCAAATCCATAAACATGGGCACCCTCATAGATATCATCCTAACTAACTCGCCCTCCAAATACACCTCTGCTGTTTTCAATCAAGATCTCAGCGATCACTGCCTCATTGCCTGCATCCGTAATGGGTGTGCGATCAAACGACCACCTCTCATCACTGTCAAACGCTCCCTAAAACACTTCTGTGAGCAGGCCTTTCTAATCGACCTGGCCGGGGTATCCTGGAATGACATTGACCTCATCCCGACAGTAGAAGATGCCTGGTTGTTCTTCAAAAGTGCCTTACTCACCATCTTAAATAAGCATGCCCCATTCAAAAAATGTAGAACCAGGAATAGATATAGCCCTTGGTTCACTCCAGACCTGTCTGCCGTTGACCAGCACAAAAACATCCTGTGGCGTTCTGCATTAGCATCGAATAGCCCCCGCGATATGCAACTTTTCAGGGAAGTTAGGAGCCAATATACACAGGCAGTTAGGAAAGCAAAGGCTAGCTTTTTCAAACAGAAATTTGCATCCTGTAGCACAAACTCAAAAAAGTTCTGGGACACTGTAACGTCCATGGAGAATAAGAGCACCTCCTCCCAGCTGTCCACTGCTCTGAGGCTAGGAAACACTGTTACAACCGATAAATCCATTATAATTGAGAATTTCAATAAGCATTTCTCTACGGCTGGCCATGCTTTCCACCTGGCTACCCCTACCCCGGTCAACTAAAGCTAGAATATGCATATTATTGTTCAGGTTTGGATAGAAAACACCCTAAAGTTTCTAAAACTGTTTGAATGGTGTCTGAGCATAACAGAACTCCTATGGCAGGCAAAAATCTGAGAAGGTTTCATGCAGGAAGTGGCCTGTCTGACAAGGAGTCGTTCTTCTTGCCTCTGTTTATTGAAGAGTAAGGATCTTAGCTGTAACGTGACAATTCCTAGGCTCCAATAGGCTCTCAGAACCCGGGAAAAACCTGAACGATGACGAGGCAGCCTCAGGCTGAAACACATTATCGCCTTTTCCAAGTGTCCCATTAGGTGACAATGGAATGAGGCGCATGCGCGATTCGACCCCGTGGAGTATTTTCATTCGGCTGTTTAGCTTATTGCAGATTCCCGGTCGGAATATTATCGCTTTTCTACGAGATAAATGGCATAAAAATTGATTTTAAACAGCGGTTGACATGCTTCGAAGTACGGTAATTGAATATTTAGAAATTTTTTGTCGCGTTCTGCACCATGCTCGTGACCGTGATTTACCATTGGGATAGTGTCTAGAACGCAAGAACAAAACGTCGCTGATGGAACATAACGATGGATTATTTGGGACCAAACCTACATTTGTTATTGAAGTAGAAGTCCTGGGAGTGCATTCTGACGAAGAACAGGAAAGGTAAGACCATTTTTCTTATAGGAAATATGATTTTGGTGAAGGCTAATCTTGCCGGGTGTCTAAATAGCTAGCCCGTGATGGCTGGGCTATGTACTTAGAATATTGCAAAATGTGCTTCATCCGAAAAGCTATTTTAAAATCGGACATATCGAGTGCATAGAGGAGTAATGTATCTATAATTCTTAAAATAATTGTTATGCTTTTTGTGAACGTTTATTGTGAGTAATTTAGCAAACTGTTAGTAAATTCCCCGGAAGTTTGCGGGGGGTATGCTTTTTCTGAACGTCACATGCTAATGTAAAAAGCTGTTTTTTGATATAAATATGAACTTGATTGAACAGACATGCATGTATTGTATAACATAATGTCCTAGGTGTGTCATCTGATGAAGATCATAAAAGGTTAGTGCTGCATTTAGCTGTGGTTTGGGTTTTTGTGACATTATATGCTAGCTTGAAAAATGGGTGTCTGATTATTTCTGGCTGGGCACTCTCCTGACATAATCTAATGTTTTGCTTTCGTTGTAAAGCCTTTTTGAAATCGGACAGTGTGGTTAGATTAACGAGAGTCTTGTCTTTAAATAGCTGTAAAATAGTCATATGTTTGAGAAATTGAAGTAATAATATTTCAAACGATTCAAAAATCGCGCCACTGGATTCAAGTGGCTGTTACGTAGGTGGGACGAATTCGTCCCACCTGCGCCAGAGAGGTTAACTAACCTCCAGACGAGCTTCAAAGCCATACAACTCTCCTTCCGTGGCCTCCAACTGCTCTTAAAACGCAAAAAAAAAAAGCATGCTATTCAACCGATCATTGCCCGCACCTGCCCGCCCATCCAGCATCACTATTCTGGACAGCTCTGACTTAGAATACGTGGATAACTACAAATACCTGGGTGTCTGGCTAGACTGTAAACTCTCCTTCCAGACTCATATTAAGAATCTCCAATCCAAAATTAAATCTAGAATCGGCTTCCTATTTCGCAACAAAGCATCCTTCACTCATGCTGCCAAACATACCCTCGTAAAACTGACCATCCTACCGATCCTCGACTTCGGCGATGTCATCTATAAAATAGCCTCCAACACCCTACTCAACAAACTGGATGCAGTTTATCACAGTGCCATCCGTTTTGTCACCAAAGCCCCATACACTACCCACCACTGCGACCTATATGCTCTCGTTGGCTGGCCCTCACTTCATACTCGTCGCCAAACCCACTGGCTACAGGTTATCTACAAATCTCTGCTAGGTAAAGCCCCGCCTTATCTCAGCTCGCTGGTCACCATAGCAGCACCCACTCGTAGCACGCGCTCCAGCAGGTATATCTCACTGGTCACCCCCAAAGCCAATTCCTCCTTTGGTCGCCTTTCCTTCCAGTTCTCTGCTGCCAATGACTGGAATGAACTGCAAAAACCTCTGAAGCTGGAGATTCCCATCTCCCTCACTAGCTTTAAGCACCAGCTGTCAGAGCAGCTCACAGATCACTGCACCTGTACATAGCCCATCTGTATACAGCCCATCTATCTACCTACCTCATCCCCATACTGTATTTATTTATTCTGCTCCTTTTGCACCCCAGTATCTCTACTTGCACATTCCATATTTTGCACATCTACCATTCCAGTGTTTAATTGCCATACTGTAATTACTTTGCCACCATGGCCTATTTATTGCCTTAATTCCCTTATTTTACCTAATTTGCACTCACTGTATATAGACTTTTTGTTTTCTTTCTACTGTATTATTGACTGTATGTTTTGTTCATTCCATGTGTAACTCTGTGTTGTATGTGTCGAACTGCTTTGCTTTATCTTGGCCAGGTCGCAGTTGCAAATGAGAACTTGTTCTCAACTGGCCTACCTGGTTAAATAAAGGTGAAATATATATATTTTTTAAAAACAACATGCAATTAACAGCAGGTTTCCTAGAAGTACAACAGGGTCTGCAGAGCTAGCTGGCTACTGAAGTAGAACAGGGTCTGCAGAGCTAGCTGGCTACTGAAGTAGAACAGGGTCTGCAGAGCTAGCTGGCTACTGAAGTAGAACAGGGTCTGCAGAGCTAGCTGGCTACTGAAGTAGAACAGGGTCTGCAGAGCTAGCTGGCTACTGTGTCACCGGAAATTCTCATGTTTTTGTAACCTTTATTTAACTAGACAAGTCAGTTAAGAACAAATTCTTATTTACAATGACGGCCTACACGGGCTAAAACCCGGACGACGCTGGGTCAATTGTGCGCCACCCTCTGGGACTCCTAAACACGGCCAGATGTGATACAGCCTGGAACCGAACCAGGGTCTGTAGTGACGCACTGAAATGCAGTGCCTTAGACCGCTGCACCACTCGGGAGCCACAGTTGACCATAATGTCAACATTACCAGTTAACTAGTTAACGTAATGACATGCTGACCCAGTTAACTAGTTAACGTAATGACATGCTGACCCAGTTAACTTGTTAACGTAAAGACATGCTGACCCAGTTAACTAGTTAACGTTAGCTACATAAACCTGCATCTGGATGATCTAAGATGATAGCAAGTTGAGAATAACACCATAGAACTTCACATCGTATTGCTAACAACGTTATATCACTTCAGGATGTATCTTTGCTAGCCAGCTTACATTTTGTTTACTAGCTAACTTAGCTAGCTAGGTAGCTGAGCTTTCTGAAGCTAGCTAAGCGATGGTGTGAACAACCCACCTTCGGATGTTGTAGAAAGACAGCAGAAGCAAAGCCAGCATAAATGCAAACCATAACGAGAAATGATATCCATTTTGACAAGCAATGTTACGTTTGATGCTGGTTGTTACTAGCGACTTTAGTTTCAAACACACTTTCCTTCCTCTTCCGTCTAATGACGTATTTCCTCTTCCGTCTAATGACGTTCCCAACAATCTTCTTCTTCTGAGGTTTAACGGCGGTTGGCATCCAATTTGTTGCATTACCGCCACCTACTAGCCTGGAGTACAACTCCCTTATACTTTACTTGAAAAAGAAAAAATGTACTGAATAAATACCCTACCATCTAACACTATACTCACTAATTTAAAAATTATATAGAATAAAATTAACACCCCCCTACTCCACTAATTAAATGTATTTATTCCTACCTGATGCCATCACCCTGAAAGGATGGGACATCAGCACTTAACACACCCTGTTACTCTTTCTATTGTCAAGTCTCCCACACACCCAAATACCTCTCTGCAGCTGCCACCACAACCTCTATTTCCTGAGACTTCAGATCCATCCCTGCTGTACAGTTGATAACCATTGCTATAAATCCAATCTTACTGAAACGTATTTCACATTTTGCCCTATCCCTCTGTACTGGTATATCTCTACTACTCTCACCACTCCTCCCCCTTGACCCATCTTCCTATACTTTCTTCACTGCCTCAGCATATGACAACTTCTGCGCTACTATAACCCTGGAATCCTCAACCTGCCTTTCTCTCACGGGACATTTATGATCCCCAGCTCCATGGGCACCCCTACAATTAACACATACCACTACTTAACCCGATGCTACACATTCCTTTGTCTCGTGCCCTTCTGCACATTTCTCACACCTTGGACCCTCCCTCCTACACACTGCTGCCACCTGCCCATCAGCTGGACACCTGTAACATCGTAATGTATTCGGAACATACGCTCATACAGGATAACTTATATATCCTAACTTCACTTTGTCAGGCAAACACTCAACATCAAAATAACAGACAATGACTCTTCTGTTTCCCCACTCTCCCCACCCTGTCTGCGTCGCATCAAACGACGAGCATCACATACACCGGGCCTCTTTCCCCTCAGCTGGTCAACTTTTCTATTTACTGCTACCCCAGTTATCACTCCTTTCATTGGTGCCCTTTTCTTGAGAAAGAAACAATTCACATTTCTTGCCCTCATTCATTTTACTTTGAGCGCATTCTTCCTCTGCCTAACAGAAACACAAACAATTATCACTAGACCACTTCTGGTTACCCTCACCGACTCCACATGACCCAACTCTTTTCTCACCCACCGTGAAACCACAAATGGATCAGCCAAAAGGCAAGAGTCCACTTTTTCCATAAACTTCACTCCTACTGTCACAGACTCATCTTTTTCCTGATCCTTGGTGCCTCGGTCTCTGATAACTTTACTACACCGACCACCTCCGGTACTTCACCCTCATTCACTTCCATTTCTCCTCCTGTCTTCAGCTCCCTCTGCTCACACTTCCTACCATTCTTCTTTAACAAACCATCTCCCTTTTTTCCACCATTTTTATACGCCTTAAGCTCCCCCTCTTCTTCCCTCCCTCTCTTAGACCTCTTCTCCCTCTCTTTTCCCAACTCATCTTCACCGTTTTCCACGTTCACGTCTCCTTATGTTAATACTGCTGCTCCATCCCTGACACCCATCTTGGACTTGCTTTCTCTAGGGACTCCATTTTCCCCTTCCAGAGTTCTGCTCATGTCCCCAGTGTGTATTGTCGCCACCAAATTGACGGTTTGAAACCCCAAAATGTAAAATCCATGCGTAATAGTGAAACTAACTTAAAACCTGTTGGGGATAGGGGGCAGTATTTGCACGGCCGGATAAAAAACGTACCCGATTTAATCTGGTTACTACTCCTGCCCAGTAACTAGAATATGCATATAATTATTGGCTTTGGATAGAAAACACCCTAAAGTTTCTAAAACTGTTTGAATGGTGTCTGTGAGTATAACAGAACTCATAGGCAAAAACCTGAGACGATTCCTTACAGGAAGTGGCCTGTCTGACACGTTCTTGTTCTTCTTGGCTCTGTTTATTGAAAACTGAGGATCTTTGCTGTAACGTGACACTTCCTACGGCTCCCATAGGCTCTCAGAACCCGCGAAAAACCTGAATGATATCGAGGCAGCCCCTGGCTGAAAAACAGCGCATTTGGTTAGTGGCCGGTCAGAGGACCATCAGACTGGGGCTCGTGCACGAGGGCACGAGATGTTTTTATTTTCTCTCTTTGAACGTAAACACGCTTTCCCGGTCGGAATATTATCGTTTTTTTACGAGAAAAATGGAATAAAAATTGATTTTAAACAGCGGTTGACATGCTTCGAAGAACGGTAATGGAATATTTAGAATTTTTTTGTCACGAAACGCGTCGGGCACGTGACCCTTATTTACCCTTCAGATAGTGTCTTGAACGCACGAACAAAACGCCGCTATTTGGGTATAACTATGGATTATTTGGGACCAAACCAACATATGTTATTGAAGTAGAAGTCCTGGGAGTGCATTCTGACGAAGAACACCAAAGGTAATCAAACTTTTCTAATAGTAAATCGGAGTTTGGTGAGTGCCAAACTTGGTTGGTGTCAAAATAGCTAGCCTGTGATGGCTGGGCTATCTACTTAGAATATTGCAAAATGTGCTTTCACCGAAAAGCTATTTTAAAATTGGACATAGCGAGTGCATAGAGGAGTTCTGTATCTATAATTCTTAAAATAATTGTTATGTTTTTTGTGAACGTTTATCGTGAGTAATTTAGTAAATTCACCGGAAGTTTGCGGGGGGTATGCTAGTTCTGAACGTCACATGCTAATGTAAAAAGCTGTTTTTTGATATAAATATGAACTTGATTGAACAAAACATGCATGTATTGTATAACATAATGTCCTAGGTGTGTCATCTGATGAAGATCATCAAAGGTTAGTGCTGCATTTAGCTGTGGTTTGGGTTTATGTGAGGGGGGTATGCTATTACAAAAGTTTGATTACCTATGTTGTCTTCGTCAGAATGCACTCCCAGGACTGCTACTTCAATAACAAACGTTGGTTTGGTCCAAAATAATCCATCGTTATATCCAAATAGCGGCGTTTTGTTCGTGCATTCCAGACACTATCCGAAGTGTAAATAAGGGTCACGAGCATGGCGCAATTCGTGACAAAAAAAATTCTAAATATTCCATTACCGTACTTCGAAGCATGTCAACCGCTGTTTAAAATCCATTTTTATGCCATTTTTCTCGTAAAAAAGCGATAATATTCCGACCGGGAATCTGCGTTTAGGTAAACAGAGGAAAGAAAACAAAGCATTCGGTCGACGCGGGCACGCGCCTGAGTCTCACAGTACTGTAACCAGCCACTACCCAAAAGCGTTACTTTTTTTCAGCCAGACCCTGCAAAGCCACGATTCAGCTTTTTGCCGCCTTCTGAGAGCCCATGTGAGCCGTAGGAAGTGTCACGTAACAGCAGAGATCCTTTGTTTTGGATAGAGATGGCAAAGAAGGCCAAGAAATGGTCAGACAGGGTACTTCCTGTACAGAATCTTCTCAGGTTTTGACCTGCCATTTGAGTTCTGTTATACTCACAGACACCATTCAAACAGTTTTAGAAACTTGAGTGTTTTCTATCCAAAGCCAATAATTATATGCATATTCTAGTTACTGGGCAGGAGTAATAACCAGATTAAATCGGGTACGTTTTTTATCCAGCCGTGTCAATACTGCCCCCTGCCCCCTACCCTGTGGCACCCCCCTAGAGACTGCTAGAGGACCGGACAACAGGCCCTCCGATTTGACACACTGAACTCTATCTGAGAAGTATCTGAGAAGTAGTTGGTGAACCAGGCGAGGCAGTCATTTGAGAAGCCAAGGCTATTGAGTCTGCCGATAAGAATGCAGTGATTGACAGAGTCTAAAGCCTTGGCCAGGTGTCACGTATTTCGTTGTGTTGAGGAAAGGAGGACCAAAATGCAGCGGGATTGTGGACACTCATGTTTATTCCTGATAAAAACAGGTAAGGTATCCACTTGAAGAAAAACAAAACTCACAACGGCAACAGTGTGGCAGGCTCAAACAAACGCAGTGCACACAACAATCTCCCACAAAAGACACATACAAACACACCCTAATATATGGGACTCTCAATCAAAGGCAAATGGACAACACCTGCCTTCAATTGAGTCCCAACCCCAATTGACCACACATAGATATACAACAGCTAGATCAATCATAGACATACATAACAAGGAACAGTGCCCAAAAACCCCGGAATACACAAATCAAATCCCCTACAACAAACACACCACCCCGAATACCATAAAACGAATACCCTCTGCCACGTCCTGACCAAACTACAATACCAATTAACCCTTATACTGGCCAGGACGTGACACCAGGTCAATAAATATGGCTACACTGTACTGTTTTTATCGATGGTGGTTATGATATCGTTTAGGACCTTGAGCGTGGCTGAGGAGCACCCATGACCAGCTCTGAAACCAGATTGCATAGTTGAGAAGGTACGGTGGTATTCGAAAAAGTCCGTGATCTTTTTGTTAACTTGGCTTGCGAAGACCTTAGAAAGGTAGGGCAGGATGGATATAGGTCTGTAGCAGTTTGGGTCCAGAGTGTCTCCCCCTTTGAAGAGAGGGATGACCACGGCAGCTTTCCAATCTTTGGGAATCTCAGACGATACGAAAGAGAGGTTGAACAGGCTAGTAATAGACTTCTTCCACTTTCCCAAAACTTCTTCACCATCCTCGTGACTTCAAAGGGTTTCCCAAATAAACATCTTTATCCAAAAAAACGTATTCCAACATGGAGTGATTAATCAGACTCATTTTACACAACAATTTTAGCCCTTTTTGTTCCATTGTTGGACTTCACTGTTGTCTACTTATCTTTCTAGCCAACTGTACTCGACGCTCTTTCTGCTTCAAACGACACTTCAGCTTCCGCCATCTCAGGGTCCTGCGGTGACAACGTTCTCCCCCTCTGTATGTGCCTTCCTCCAACAGGAATCTGCTACAAAAAACTTTGTAAATAACAAGGTTGCCAACAAACAACCCATACAAAGTTGTATAGCAGCAGAATAAGATACCAGGCAGGGAGTGGGCTGTTTAATTACTTTTTTACACGGACAACATTTATTTAGAAACATGTCTGTCCTCATTCTGGTCGCCTACAAGCAATTCTTGTTCGTTGGTTTAGTTATTATTTCTGGTGTGTCTGCATTTGCCGGTGAACTCTATTGCTTTGGTTAAAATGTAACTAAATGACTGCTAGCTCCAATATTTTATTAGCTAGGTGGCTTGTACACAACAGCCTACCGGTACTACAGAAACATACAATGTATTTTGTCAAGTTCTCTCTGTGTTAATCCTGTTGCCCAAATATAGCAGGTAACTTATGTCTGCGTTGAAGATGTTATTGACCTATTTCAGGTAACCTCAAGATACTTCACTCACTACAGCTGCTTTTGAAGAACTTTCCAGGCGTTTGTGCTTTACATTCCGACTTTTGAAATGTCTCCTTGATTGGACATATTTAGCTAATAAAAAAGAACAATATAAAGCATCTGTTTTAAGGTTATTGTGTTTGTGTGTGTGGTGTAGTTCCTCTTGGTGTCCACTAGGTGGCAATACAGTTTCAATATTGTTACACAAGGTTATCATGTGTAACAATGTTCCTTTTAAGTCCAGTGGTGTAAATTACTGAAGTAAAAATACTTTAAAGTACTACTTAAGTCGTTTTTTTGTGTATCTGTATTTATAAAATGTATATTTTGACAACTTTTACTTTTGCGAAAATTCTACATCACCTTTACTCCACACACAGAGATGCGTACAAAGCTCTCCCTCGCCCTCCATTTGGTAAATCCGACCACAACTCTATCCTCCTGATTACAAGCAAAAATTATAGCATGAAGCACCAGTGACTCGGTCTATAAAAAAAAGTGGTCAGATGAAGCAGATGCTAAACTACAGGACTGTTTTGCTATCACAGACTGGAACATGTTCCGGGTTTCTTCCGATGGCATTGAGGAGTACACCACATCAGTCACTGGCTTTATCACTAAGTGCATCAAGGACGTCGTCCCCACAGTGACTGTACCTACATACCCCAACCAGAAGCCATGGATTACAGGCAACATTCGCACTGAGCTAAAGGGTAGAGCTGCCGCTTTCAAGGTGCGGGACTCTAACCCGGAAGCTTACAAGAAATCCTGGTATGCTCTGCGACAAACCATCAAACAGGCAAAGCGTCAATACAGGGCTAAGATTGAATCATACTACACCTGCTCTGAAGCTCGTCTTATGTGGCAGGGCTTGCAAACTATTACAGACTACAAAGGGAAGCACAGCCGCGAGCTGCCCAGTGACACGAGACTACCAGACGAGCTAAACCACTTCTAGGCTCGCTTCAAGGCAAGCAACACTGAGGCATGCATGAGAACATCAGCTGTTCCGGAAGACTGTGTTCACGCTCTCCGTAGCCGACGTGAGTAAGACCTTTTAAACAGGTCAACATACACATGGCTGTGGGGCCAGACGGATTACCAGGATGTGTGCTCCGGGCATGTGCTGACCAACTGGCAGGTGTCTTCACTGACATTTTCAACATGTCCCTGATTGAGTCTGTTATACCAACATGTTTCAAGCAGACCACCTTAGTCCCTGTTCCCAAGAACACCAAGACAACCTGCCTAAATCACTACAGACCCGTAGCACTCAGGTCCGTAGCCATGAAGTGCTTTGAAAGGTTGGTAATGGCTCACATCAACACCATTATCCCAGAAACCCTAGACCCACTCCAATTTGCATACCGTCCAAACAAATCCACAGATGATGCAATCTCCATTGCACTCCACACTGCCCTTTCCCACCTGGACAAAAGGAACACTTATGTAAGAATGCTATTCATTAACTACAGCTCAGCGTTCAATACCATAGTACCCTCAAAGCTCATCACTAAGCTAAGGATCCTGGGACTAAACACCTTCCTCTGCAACTGGATCCTGGACTTCCTGACGGGCCGCCCCCAGGTGGTGAGGGTAGGTAGCAACACATCTGCCACGCTGATCCTCAACACCGGAGCTCCCCAGGGGTGTGTGCTCAGTCCCCTCCTGTACTCCCTGTTCACCCACAACTGCATGGCCAGGCACGACTCCAAATCCATCATTAAGTTTGCAGACGACACAACAGTGGTAGGCCTGATCACCGACAACGACGAGGCAGCCTATAGGGAGGAGGTCAGAGACCTGGTGGTGCCAGAATAACAACCTATCCCTCAACGTAACCAAGACTAAGAAGATGATTGTGGACTACAGGAAAAGGAGGACCGAGCAAGCCCCCATTCTCATCGACGGGGCTGTAGTGGAGCAGGTTGAGAGCTTCAAGTTCTTTGGTGTCCACATCAACAACAAACTAGAATTGTCCAAACACACCAAGACAGTCGTGAAGAGGGCACGACAAAGCCTATTCCCCCTCAGGAAACTAAAAAGATTTGGCATGGGTCCTGAGATCCTCAAAGGGTTCTACAGTTGCAACATCAAGAGCATCCTGACTGGTTGCATCACTGCCTTGTACGGCAATTGCTCGGCCTCTTACCACAAGGCACTACAAAGGGTAGTGCGTATGGCCCAGAACATCACTGGGGCTAAGCTTCCTGCCATCCAGGACCTCTACACCAAGCGGTGTCAGAGGAAGGCCCTAAAAATTGTCAAAGACCCCAGCCACCACAGTCATAGACTGTTCTCTCTATTACCGCAATGCAAGCAGTACCGGAGTGCCAAGTCTAGGACAAAAAGGCTTCTCAACAGTTTTTACCCCCTAGCTTTAAGACTCCTGAACATGTAATCAAATGGCTTCCTGGACTATTTGCATTGTGAGCATAATGTCAAAGAAAGGAAATTCACGTGAGCACTACAATGCCTTCTACACCCATGCTCTACCAAGGTTTTCCAACACACAGATTTCACCTACTACGGTAGCTATGTTGGTCTATTTTACTTCAAACAATGTGTTGGCAGGTTGCTTAGGATTCAAACCTTCTCTCTTGGTGCTAATACCCACCAGACATTTCTAAACCCAGAGGCACAATATCGACTTTGGGGAATGCTTGTGAAACAGACCAATGAGACCAGGTTGGGGTTTTGGGTTAGAGAAGTCAAAAAGAGAAGTGAAACATTCTTCCTTAGTTGTACATTTTCTATAAATGTAAAGGCACAACCTAGATTAGAGACAATGTCTTCAGTAGTGGAACATGTTATTACTCCAACCTAGATTAGAGACAATGTCTTCAGTAGTGGAACATGTTATTACTCTAAACTCATGAAAGTGACAAACTGACTGTAACGGCTGTCGTAGAGAGGGGACCAAAGTGCAGCATGTTGATTGCTCATGATGAATATTTATTTTAACTCAGAACACTAAAGAAAAAATAACAAAGAGAAACCAAAAGCACACAGTTCTGTCAGGTACAGAAAACTAAGCAGAAGACAACTACCCAAAAACACAGGTGGAAAAAAAACCTACTTAAGTATGATCTCCAATTAGAGACAACGAGGACCAGCTGCCTCTAATTGGAGATCATCCCCCCCAACAAAACTTAGAAATAGAAAACTAGAACCTAAACATAGAAATACAAAACATAGAAAAACACAAAACACCCCCTGTCACGCCCTGCCCTACTCTACCATAGAAAATAACATCTTACTATGGTCAGGATGTGACATTAGTATAGTTGTGACACTGACACATTTTCTAACAAATTTTAGGAAGCTTAATTTGACAAGTTAGCAACCATACAATGGTGTTGCTCAAGGTAAACACACACAATGACATTACATCATGGACATAACACTACAACTTTCCTTCTGTTAGTAGTAATGAAGCCTTTACAACTGATACTGTCAGCTGGTTCCAGTCAGTGGTGTCTGTATGTTCTCATGATAAACTAACTCTTGTTGTTGATAGTTCCAGTCAGTGGTGTCTGTATGTTCTCATGATAAACTAACTCTTGTTGTTGATAGTTCCAGTCAGTGGTGTCTGTATGGTCTCATGATAAACTAACTCTAACTCTGTTGATGGAGGTCAAGGCTGCAGCATAACTAAAGAGAAGTACATGATAAACTAACTCTAACTCTGTTGTGGAAACTTCACACCTCTCTGTTGCTGATGCTGTTGATGGCGGTCAAGGCTGCAGCGTCTAAAGATATGTGTGTTGGTGTGAAAAGGGAAGGGAGGAGAGAGAAGATAAGAGAAATGAGAAGTAAAGAGATGGACTGACAGGGTTGTGGTTGTTCACCGCAGCTGAAGAGAGGATCTTTTTCCACCCACCATGACGTTCTGATGAACAGGGTCACTAGGTAAAGAGAGAGGAGAGAGAGATGAGTGAGGGACAGAGGAGCTGATCCAGTCTACTACAGTGAAGACCATCAACACCACTGGAACATTTATACACCCCAAAAGGTCTCAGTGTTTAATGTGTAGTTAGATACATTTATACACCCCAAAAGGTCTCAGTGTTTAATGTGTAGTTAGATACATTTATACACCCCAACATAGAGTCCAATTATAATGACTGATTCAATCAGGTGTTTGACTGGTCTTTTAAGTGTTTAGAACTCTGAATGTACATCATACAGAATACGTACATTTGAAGTCGGAAGTTGACATACACCTTAGCCAACTACATTTAAACTTAGTTTTTCACAATTCCTGACATTTAATCCCAGTAAAACGTTCCTGTCTTAGATCAGTTACGATCACCACTTTATTTTAAGAATGTGAAATGTCAGAATAATAGTTGAGAGAATGATTTATTTCAGCTTTTATTTCTTTCATCACATTCCCAGTGTGTCAGAAGTTTACATACACTCAATTATTATTTAGTTGTTTAAATTGTTTAACTTGGATCAAACGTTTCAGGTAGCCTTCCACAAGCTTCCGACAATAAGTTGGGTGAATTTTGGCCCATTCCTCCTGACAGAACTGGTGTAATTGAGTCAGGTTTGTAGGCCTCCTTGCTCGCACACACTTTTTCAGTTCTGCCGACACATTTTCTATAGGATTGATGGCAGGGCATTGTGATGGCCACTCCAATACCTTGACTTTGTTGTCCTTAAGCCATTTTGCCACAACTTTGGACGTATGCTTGGGGTCATTGTCCATTTGGAAGACCCATTTGCGACCAAGCTTTAACCTGTTATGGCTAGGGGGCAGTATTTTCACGGCCGGATAAAAAACGTACCCGATTTAATCTGATTATTACTCCTGCCCAGAAACTAGAATATGATTATAATTATTGGCTTTGGATAGAAAACACCCTAAAGTTTCTAAAACTGTTTGAATGGTGTCTGTGAGTATAACAGAACTCATATGGCAGGCAAAAACCTGAGAAGATTCCATGCAGGAAGTGGCCTGTCTGACAAGTTGTTGTTCATCTTGGCTCTTTTTATTGAAGACTGAGGATCTTTGCTGTAACGTGACACTTCCTACGGCTCCCATAGGCTCTCAGAACCCGGGAAAAAGCTGAATGATATCGAGGAAGCCTCTGGCTGAAATACATTATCGCCTTTGGTAAGTGGCCGATCAGAGGACAATGGACTTGCACGAGTCGACCCCATGCTTTATTTTCTTTCGTCTTTTTACCTAAACGAAGATTCCCGGTCGGAATATTATCGCTTTTTTACGAGAAAAATATCATAAAAATTGATTTTAAACAGCGGTTGACATGCTTCGAAGTACGGTAATGGAATATTTAGACATTTTTTGTCACGAAATGCGTCGTGCTCGTCACCCTTCTTTACCATTCGGATAGTGTCTTGAACGCACGAACAAAACGCCGCTATTTGGATATAACAAAGGATTATTTGGGACCAAACCAACATTTGTTATTGAAGTAGAAGTCCTGGGAGTGCATTCTGACAAAGAACAGCAAAGGTAATAACATTTTTCTTATAGTAAATCTGACTTTGGTGAGTGCTAAACTTGCTGGGTGTCTAAATAGCTAGCCCTGTGATGCCGGGCTATCTACTGAGAATATTGCAAAATGTGCTTTCACCGAAAACATGCATGTATTGTATAACATAATGTCCTAGGATTGTCATCTGATGAAGATCATCAAAGGTTAGTGCTGCATTTAGCTGTGGTTTGGGTTTATGTGACATTATATGCTAGCTTGAAAAATGGGTGTCTGATTATTCCTGGCTGGGTACTCTGCTGACATAATCTAATGTTTTGCATATGTTTGAAAAATTGAAGTTTTTGTATTTTTGAGGAATTTGTAATTCGCGCCACGCCCATCATTGGCTATTGGAGCAGGTGTTCCGCTAACGGAATGTCTAGATGTAAGAGGTTAATTAACTTCCTGACTGATGTCTTGAGATGTTTCTTCAATATATCCACATAATTTTCCTACCTCATGATGCTATCTATTTTGTGAAGTGCACCAGTCACTCCTGCAGCAAAGCAACCTCATAACATGATGCTGCCACCCCCGTGCTTCACGGTTGGGATGGTGTTCGTTGGCTTGCAAGCCTCCCCCTTTTCCTCCAGACAAAACTATGGTCATTATGACCAAACAGTTCTATTTTTGTTTCATCAGACCAGAGGACATTTCTCCAAAAAGTACGATTTTTTTCCCGATGTGCAGTTGCAAACCATAGTCTGGCTTTTTTATGGCGGTTTTGGAGCAGTGGCTTTTTCCTTGCTGAGTGGTATTTCAGGTTATATCGATATAGGTGTAACGCCCTGGCCATAGAGGTTTTTTTTGTTCTCTATTTTGGTTAGGCCAGGGTGTTACATGGGTGGGCGTTCTATGTTTATTTTTCTATGTTGGTTTGTTTCTTTGGTTAGGCCGTGTGTGGCTCTCAATCAGGAACAGCTGTAGATCGTTGTTGCTGATTGAGAGTCATACATAAGCAGCCTGTTTTTCCTTTGGGGATGTGGGTGATTCTTTTCTGTCTAGGTTTGTGTTAATCCTGACAGGACTGTTTGGCTGTCGTTTCTTTTCGTGTTTTGTTTGTAGTGTTCATTCGTTTATTAAAATCCTTTATGATGAACACATCCTCCGCTGCACCTTGGTCTCATTGCGACGACGGTCATTACAATAGGTCTCGTTTTACTGTGGATATAGATACTTTTGTACCTGTTTCCTCCAGCAACTTCACAAGGTCCTTTGCTGTTGTTCTGGGATAGATTTGCACTTTTCGCACCAAAGTACATTAATCTCTAGGAAACAGAATGCGTCTCCATCCTGAGCGGTATGACGGCTTCATGGTACGTTCAGGCATTTGGAAATTGCTCCCAAGAATGAACTAGACTTGTGGAGGTCTTCAATTTTGTTTCTGTGGTCTTGGCTGATTTATTTTTATTTTCTCATGATGTCAAGCAAAGAGGCACTGGGTTTGAAGGTAGGCCTTGAAACACATCCACAGGTAATCCTCCAATAGTGTATGTAAACTTCTGACCCACTGGAATTGTGATACAATGAATTATAAGTGAAATAATCTGTCTGTAAACAATTGTTGGAAAAATTACTTGTGTCATGCACAAAGTAGATGTCCTAACGGACTTGCCAAAACTATAAATTGTTAACAAGAAATGTGTGGCGTGGTTAAAAAACGAGTTTTAATGACTCCAACCTAAGTGTATGTAAACTTCCGACTTCAACTGTACGTTCCCATTCAGACTAAAATAGACCTGCTGCAACAGTCAGCAAAGGGAAGGAGAGGGAGGTACATGTCTGGGCCTGTGCATGTGTGTGTGTGTGCGTGTGTGTGTTTCTCTGCATGTGTGTCCTGTGTGGCTCAGTTGGTAGAGACTGGTGCTTAGAAAAGTACAGAAATGTATCCGCTCACTTCTGTAAGTCTCTCTGGACAAGAGCATCTGCTAAATGACTCACTACTGTAAGTCTCTCTGGACAAGAGCATCTGCTAAATGACTCACTACTGTAAGTCGCTCTGGACAAGAGCGTCTGCTAAATGACTCACTACTGTAAGTCTCTCTGGACAAGAGCGTCTGCTAAATGACTCACTACTGTAAGTAGTAAGGGTGTGTGTGTGTGTGTGGGTCTCTGTGTGGGTCTCTGTGTGGGTCTCTGTGTGGGTGTGTTTGTGTGTGTTTTTGTTTCTCTGCATGTGTGTCCTGTGTGGCTCAATTTGTAGAGACTGGTGCTTAGAAAAGTACAAAAATGTATCCGCTCAATTCTGTAAGTCGCTCTGGACAAGAGCATCTGCTAAATGACTCACTACTGTAAGTCGCTAAATGACAAAAATATATAAAAATACATGTAAAATGTGTGACAGAGGGACAGAGGTGTTTAACAATGGGTGATGTTGTTCACATACAGCTATAACCTCAGACACAGATCTCCTGCTCTGATAAGTATCTATATGTGGTGGGGTCTACAGACAGCCTCTATTTTTACTAATGCTTTCAGTTGTACGCCTAGTTTCCTGAAACGGGTCACATCTGTGTGTGACAAAGGGACATTGGTGTTTAACTATGGGTGATGTTGTTCACATAAAGCTACTATAATGCTCTCAGCTGTAAGCATCATGTTATGCTGTTTAAATGTCAGCCACCAGACCAGAGCATCATGTTATACTGTTTAAATGTCAGCCACCAGACCAGAGCAACATGTTATACTGTTTAAATGGAACCAGTTATTACCATTTGGCTCTACTGGCTTTCTACTGGGCCCACCCATAACCACAGCCATAAAATAGACCTGGTTATTACCAAGGGGCTTTCTACTGGGCCCACCCATAACCACAGCCATACTCTGGACCTGGTTATTACCAAGGGGCTTTCTGCTGGGCCCACCCATAACCACAGCCATAAAATAGACCTGGTTATTACCAAGGGGCTTTCTACTGGACCCACCCATAACCACAGCCATACTCTGGACCTGGTTATTACCAAGGGGCTTTCTACTGGGCCCACCCATAACCACAGCCATACTCTGGACCTGGTTATTACCAAGGGGCTTTCTACTGGGCCCACCCATAACCACAGCCATCTAAATGTGATGTGTTTACAGCATATTTCAGAGATAAGATGACCAACATTGGACTGGGTATCAGTCAAGATCTGACTAGAAGTTTGATGATATGTGTACTAGCCTAAACCACACTAAGGCACTATGGATTTATTTTCCCTCTTAAGGAGAATTCTGAATAAGTTGGTGTTCAAACGGCAAAATCATTTTTTTAAGTGTCAACTGTATTTTTGAAAAATTCCAATCTGGTTTTCGTGCCCACCACAGCACAGAGACAGTCTTAGAGAAAGTGGTAACTTATCTTAGAGCCATGTCACAAGTTTCGTAAGGCGCAGTGTGAGTATAATTCCACATATTTTTAATCGCTGTCAAACAAACAAAACAATAACGAAACGTGCAGACATGCGCACAGGCAACTAAACACAAACAATATCCCACAACACACAGGTGGGGAAATGGCTACGTAAATATGATCCCCAATCAGAGGCAACGATAAACAGCTGCCTCTCACATTAGGACCAACATAGAAATAGACATACTAGAACACCCCCTAGTCACACCCTGACCGTCTACACCATAGAGAACCAAGCCAACACAGATGCTAAACAGTTCTCTGTTCTTGTACTATTGGATTTAAGTAATGCATTCGACACTGTTGACTATGATGTCACATGTGGCGTTCCACAATGTTCTATTTTGGGTCCGGTACTGTCCAGTTGATATATGTTACCCCTTGGCAGGGTTATCAGTCCTGTACTGTCTAGTTAATATATGTTACCCCTTGGCAGGGTTATCAGTCCTGTCTAGTTAATATATGTTACCCCTTGGCAGGGTTATCAGTCCTGTACTGTCTAGTTTATATATGTTACCCCTTGGCAGGGTTATCAGTCCTGTACTGTCTAGTTAATATATGTTACCCCTTTGCAGGGTTATCAGTCCTGTACTGTCTAGTTAATATATGTAACACCTTGGCAGGGTTATCAGAAAGCACAGCATTGATTTTCACTGCTACGTAGACGATACACAACTTTACATTTCATTGGATTTTATCTCCACGGATAAATCTTTAGACTGTATTAGTGATTTAAATACTTGGATGGTTCACAACTTCCTCCAGCTAAAGCAAGACAAGACCAAGGTACTTATTGTTGGAGCCAAGGCACAGAGAGAGAATCTGGCCGCACATTTTAATTCACGGGCAATAAAGATTAAAACACCAGGTAAAAAACCTAGTTGTTATTTCGAATCACACATTAGGAATGTGACCAAAATAGCTTTTTACCACCTGAGGAACATTGCCAAGGTGCAGCCGTTTCTCTCTCAGGCTGATACAGAGAGACTCAGCCATGCTTTTATTACAAGCAGGCTTGACTACTGTAATGCTCTCCTGTCTGGTCTATCCAAGAAAGCCTTTGGTAAACTGCAAAACATACAGAATGCTGCAGGGTACTGACCAAGACCAGACGGAGAGAACACATTACACCGATTTTAAGGTTTCTGCACTGACTGTCTGAGTTTTAGAACTTATTTTAAGATTATTCTATTGGTTTTAAATCAATCCACGATCGTGGACCCCAATACATGTCAGACATTCTTTTAAGTTATGTACCCAGTAGGTCCCTCAGGTCCTCTGGCCTTTTAACTATCCCAAAGCCTAGGGCCAAGAGACATGGAGAGGCAGCCTTTAGTTACTATGCCCCCAGCCTTTAGTTACTATGCCCCCAGCCTTTAGTTACTATGCCCCCAGCCTTTAGTTACTATGCCCCCAGCCTTTAGTTACTATGCCCCCAGCCTTTAGTTACTATGCCCCCAGCCTTTAGTTACTATGCCCCCAGCCTCTGGAATAGCCTGCCAGAGAACCTGAGGGGGGCCGAAACTGTGGACATATTTAAAAGAGATCTTAAAACATATTTTTAGCTTTGCTTTTCCTTAGGGTGCTTTTTAGTCGTTCTGTTTTTATTGTTATTCTTTTGAAGCACATTGTGTTACATTCCATGTCTGAAATGTGCTGTATAAATGACGCTTGATTTAAATTGATTTGATCTCTCTCTCTTTCTCACACAGACATGTAACACACAACACAACCACACAATGCTAAATGCTACCAGCTAGGCCTCTGGGTGTAGTGGCTTGTGTGTTTGACTCTCAGATACAAAACCTCTGGGTGTGAAAGTGAGACAGACAGACTAGTTCAGAAGAGATGGTACAGCATGCTACATCATTATTAACAAACACAACATGCTACATCATTCACAACACGCTACATCATTCACAACACAACATGCTACATCATTCATAACAAACAACATGCTACATCATTCACAAAACACAACATGCTACATCATTCATAACAAACACAACATGCTACATCATTCATAACAAACACAACATGCTACATCATTCATAACAAACACAACATGCTACATCCTTCAGAGTACAACATGCTACATCAATCATAACAAACACAACATGCTACATCATTCATAACAAACACAACATGCTACATCATTCATAACAAACACAACATGCTACATCATTCATAACACAACATGCTACATCAATCATAACAAACACAACATGCTACATCAATCATAACAAACACAACATGCTACATCATTCATAGCACAACATGCTACATGATTCATAACAAACACAACATGCTACATCCTTCATAGCACAACATGCTACATCAATCATAACAAACACAACATGCTACATCATTCATAACAAACACAACATGCTACATCATTCATAACACAACATGCTACATCATTCATAACACAACATACTACATCATTCATAACACAACATGCTACATCATTCATAACAAACACAACATGCTACCTCATTCATAACACAACATGCTACATCATTCATAACACAACATGCTACATCATTCATAACACAACATACTACATCATTCATAACACAACATGCTACATCATTCATAACACAACATGCTACATCATTCATAACAAACACAACATGCTACCTCATTCATAACACAACATGCTACATCATTCATAACACAACACAACATCATTCATAACACAACATGCTACATCATTATTAAAACCTGTTGGGGCTAGGGGGCAGTATTGAGAAAAAAGAATATGTGCCCATTTTTAACTGCCTCCTACACCAACTCAGAAGCTAGGATATGCATAGTATTAACAGATTTGGATAGCAAACACT
Source organism: Salmo trutta (assembly GCF_901001165.1). Taxonomy (NCBI): domain Eukaryota; kingdom Metazoa; phylum Chordata; class Actinopteri; order Salmoniformes; family Salmonidae; genus Salmo; species Salmo trutta. The sequence continues at coordinate 64,575,631 of NC_042961.1, forward strand.
CTGAATTTTCTAAAACAGTTTGAATGGTGTCTGTAAGTATAACAAAACTCATATTGCAGGCAAAAACCTGAGAAAAATAGAACCAAAAAAATGAGAATTTTGTGGCTGTTCTAATTTGAGTCATTGTTAAGATCACACAGTGACAAAGGATTCATTTCGCACTTCCTACGGCTTCCATTATCTTTATAAAGTTCTATGATGAACAGAGACCGAATTAGAATGCAGGGAAGTTGACATCCCTGGGATGTCGTCACTTAATTTTTCGCGCCTGCGCATGCATGTGAGAAGAGAGATTTTTCATAAACGTTTTTCTAGACACAGGAGAGGTCGGGTTGAAATATTACTGATGTTTCACGTTAAAAATGGACCAAAAGATTGATGCTAAATAACGTTTGGCATGTTTGAACGAACGTAAATAGATTATTTACTAGATTTTTTTTTACTTTTCGTCGTGACTTTACTCCCCCCGCCCTACGTTTTGTGGGAGCCTAATGAACGCTAACTACTTGGTGTTATTTGGACATAAATTATGAACTTTGTCAAAAGAAACCACATTTGTTCTGGACCTGGGATTCCTGGCAGTGCCTTCTGATGGAGATAATCAAAGGTAAGGGGATATTAACAATTTCATTATCGATATTAGATGATGCTAACTGTATAGCCTAGCCTATTGTTCTTAGCATTGTACCCCGTTTATTGCAAAATGTGATTTCCCAGTAAAGTTATTTTGAGATCTGGCCATGCGGTAGCATTTACGAGATGATAATATATTATTCTTTGAATGACAATATTATAATTTACCAATGTTTTCGAATAGTAATTTTGTAAATTGTAACGCTGAATTCAAGGAAGCATTTGAGGCGAAAAAAATTCTGAATTTCACCGCGACTGTAAATGCTGTTTTTGGATATAAATATGAACTTGATGGAACAAAAAATGCATGTATTGTATAACATAATGTCCTAGGAGTGTCATCTAATGGAGTTTGTCAAAGGTTAGTGCATCATTTTAGCTGGTTTTCTGCTTTTGGTGATGCCCGTCTTTGAATTGACAAAACATTACACACAGCTATTTTCAATGTACTCTCCTAACATAACCTAACTTTATGCATTCTCCGTCAAGCCTCTTTGAAATCGGACAATGTGGTTGGATTTAGGAGATGTGTATCTTTCAAATGGAGGAAAATAGTTGATTGTTTGAGTATTTGAAATGATTAGACTCTTGCAGTTCTGAATTCCCTGCCATGGTCACTTGACAATGAATCCCAATACCGGTCATGGGTCCTCAACAGGTTTTAACAAACACAACATGCTACATCATTCATAACAAACACAACATGCTACATCATTCATAACAAACACAACATGTTACATCATTCATAACAAACACAACATGCTACATCATTAATAACAAACACAACATGCTACATCATTCATAACACAACACGTTACATCATTCATAACACATTCTACATCACTCATAACAAACACAACATTCTACATCATCCATAACAAACACAACATGCTACATCATTCATAACACAACACGCTACATCATTCATAACAAACACAACACGCTACATCATTCATATCAAACACAACATGCTACATTATTCATAACACAACATGCTACATCATTCATAACAAACACAACATGCTACACAATTCATAACACAACACGCTACATCATTCATAACACAACATGCTACATCACTCATAACAAACACAACATGCTACATCATTCATAACACAACACGCTACATCATTCATAACAAACACAACACGCTACATCATTCATATCAAACACAACATGCTACATTATTCATAACACAACACGCTACATCATTCATAACAAACACAACATGCTACATCATTCATAACACAACATGCTACATCATTCATAACAAACACAACATGCTACATCATTCATAACACGCTACATCATTCATAACACAACATGCTACATCACTCATAACAAACACAACATTCTACATCATCCATAACAAACACAACATGCTACATCATTCATAACACAACACAACACGCTACATCATTCACAACACAACATGCTACATCATTCATAACAAACACAACATGCTACATCATTCATAACACAACACAACATGCTACATCATTCATAACAAACATAACATGCTACATCATTCATAACAAACACAACATGCTACATCATTCATAACACACACAACATGCTACATCATTCATAACACAACACGCTACATCACTCATAACACAACACGCTACATCACTCATAACAAACACAACATTCTTCATCATCCATAACAAACACAACATGCTACATCATTCATAACACAACACGCTACATCACTCATAACACAACACAACATTCTACATCACTCATAACAAACACAACATTCTTCATCATCCATAAAACACAACATGCTACATCATTCATAACACAACACAACATGCTACATCATTCATAACAAACACAACATGCTACATCATTCATAACAAACACAACATGCTACATCATTCATAACAAACACAACATGCTACATCATTCATAACAAACACAACATGCTACATCATTCATAACAAACACAACATGCTACATCATTCATAACACAACATGCTACATCATTCATAACAAACACAACATGCTACATCATTCATAACAAACACAACATGCTACATCATTCATAACAAACACAACATGCTACATCATTCATAACAAACACAACATGCTACATCACTCATAACACAACATGCTACATCACTCATAACACAACATGCTACATCACTCATAACAAACACAACATGCTACATCACTCATAACACAACACGCTACATCATTCATAACAAACACAACATGCAACATCATTCACAACACAACACGCTACATCATTCACAACACAACACGCTACATCATTCATAACAAACACAACACGCTACATCATTCATAACAAATACAACACGCTACATCATTCATAACAAACACAACACGCTACATCATTCATATCAAACACAACACGCTACATCATTCATATCAAACACAACATGCTACGTCATTCATAACACAACATGCTACGTCATTCATAACACAACATGCTACGTCATTCATAACACAACATGCTACGTCATTCATAACACAACATGCTACATCATTCATATCAAACACAACATGCTACATCATTCATATCAAACACAACATGCTACATCATTCATAACACAACATGCTACATTATTCATAACACAACATGCTACATCATTCATATCAAACACAACATGCTACATCATTCATAACACAACATGCTACATCATTCATAACACAACATGCTACATCATTCATAACACAACATGCTACATCATTCATATCAAACACAACATGCTACATTATTCATAACAAACACAACATGCTACATCATTCATAACACAACATGCTACATCATTCATAACACAACATGCTACATTATTCATAACACAACATGCTACATCATTCATAACAAACACAACATGCTACACAATTCATAACACAACACGCTACATCATTCATAACACAACATGCTACATCACTCATAACAAACACAACATGCTACATCATTCATAACACAACACGCTACATCATTCATAACAAACACAACACGCTACATCATTCATATCAAACACAACATGCTACATTATTCATAACACAACATGCTACATCATTCATAACAAACACAACATGCTACATCATTCATAACACAACATGCTACATCATTCATAACAAACACAACATGCTACATCATTCATAACACGCTACATCATTCATAACACAACATGCTACATCACTCATAACAAACACAACATTCTACATCATCCATAACAAACACAACATGCTACATCATTCATAACACAACACAACACGCTACATCATTCACAACACAACATGCTACATCATTCATAACAAACACAACATGCTACATCATTCATAACACAACACAACATGCTACATCATTCATAACAAACATAACATGCTACATCATTCATAACACACACAACATGCTACATCATTCATAACACACACAACATGCTACATCATTCATAACACAACACGCTACATCACTCATAACACAACATTCTACATCACTCATAACAAACACAACATTCTTCATCATCCATAACAAACACAACATGCTACATCATTCATAACACAACACGCTACATCACTCATAACACAACACAACATTCTACATCACTCATAACAAACACAACATTCTTCATCATCCATAAAACACAACATGCTACATCATTCATAACACAACACAACATGCTACATCATTCATAACAAACACAACATGCTACATCATTCATAACAAACACAACATGCTACATCATTCATAACAAACACAACATGCTACATCATTCATAACACAACATGCTACATCATTCATAACAAACACAACATGCTACATCATTCATAACAAACACAACATGCTACATCATTCATAACAAACACAACATGCTACATCATTCATAACAAACACAACATGCTACATCATTCATAACACAACATGCTACATCATTCATAACACAACATGCTACATCACTCATAACACAACATGCTACATCACTCATAACACAACATGCTACATCACTCATAACAAACACAACATGCTACATCACTCATAACACAACACGCTACATCATTCATAACAAACACAACATGCAACATCATTCACAACACAACACGCTACATCATTCACAACACAACACGCTACATCATTCATAACAAACACAACATGCTACATCATTCATAACAAATACAACACGCTACATCATTCATAACAAACACAACACGCTACATCATTCATATCAAACACAACACGCTACATCATTCATATCAAACACAACATGCTACGTCATTCATAACACAACATGCTACGTCATTCATAACACAACATGCTACGTCATTCATAACACAACATGCTACGTCATTCATAACACAACATGCTACATCATTCATATCAAACACAACATGCTACATCATTCATATCAAACACAACATGCTACATCATTCATAACACAACATGCTACATTATTCATAACACAACATGCTACATCATTCATATCAAACACAACATGCTACATCATTCATAACACAACATGCTACATCATTCATAACACAACATGCTACATCATTCATAACACAACATGCTACATCATTCATATCAAACACAACATGCTACATTATTCATAACAAACACAACATGCTACATCATTCATAACACAACATGCTACATCATTCATAACACAACATAGTACTGATCTGGACCTACCTCAGTCTGTACATTAGGGTTAGTGATACAGTGATCTGGACCTACCTCAGTCTGTACATTAGGGTTAGTGTTACAGTGATCTGGACCTACTTCAGTCTGTACATTAGGGTTAGTGATACAGTGATCTGGACCTACCTCAGTCTGTACATTAGGGTTAGTGATACAGTGATATGGACCTACCTCAGTCTGTACATTACGTCCCTGGATCCAGATACATCTCTACCTATAGGACACATAGATTTAATTAGTTAAACCGGCAATATGTTATTTTTGGGGCGACCTGACAAAATTCACATAGAAATGTGTGTTATAGATCTGTAATTATACTTTAAAGCATGTCTAAGTAGCAGTAGATCTGTTCTATGTGAGCAATGATATACGTTCCCTTATGTTTTGTTTTTGCATATTTTAGAAACAGCTGAAACAACAATATTCTTGGTTATAGAATACATATTTCACAGTGGTTTTGATGGTACAATGATTCTCTACACTATGCACAGAAACTGATGGGTGTTGCTGAGCCCTCTGGCACAAAATGGCTGCCATGATCTCTACTTTTCATCATCATCATTGAGTCTGTCTGTCTGTCTGTCTGTCTGTCTGTCTGTCTGTCTGTCTGTCTGTCTGTCTGTCTGTCTGTCTGTCTGTCTGTCTGTCTGTCTGTCTGTCTTCACTGCTGAGTAGACAGGGACTGGATCGATCTTCTGACCTGTATCGCTGTCTGTCTGTCTGTCTGTCTGTCTTCACTGCTGAGTAGACAGGGACTGGATCGATCTTCTGACCTGTATCGCTGTCTGTCTGTCTTCACTGCTGAGTAGACAGGGTCTGGAACGGCCTTCTGACCTGTATCTCTGTCTGTCTGTCTTCACTGCTGAGTAGACAGGGTCTGGAACGACGTTCTCTGAAAGAAACATATAAACAGGTTAAAACTATTGTTAAATACACGGTAAAAACATATTATTTACTTCAGAAAGATGAGGGGAGTGTTGTTGGTCTCTCCCTTCTTCCTACCTCTCCTCCTGTTGTGTTTTCTCTTCTCTGTGTGGTTGATGTCAGCATAGGTCACATCACCTGGACCAGATCCACCTGGAACAAAACACAGGAGAGAGAGAGAGAGGATATTAACACAGACTGGACCAGATCCACCTGGAACAAAACACAGGACAGAGAGAGGATATTAACACAGACTGGACCAGATCCACCTGGAACTCAACACAGGAGAGAGAGAGGATATTAACACAGACTGGAACAGCTGTATGTTGAAGTGTTATATTATAGTGTTATACAGTATTACAGTACCTGTGGTGTTTTAGTGTTATTCAGTACTACAGTACCTGTGGTGTTATAGTGTTATATGGTATTACAGTACCTGTGGTGTTAGTGTTATACAGTACCTGTGGTGTTATAGTGTTATACAGTATTACAGTATCTGTGGTGTTATGGTGTTATACAGTACCTGTGGTGTTATAGTGTTATACAGTATTACAGTACCTGTGGTGTTGTAGTGTTATACAGTATTACAGTACCTGTGGTGTTGTAGTGTTATACAGTATTACAGTACCTGTGGTGTTGTAGTGTTATACAGTATTACAGTACCTGTGGTGTTGTAGTGTTATACAGTATTACAGTACCTGTGGTGTTAGTGTTATACAGTATTACAGTACCTGTGGTGTTATACAGTATTACAGTACCTGTGGTGTTATAGTGTTATTCAGTATTACAGTACCTGTGGTGTTATAGTGTTATACAGTATTACAGTACCTGTGGTGTTATAGTGTTATACAGTACTACAGTACCTGTGGTGTTGGAGGTCTTCACTGCAGAGTAGACTGGATCAGCTCCTGGAGACTTCTCTGGAGGAGACGAGACAATGGGTTAAAGACACTGTACTGTGTGTGTGTGTGTGTGTGTGTGTGTGTGTGTGTGTGTGTGTGTGTGTGTGTGTGTGTGTGTGTGTGTGTGTACACCTCTCCTTCTCCTGGGTTCTGGGTCCTGTGTGATTCTAACGTCAGCATACGTAACATCTCTGGGTTCAGCTGCTACATGTTTGTTCCTCTTCTTGCAGAACAGGACCAGTAGAATGATCAGAGAGATGGAGAGAGCAGCCACCAACCCAGAGACAGACAGAGGGAGGAGGAGAGGAGGGGGAGGAGAGGAGGATGAGGTAGAGCCCCTATCTTGAAAAAAAAACACAAGAGAAAACAACACAGGAAATAGTTAGAAACTGTGATCTGTATTAATGTACCTAGATGACTAATATTAAATATTCTAGTATGAATTACTTCTATTGAAGAGATTATAAGAACTATTATGAATGTAATGTCTCACTCTTGATGTCGGTGTAAAGAAGGACCAGATAATCTGAATGTCAAGGTTTCTCATATTATCACCTGTCACAGTCATCCAGCTCTCTGGTGATTCTCCTTTAGAGTTGGTACACTTGTAGAGTCCTTCATCTGACTTGGATACTGCAGGGATGGTCATCTCTCCTGTAGTCTCAGTCCTGATGAGGGATCCATCTTTGTAGAAATCAGCTGTGAGGTCAGAGGGAGTTCCCTGATATCTGCAGTGCAGAGTCACAGAATCTCCCTCAGTCACAGGAAGGGCAGGGCTCTCCAGGATCACAGCAGCAGCTGTATATAATATATAAACATCATATATAAACAGGGCTCTCCAGGATCACAGCTCCATCTGTATATCATATATAAACAGGTCTCTCCAGGATCACAGCACCAGCTGTATATAATATATAAACATCATATATAAACAGGGCTCTCCAGGATCACAGCTCCAGCTGTATATAATATATAAACATCATATATAAACAGGGCTCTCCAGGATCACAGCTCCAGCTGTATATAATATATAAACATAACATCAGCTCTCTGAAACCAGATGAACCACTAAACACTATAATGTTAGTAGATGGTGTTTGTGGACATACCAGGTACTGTGATGTTGACAGCATTGCTGTGTTCTCCAGACCCAGACTCACACCAGTACACTCCACTGTCTGATGGTATTAGTGACACAATGCATGAAGACCCTTGTGGTATTCCCCAGTTTCCTCCACAATCTGAACGCTCCCCAGAGACTTTGTGTCTCTTCAGTCTCCATCCAGCAGAGTTCCCCTGAACCTCACAGCTCAGAGAGACAGACTCATATTTAAAGAACTGAGATCTGTCAGGACTGACAGTAAGACAGGCTGGAAGAGAGAGAGAGAGAGAGAGAGAGAGAGAGAGAGAGAGAGAGAGAGAGAGAGAGAGAGAGAGAGAGAGAGAGAGAGAGAGAGAGAGAGAGAGAGAGAGAGAGAGAGAGAGAGAGAGAGAGAGAGAGAGAGAGAGAGAGGAGAGAGAGAGAGAGAGAGAGAGAGAGAGAGAGAGAGAGAGAGAGAGAGAGAGAGAGAGAGAGAGAGAGAGAGAGAGAGAGAGAGAGAGAGAGAGAGAGAGAGAGAGAGAGAGAGAGAGAGAGAGAGAGAGAGGAGAGAGAGAGAGAGAGAGAGAGAGAGAGAGAGAGAGAGAGAGAGAGAGAGAGAGAGAGAGAGAGAGAGAGAGAGAGAGAGAGAGAGAGAGAGAGAGAGAGAGAGAGAGAGAGAGAGAGAGAGAGAGAGAGAGAGAGAGAGAGAGAGAGAGAGAGAGAGAGAGAGAGAGAGAGAGAGAGAGAGAGAGAGAGAGAGAGAGAGAGAGAGAGAGAGAGAGAGAGAGAGAGATTACTCTAGTATACTCTAGCTGTTTACCCTGGTGATGAGGGTAGGATACTATCCTGAGATCTGGAGACAAGGCTTTATATTCTAACAGAGATGCTGAAACACAGCAGAGAGAGGCTATTCTCTAGCTGTTTAACCTGGTGATGAGGGTAGGTTATCCTGAGATCTGGAGACAAGGCTTTATTACACCTAGATAAAAAAGGTAGGTAGTAACTTAGGAAAGGTTTTCTGTAACTGTCACGTCCTGACCATAGTAAGATGTTATTTTCTATGGTAGAGTTGGTCAGGGCGTGACAGGGGGTGTTTTGTGTTTTTCTATGTTTTGTATATATATATGTTTAGGTTCTATGTTTTCGATTTCTATGTTTAGGTTCTAGTTTTTCTATTTCTATGTTGTTGTTTTTTGGGGGTGATCTCCAATTAGAGGCAGCTGGTCCTCGTTGTCTCTAATTGGAGATCATACTTAAGTAGGGGTTTTTTCCACCTGTGTTTAGTGGGTTGTTGTCTTCTGTGTAGTTTATGACAGAACTGTGTGCTTTCGTTTTCCCTCTTTGTTATTTTTCCTGTAGTGTTTTGAGTTATAATAAATATTCATCATGAGCAACACGCTGCGCTTTGGTCCCCTCTCTACGACAGCTGTTACAGTAACATAATGAATTAGACATCTCTTTTAGTAGTAACTTAGGAAAGGTTTTCTGTAGCATAATGAATTAAACTTTTGGACTTGTTTACGTGCTGCGTGCTTTGTCACTTCGCCAACTTTAGGTTTTTTACTTTTTAATTACTGTTTTATATTTTTATTTTATTTTTATGTTTTCTCTCGCTCAACTTTTTCACCCCGGATGCTTTATCTGGACGGGGTTCATCAGGACCTCCACCGGAGGTCAAGTAGGCCAGTTGAGAACAAGTCCTTTATTTAACTAGGTAGGCAAGTTGAGAACAAGTTCTCATTTACAATTGCGACCTGGCCAAGATAAAGCAAAGCAGTTCGACAACATACAACAGCACAGAGTTACACATGGAGTAAAACAACATACAATCAATAATACAGAAGAAAAATAAGACTATATACAATGTGAGCAAATGAGGTGCGATAAGGGAGGTAAAGGCAAAAAAGGCCATGGTGGCAGAGTAAATACAATATAGCAAGTAAAACACTGGAATGGTAGATATGTAGTAGAAGAAAGTGTAAAGTAGAAATAGAAATAATGGGGTGCAAAGGAGCAAAATAAATAAAATAAATAAATACAGTAGGGGAAGAGGTAGTTGTTTGGGCTAAATTATAGATGGGCTATGTACAGGTGCAGTGATCAGTGAGCTGCTCTGACAGCTGGTGCTTAAAGCTAGTGAGGGAGATAAGTGTTTCCAGTTTCAGAGATGTTTGTAGTTCGTTCCAGTCATTGGCAGCGGAGAACTGGAAGGAGAGATGGCCAAATGAGGAATTGGCTTTGGGGGTGACCAGAGAGCGGAGATAAGGGGGGACTTTGCTGGAGCGCGTGCTACGGGTGGGTGCTGCTATGGTGACCAGTGAGCGGAGATAAGGGGGGACTTTACCTAGCAGGGTCTTGTAGATGACCTGGAGCCAGTGTGTTTGACGACGATTATGAAGCAAAGGCCAGCCAACGAGAGCGTACAGTTCACAGTGGTGGGTGGTATATGGGGCTTTGGTGACAAAACGGATGGCACTGTGATAGACTGCATCCAGCTTGTTGAGTAGGGTATGAGAGGCTATTTTGTTTACATTTTACATTTACATTTAAGTCATTTAGCAGACGCTCTTATCCAGAGCGACTTACAAATTGGTGCATTTACCTTATGATATCCAGTGGAACAACCACTTTACAATAATACATCTAAATCTTTTAAGGGGGGGGGGGTAGAAGGATTACTTTATCCTATCCCAGGTATTCCTTAACTTGTTAGGGCTAGGGGGCAGTATTTACACCGCCGGATAAAAAACGTACCCGATTTAATCTGGTTACCACTCCTACCCAGTAACTAGAATATGCATATACTTATTACATATGGATAGAAAACACCCTAAAGTTTCTAAAACTGTTTGAATGGTGTCTGTGAGTATAACAGAACTCATTTGGCAGGCAAAAACCTGAGAAGGTTTCATGCAGGAAGTGGCCTGTCTGACAAGGAGTCGTTCTTCTTGTCTCTGTTTATTGAAGAGTCAGGATCTTAGCTGTTACGTGACACTTCCCACAGCTCCAATGGGGTCTCAGAGCCCGGGAAAAACCTGAATGACGTAATTCAAAGCCCTGGCTGAAACACACGAGCGCTTTTGCTAAGTGGTCTATCAGGGGACAAAGGGCTTTAGGCGCATGCACGGTCCGCCCCCGTCTTTCTGTTTTTCCCTCTTCTTACAGACACGCAGATTCCCGGTCGGAATATTATCGCTTTTCTACGAGATAAATTGCATAAAAATTGATTTTAAACAGCGGTTGACATGCTTCGAAGTACGGTAAAGGAATATTTAGACATTTTTTGTCACGAAATGCGCAATGCGCACGACCGTTATTTACCATTTCGGATAGTTTCTGGAACGCACGAACAAAAGGACCCTATTCAGATATAACGATGGATTATTTGGGACCAAACCAACATTTGTTATTGAAGTAGAAGTCCTGGGAGTGCATTCTGATGAAGAACAGGAAAGGTAAGACCATTTTTCTTATAGTAAATGTGATTTTGGTGAAGGCTAAACTTGCCGGGTGTCTAAATAGCTAGCCCGTGATGGCTGGGCTATGTACTTAGAATATTGCAAAATATGCTTCATCCGAAAAGCTATTTTAAAATCGGACATATCGAGTGCATAGAGAAGTTCTGTATCTATAATTCTTAAAATAATTGTTATGCTTTTTGTGAACGTTTATCGTGAGTAATTTAGTAAATTGTTAGTAAATTCCCCGGAAGTTTGCGGGGGGTATGCTAGTTCTGAACGTCACATGCTAATGTAAAAAGCTGGTTTTTGATATAAATATGAACTTGATTGAACAAAACATGCATGTATTGTATAACATAATGTCCTAGGTGTGTCATCTGATGAAGATCATCAAAGGTTAGTGCTGCATTTAGCTGTCTTCTGGGTTTTTGTGACATTATATGCTAGCTTGAAAAATGGGTGTCTGATTATTTCCTGCTGGGTACTCTGCTGACATAATCTAATGTTTTGCTTTCGTTGTAAAGCCTTTTTGAAATCGGACAGTGTGGTTAGATTAACGAGAGTCTTGTCTTTAAATAGCTGTAAAATAGTCATATGTTTGAGAAATTGAAGTAATAGCATTTCAAAGGTTTTGAAAATCGCGCCACAGGATTCAACTGGCTGTTACGTACGTGGGACGAATTCGTCCCGCCTAGCCCAGAGAGGTTATTAAAGAGGTGGGGTTTCAGGTGTCTCCGGAAGGTGGTGATTGTCTCCGCTGTCCTGGCGTCGTGAGGGAGCTTGTTCCACCATTGGGGTGCCAGAGCAGCGAACAGTTTGGACTGGGCTGAGCGGGAACCGTGCTTCCTCAGAGGTAGGGGGGCCAGCAGGCCAGAGGTGGATAAACGCAGTGCCCTTGTTTGGGTGTAGGGCCTGATCAGAGCCTGAAGGTATGGAGGTGCCGTTCCCCTCACAGCTCCGTAGGCAAGCACCATGGTCTTGTAGCAGATGCGAGCTTCAACTGGAAGCCAGTGGAGAGAGCGGAGGAGCGGGATGATTTTGTAAATGACATCGCCAAAGTCGAGGATTGGTAGGATGGTCAGTTTTACGAGGGTATGTTTGGCAGCATGAGTGAAGGATGCTTTGTTGCGAAATAGGAAGCCAATTCTAGATTTAACTTTGGATTGGAGATGTTTGATGTGAGTCTGGAATGAGAGTTTACAGTCTAACCAGACACCTAGGTATTTGTCCACATATTCTAAGTCAGAACCGTCCAGAGTAGTTATGCTGGACAGGCGGGCAGGTGCAGGCGGCGATCGGTTGAAGAGCATGCATTAAGTTTTACTTGTATTTAGGAGCAGTTGGAGGCCACGGAAGGAGAGTTGTATGGCATTGAAGCTCGTCTGGAGGGTTGTTAACACAGTGTCCAAAGAAGGGCCAGAAGTATACAGAATGGTGTCGTCTGCGTAGAGGTGGATCAGAGACTCACCAGCAGCAAGAGTGACATCATTGATGTATACAGAGAAAAGAGTTGGCCCAAGAATTGAACCCTGTGGTACCCCCATAGAGACTGCCAGAGGTCCGGACAACAGGCCCTCCGATTTGACACACTGAACTCTATCAGAGAAGTAGTTGGTGAACCAGGCAATGCAATCATTTGAGAAACCAAGGCTATTGAGTCTGCCGATGAGGATGTGGTGATTGATAAAGTCGAAAGCTTTGGCCAGGTCAATGAACACGGCAGCACAGTATTGTTTCTTATCGATGGCAGTTACGACGTCGTTTAGGACCTTGAGCGTGGCTGAGGTGCACCCATGACCATGACCAGAATTCCTGACAGGCCGATCCCATGTGGTGAGGCAACAACACATCTGCCACGGTGATCCTAAATCCTGCATCATTGCTATGGCAACTTCTTGGCCTCCAACCGCAAGGGTAGTGCATCAATGTGGCTGAGCTTTCTGCCATCCAGCACCTCTATACCAGGCAGTGTCAGAAGAAGGCCCTTCAAATTGTCAAAGACTCCAGCCACCCAAGTCATAGACTGTTCTCTCTGCTACCACACGCAGTACTGGAGCACCAAGTCTGGGACTAAAAGGCTCCTGAACAGCTTCTACTCCCAAACTATTGGACTGCTGAACAGTTAATCAAATGGCTACCAGACTATTTACATTGAGGGAGGGGAGAGAGAGGAGAGAGGGGAGAGAGAGGAGAGAGGGGAGAGAGAGAAATAGAGAGTTGGTGTCAGACCATTGCCCTGACCTGATCACTGCCCTGTTGTTGTACTGTAGACCTGATCACTGCCCTATTGTTGTACTGTAGACCTGATCACTGCCCTATTGTTGTCCTGTAGACCTGATCACTGCCCTATTGTTGTACTGTAGACCTGATTAGTGCCTTAGTGTAGTACTGTAGACCTGATCACTGCCCTGTTGTTGTACTGTAGACCTGATCACTGCCCTATTGTTGTACTGTAGACCTGATCACTGCCCTGTTGTTGTCCTGTAGACCTGATCACTGCCCTGTTGTTGTACTGTAGACCTGATCACTGCCCTGTTGTTGTACTGTAGACCTGATCACTGCCCTATTGTAGTACTGTAGACCTGATCACTGCCCTATTGTTGTACTGTAGACCTGATCACTGCCCTATTGCTGTACTGTAGACCTGATCACTGCCCTATTGTAGTACTGTAGACCTGATCACTGCCCTATTGTTGTACTGTAGACCTGATCACTGCCCTATTGTTGTACTGTAGACCTGATTAGTGACATCCCCACAGGGTTGGAGTTATAGTCATTATGTAGCTATATGAGTCTTTATGGAGTTATAGTTATAGTCATTATGTAGCTATATGAGTCTGTATGGAGTTATACTCATTATGTAGCTATATGAGTCTGTATGGAGTTAGTCATTATGTAGCTATATGAGTCTGTATGGAGTTATAGTCATTATGTAGCTATATGAGTCTGTATCTCACATCACAGAGTAACACTTTCTACCCTGTGATGTGTTGCAGGTGAGAGCAGCTAGAACAGGTGGAGATCCATTATGGAACCTTCTATACTAAGAGAATAAGGACTGGAGACATGAAGAACCAATGAAGAGACCAGGAAGAAATGTTACTATTATAGAACAGGTGATGAATATAGAGAAATGTTACTATTATAGAACAGGTGATGAATATAGATAAATGTTACTATTATAGAACAGGTGATGAATATAGATAAATGTTACTATTATAGAACAGGTGATGAATATAGAGAAATGTTACTATTATAGAACAGGTGATGAATATAGAGAAATGTTACTATTATAGAACAGGTGATGAATATAGACAAATGTTACTATTATAGAACAGGTGATGAATATAGATAAATGATACTATTATAGAACAGGTGATGAATATAGAGAAATGTACTCACCTCCACCTTGTCCGAGGCTACAGTATACCAGTGTACTCAACAGCACTGAAACACACAGAGAGAACTATCACTATGGTACATGATGTTAACACTGAAACACACAGAAAGAACTATCACTATGGTACATGATGTAAACACTGAAACGCACAGAGAGAACTATCACTATGGTACATGATGTAAACACTGAAACGCACAGAGAGAACTATCACTATGGTACATGATGTAAACACTGAAACATACAGAGAACTATCACTATGGTACATGATGTAAACACTGACCTGTACCACAGATATTATTTTTTTGTCCACATCACCAACAAACTATCATGGTCCAAACAGACCAAGACAGTCGTGAAGAGGGCACGACAACACCTATTCCCCCTCAGGAGACTGAAAAGATTTGGCATGGGTCCTCAGATTCTTAAAAAGGTTATACAGCTGCACCATCGACAGCATCCTGACCGTTTGCATCACTGCCTGGTATGGCAACTGCTTGGCCGCCGACCACAAGGCGCTACAGAGGGTAGTGCGTACGGCCCAGTACATCACTAGGGCCAAGCTCCCTGCCATCCAGGACCTATAACAGGTGGTATCAGAGGAAGGCCCTAAAAATTGCCAAAGATTCTAGCCACCATAGTCAAAGACTGTTCTCTCTACTACCGCACGGCAAGGAGTGCCGGAGTGCCAAGTCTAGGTCCAAAATATTTCTTAAAAGCTTCTACCCCCAAGCCATAAGACTCCTGAACAGCTAATCAAATGGCTACCTGGACTATTGTCCCCACACCATCCATATTTTTGCGCTGCTGCTACTCTCTGTTTATTATCCATGCTTAGTCATTTTACCTCTACCTACAGTTGAAGTCAGAAGTTGACATACACCTTAGCCAAATACATTTAAATCCCATTTTTCACAATTCCTGACATTTAATCCTAGTAAAAATTCCCTGTCTTAGGTCAGTTAGGATCACCACTTTATTTTAAGAATGTGAAATGTCAGAATAATAGTAGAGAGAATGATTTGTTTCAGCTTTTATTTCTTTCATCACATTCCCAGTGGGTCAGAAGTTTACATACACTCAATTAGCATTTGGTAGCATTGCCTTTGAATGGTTTAACTTGGGTCAGACGTTTCGGGTAGCCTTCGACAAGCTTCCCACAATAAGTTGGGTGAATTTTGGCCCATTCCTCCTGACAGAGCTGGTGTAACTGAGTCCGGTTTGTAGGCCTCCTTGCTCGCACATGCTTTTTCAGTTCTGCCCACACATTTTCTATAGGATTGAGGTCAGGGCTTTGTGATGGTCACTCCAATACCTTGACTTGGTTGTCCTTAAGCCATTTTGCCACAACTTTGGAAGTATGCTTGGGGACATTGTCCATTTGGAAGACCCATTTGCAACCAAGCTTTAACTTCCTGACTGATGTCTTGAGATGTTGCTTCAATATATCCACATAATTTTCCATCCTCATGATGCCATCTATTTTGTGAAGTGCACCAGTCACTCCTGCAGCAAAGCATCCTGACAACATGATGCTGCCAACCCCGTACTTCATGGTTTGGATGGTGTTCTTCGGCTTGCAAGCCTCCCCCTTTTTCCTCCAAACACGGTGTTTATGGCCAAACAGTTCTACTTTTGTTTCATCTGTCTTGGTCAGACCAGAGGACATTTCTCCAAAAAGTATGATATTTGTCCCCATTTTCTGGCGGTTTTGGAGCAGTGGCTTCTTCCTTGCTGAGCGGTCTTTCAGGTAATGTTGATATAGGACTCGTTTACTGTGGATATAGATACTTTTGTACCTGTTTCCTCCAGCATCTTCACAAGGTCCTCTGCTGTTGTTCTGGGATTGATTTGCACTTTTCACACAAAGAACATTCATCTCTAGGAGACAGAACGCGTCTCCTTCCTGAGTGGTATGATGGCTGCGTGGTCCCATGGTGTTTATACTTGCATACTATTGTTTGTACAGATGAGCGTGCTACCTTCAGGCATTTGGAAATTGCTCCCAAGGATGAACCAGACTTGTGGAGGTGTACAATTTTTTTTCTTGGCTGATTTCTTTTGATTTTTCCCATGATGTCAAGCAGAGGCACTGAGTTTGAAGGTAGGCCTTGAAATACATCCACAGGTACACCTCCAATTGACTCAAATGATGTCAATTAGCCTATCAGAAGCTTCTAAAGTTATGACATCATTTTCTGGAATTTTCCAAGCTGTTTAAAGGCACAGTCAACTTAGTGTATGTAAACTTCTGACCCACTGGAATTGTGATACAGTGAGTTTTAAGTGAAATAATCTGTCTGTAAACAATTGTTGGAAAATTACTTGTGTCATGCACAAAGTAGATGACCTAACCGACTGGTCAAAACTATAGTTTGTTAACAAGAAATGTGTGGAGTGGTTGAAAAACGAGTTTTTATACTCCAACCTAAGTGTATGTAAACTTCCGACTTCAACTGTAGATATTAAACTATATAGATATCAAACTATATAGATATTAAACCATTTACATATTAAACTATACATATAATAAACGATATAGATATGAAACTATATAGATATTAAACCATATAGATATTAAACCATAGATATAATAAACTATATAGATATTAAACCATTTAAATATTAAACCTTACATATTTAACTACACAGATGTTAAACTATATAGATATTAAACAATATAGATATTAAACCATATAGATATTAAACCATATAGATATTAAACCATACAGATATTAAACCATACAGATATTAAACTATACATATATTAAACGACATAGATATTAAACTACAGTTATTAAACTATATAGATATTAAACCATATAGATATTAAACCATAGATATAATAAACTATATAGATATTAAACCATTTAAATATTAAACCTTACATATATTAAACTACACAGATGTTAAACTATATAGATATTAAACAATATAGATATTAAACCATATAGATATTAAACCATATAGATATTAAACCATATAGATATTAAACCATACAGATATTAAACCATACAGATATTAAACCATATAGATATTAAACTATACATATATTAAACGACATAGATATTAAACTACAGTTATTAAACTATATAGATATTAAACGATATAAATATGAAACCATACAGATATTAAACTATATAGATATTAAATCATATAAATATTTAACTATATAAATATTAAGCCATTTAGAAATTAAGCCATATAGATATTAAACTATATCAATATTAAACCATACAGATATTAAACCATACAGATATTAAACCATACAGATATTAAACCATACAAATATTAAACCAGTCAGATATTAAACTATACAGATATTAAATCATATATATATTAAACCATATAGATATTAAACCATATAGATATTAAACCATACAGATATTAAACTATATAAATATTAGACCATACAGATTGTATAAAGGCCCATGGAGTTGTTGGAATCGTCCTTTAATTCATGGCCACTTGCTCAGCTGGGTCAGAGGCGCTTTAATTAGATCAGGTGGAACTGTCCGACAGATCTCAACTCAATAAAAGGAGGAAATCGCCATCACCTGACCTCACTGAGTTCTCTTCCTTAACTCCGTCTAATGCAGACATTCTAGGAGTCCAAGAATCAACGTAAATCCACCGAATATTTTGCCTTTCATCTGAACTATCTGTTGTGATCAGGATAGAGGCTTGACTTGGAGATTCAAACCTATAGTGTTATTTAAATGGAAATGATCACTGCCCTACAGATCATCACAGGCCAATTATAACATTGATATATGGTTAAAATATAGTGAAAATATGTGTACATATTAAGACTAACCTAGAAGGATGAAATATGAAATGTAATAATTTGCTGAATTGATCAATTCTGATATCAAATTGATGGAGATTATAGATTGAATAACTGATCTATTTATTTGCATTATCACTCATGATTATGGTGAATGGTTATGATCCTAAATGACTCTTCATATTGCTTCATATTGAATTCCTATGGAACCTTATTGCTGAATTACCTCATTCTGTTAATAATGACAATGATTGTTATGATTTGACTTTCCTATTTGAATTTGATTGGATACATGTTATTCTGTTTCCTTTGTTATGCAGTACCGACAAACTACTCAGTAAATATACCACTTTATGGTTAAAGGAATTCCTGCCTCAGTCTCATCCATTCCTCTGTCACCT
The DNA here is from genome assembly GCF_901001165.1 of Salmo trutta. Lineage (NCBI taxonomy): Eukaryota > Metazoa > Chordata > Actinopteri > Salmoniformes > Salmonidae > Salmo > Salmo trutta. The sequence continues at coordinate 64,594,889 of NC_042961.1, forward strand.
GACCCGGGATCACCTGTTCACCCTCAGTGTCAGTCATCCTACTTGTCCAGCTACCCACACAGATCCCACTAATCTTTCACAGATATTAAATAATATATAGATATTAACAATACAGATATTAAACTATAGAGATATTAACAGAGCATAAGACAGATGTGTTCCATCTCACCTGTCGCGACAAAGACACCACACAAACAGAGAGAGAGTAGAGAGTACTTACAGAGCTGCCAGCAGAGTGGTGTGAGTTCCATCCTGTCTTGATGCTGAGTGAGACTGTGATCTCCAGTTATAGACTTATAGACCCTCCTCCTCCTTCCTGTTCTGACACACTGAGATCCCCTAGAGGAGGAAACAGTAGACTACTGACGGAGTAGCCAGTAGAGTGGTGTGAGTTCCATCCCTTCTTGACGTTATAATCAATACCGTGGTGACTGCTATTGATCGAATAATTACCTACTACATTAAAACCTCTTGGGGACACCCCTTCCCGTTCGGATCCCGGTAGCTTGACAAGATACATGATGCCATATTCAAAACAGCAAAAATCTAATAATTTCAATTTCTCAAACAATCAACTATTTTACATCATTTTAAAGATAAACATGATGTGCCATCCTGGATGAGCTGCACTACCTGAGCCACTTGTGTGGGTTGTAGACTCCGTCTCATGCTACCACTAGAGTGAAAGCACCGCCAGCATTCAAAAGTGACCAAAACATCAGCCAGGAAGCATAGGAACTGAGAAGTGGTCTGTGGTCACCACCTGCTGAACCACTCCTTTATTGGGGGTGTCTTGCTAATTGCCTATAATTTCCACCTGTTGTCTATTCCATTTGCACAACAGCATGTGAAATTTATTGTCAATCAGTGTTGCTTCCTAAGTGGACAGTTTGATTTCACAGAAGTGTGATTGACTTGGAGTTACATTGTGTTGTTTAAGTGTTCCCTTTATTTTTTTTTTGCAATATATTTCCCCCAAAACTGCCGGTGAATCAGCACAACAATCTCCAAAAATACTATTCCTAAACGTTTATAAAATATTAAACTGTTATTCAAAGAATTATAGATTAACATCTCCTGAATGCAATCGCGTTGACAGATTTCAAAATAACTTTACTGGGAAAGCACACTTTGCAATAATCTGAGTACTGCGCTCAGAAAAAAACAGCATGCAATTATAGACACCGGCCATCTTGGAGTCATCTAAACGCATAAATAGCATTATAAATATTCACTTACCTTTAATAATCTTCATCAGAAGGCACTTCCAGGAATCCCCGGTCCACAACAAATGTTGTTTTGTTCGATAAAGTTCATAATTTATGTCCAAATAGCTCCTTGTTGTTCGCGCGTTCAGTTAGCTACTCCAAATGTAGGAAGCGCGCCCAAAATTTCACGATGAAAAGTTTAAAAAAAAATCGATTTACGTTCGTTCAAACTTGTCAAACGTTGTATAGCATCAAACTTTAGGGCCTTTAGAACGTGAAGCTTCAGTAATATTTCAACCGGACCCTATGTCTTGAAAAAAGCTTTGGAACACAGGTATCCTCTCACATGAACGCACCCTATGAACTGAAGTGGTTTTCTCAGTGACCTGTTTCAACAGCGTTCTCCTTCGGTCTGTGTTTGCCGCAAAAGGCTCAAACAACTTTCTAAAGACTGTTGACATCTAGTGGAAGCCTTAGGAATTGCTATTTGAGTCCTAACTCACTGTGTGTTCCATTGGCAATGACTTGAAAATAGTACAGCCACAAGATTTTCATTTCCTGCTTGTATTTTTCTCAGGTTTTTGCCTGCCATATGAGTTCTGTTATACATACAGACACCATTCAAACAGTTTTAGAAACTTCAGAGTGTTTTCTATCCACATGTCATGTCCTGACCAGTATTAGGGATTATTTGTAATTGTAGTTTGGTCAGGAGGGTATTTGTTTTATGTGGTTTGTTGTGCATTAGGGTGTTTGACTTGTTAGTTCTGGGTTTTGGGTATATTCTAGGTTTGTATTTCTACATTCTGTATAGTTTAGTTTTCTATGTTTATGTTTGGGTGTTGGACTCTCAATTGAAGGCAGGTGTTTCTAGTTGCCTCTGATTGAGAGTCCTATATATAGGTATGCGTTTGGGTTGGTGAGTTGTGGGAGATTAATTGCTGTGTATAGCTTTGTGCCTTACAAGCCTGTTAGTTGTCGTTGTTGTGTTATTCCTGTGTACGTGTTTTGTTTTCGGTTTGCCTTCTTATCCATAATAAAAAGAAGATGAGTACACATAACCCCGCTGTGTATTGGTCCACTTTTTTCGACGATGATTTCTCTGTATCTTCAGACGAAGAAGTGTGACACCACATCTACTAATAATATGCATATTCTAGTTTCTGGGCCAGAGTAGTAACCTGTTCAAATTGGGTATGTTTTTCATCCAGCCACGAAAATACTGCCCCCTAGCCCCAAGAGGTTAAATTATTAATTTGTTAAATTAATCAAATAATAATTAACTCATTAGGAATCTAGGGGCACCACGGAATAAGTTTGTTTAATGAGTTACCATCTTCTGAAGAGCTAATCAGCCATTTAGGGGTTTCCAGCGTAAAAATGAAATTCCTTGGAGAGAATAACCGGCTTGATACAGATATTTGTAGATACAGCTACTCAACCGTAGGAGAGAGAGAGGATATTAACCTGTTGGGGATAGGGGGCAGTATTTGCACGGCCGGATAAAAAACGTACCCGATTTCATCTGGTTACTACTCCTGCCCAGTAACTAGAATATGCATATAATTGTTTGATTTGGATAGAAAACACCCTAAAGTTTCTAAAACTGTTTGAATGGTGTCTGTGAGTATAACAGAACTCATTTGGCAGGCAAAACCTGAGAAGATTCCAAACAGGAAGCGCTCTCTCTGACTACTTCTTGGCCTTCTTGATCATCTCTAACCAAAACAGGGGATCTCTGGCATAACGTGACATTTTCTAACGCTCCCATAGGCTCTCAGAAGGCGCCAGAACGATGAATGGTGGCTTTGCAGGCCCTGGCTGAAAAACATTAGCGCATTTTGTAAGTGGTCGATCTGAGGACAATGAGACTCCCGGTCGGAATATTATCGCTTTTTTACGAGAAAAATAGCATAAAAATTGATTTTAAACAGCGGTTGACATGCTTCGAAGTACGGTAATGGAATATTTAGAAATTTCTTGTCACGAAACACGTCGGGCGCGTCACCCTTCTTTACCCTTCGGATAGTGTCTTGAACGCACAAACAAAACGCTGCTATTTGGATATAACTATGGATTATTTTGAAACAAACCAACATTTGTTATTGAAGTAGAAGTCCTGGGAGCGCATTCTGACAAAGAACAGCAAAGGTAATCAAACTTTTCTAATAGTAAATCGGAGTTTGGTGAGTACCACACTTGGTGGGTGTCAAAATAGCTAGCCTGTGATGGCCGAGCTATCTACTCAGAATATTGCAAAATGTGCTTTCACCGAAAAGCTATTTTAAAATCGGACATAGCGAGTGCATAAAGGAGTTCTGTATCTATAATTCTTAAAATAATTGTTATGTTTTTTGTGAAAGTTTATCGTGAGTAATTTAGTAAATTCACCCGAAGTGTTCGGTGGGAATGCCAGTCACATGCTAGTCACATGCTAATGTAAAAAGCTGGTTTTTGATATAAATATGAACTTGATTGAACAAAACATGCATGTATTGTATAACATAATGTCCTAGGATTGTCATCTGATGAAGATCATCAAAGGTTAGTGCTGCATTTAGCTGTGGTTTGGGTTTATGTGACATTATATGCTAGCTTGAAAAATGGGTGTCTGATTATTTCTGGCTGGGTACTCTGCTGACATAATCTAATGTTTTGCTTTCGTTGTAAAGCCTTTTTGAAATCGGACAGTGTGGTTAGATTAACGAGAGTCTTGTCTTTAAAATGGTGTAAAATAGTCATGTTTGAGAAATTGAAGTAATAGCATTTCTAAGGTATTTGAATATCGCGCCACGGGATTACACTGGCTGTTGAGTAGGGGTTAAGTGTTGAATTTCTGGGGTTGACTAATATAAGACCCAGGCTGCAGCGTGTGGTCTCTAGTCTGGTATGTTAATTGTTAACCCAAATGCTTTATACCCTCAGGTCACAAAGGGCGTTCCCGTCTTTAGGTACCCTAGGGTGTAGCTCGTCACAGGGCAAGATCTTCAGAACTTACCAGGATCTGGTTAAGACAACTCAATTCACAGTTTGTCTTTACAAAAACATTCTCTACACAACGTACAGCATGTAAACATCATGAAAACTCTTCAAGTTACAATGTTTCCGTTACAACTTCCTCATTTACCTTTTAATGACAAACAATATCGACAACTGTACTCATTTTCCACACTTCGGTTGATGGCAATCACATTCAAATGTCTGGTTTTATTGACATAATGTTTTGTTCTGTTGAAAGTTCCTGGAACAAAGGACTCCCTTTTAGAGAGAAACTAACCAGCAAACTATTTACGATGAAGTCGTTAATGTCTCAAAACCCCCCACATCAATCCACTCACCCTGGGTGGGAGAGGAGCCTGGAAGGGACTGGTATCATCCTGACCTCATCTGTGGATACTCAGGTCATGACAATCCTATCTTGATGTTGAGTGAGATTCTGTGATCTCCAGTTATAGACTTATAGACCCTCCTCCTCCTTCCTGTTCTGACACACTGAGACCCTGACCCCCTAGAGGAGGAAACAGTAGACTACCAACAGAGTAGCCAGCAGAGTGGTGTGAGTTCTGAGTGAGACTGATCTCCAGTTATAGACCCTCCTCCTCCTTCCTGTTCTGACACACTGAGACCCTAACCCCCTAGAGGAGGAAACAGAAGACTACTAACAGAGTAGCCAGTAGAGTGGTGTGAGTTCCATTCTGTCTTGATGCTGAGTGAGACTCTGTGATCTCCAGTAATAGACTTATAGACCCTCCTCCTCCCCCTTCCTGTTCTGAAGAACACACACAAGGCCCTGCTGACGACGTGATGAAACAGAGGAAGAGAGAGTAGATTATCTTGTCTATACTACCTCTACCACTGTATATTTCTATAGATCTGAGAGTATTGACTAGGTGATGAAACAGAGGAAGAGAGAGTAGATTAACATCTTATCTAGTCTACACTACCTCGAACACTGTATATTTCTTCATTACCACCCGTCCCACCCCTGACCACTTATTGGGGTCATGTTCATTAAAGACAACAATTCCCATGGACTCAAATGTGTTATACTATCACTACTGTAGATCTGAGAGGATTGACCTCTAACCCCTACTATCAGTCACTACTGTAGATCTGAGAGGATTGACCTCTAACCCCTACTATCAGTCACTACTGTAGATCTGAGAGATTGACCTCTAACCCCTACTATCAGTCACTACTGTAGATCTGAGAGGATTGACCCCTAACCCCTACTATCAGTCACTACTGTAGATCGGAGAGGATTGACCCCTAACCCCCACTATCAGTCACTACTGTAGATCTGAGAGGATTGACCTCTAACCCCTACTATCAGTCACTATTGTAGTTCTGAGAGGATTGACCTCTAACCCCTACTAGATGTTGTGTGGGATTGACCCACGAGGTCATGTGCTAAACAGTGAGTAGTGTAGTAAATATGAAGTGGTAGTAGCCTACAATAAGGAACAATTCCAGGTAAACAGAACGTCTCCAGATAAAAATATTTTATAAATATTAGATGACGCTTACACAGACACACTTGTCTAAATTGATGAGTCATGTGAAAGAAACGCTATAACCCCCAGCCACATCCAGTGGTGGAAAAAGTACTAAATTGTCATACTTGAGTAAAAGTATGAATAAATAAGATATATTTATATGAATAAGCATTTGTGTTTAGTGAGTCCACCAGATCAGAGGCAGTAGGGATGACCAGGGATGTTCTCTGTTTAGTGAGTCCTCCAGATCAGAGGCAGTAGGGATGACCAGGGATGCTCTCTGTTTAGTGAGTCCGCCAGATCAGAGGCAGTAGGGATGACCAGGGATGTTCTCTTGATAAGTGTGTGAATTGGACCATTTTTCCTGTCAAAATGTAAAGAGTACTTTTGGGTGTCAGGGAAAATGTATGGAGTAAAAAGTACATTTTATTTCAGAATGTAGTGAAGTAAAAGTAAAAGTTGGCAAAAATATAAATAGTAAAGTAATGTACAGGTACCCCAAAATAATACTTTAGTACTGTAAAATATTTTTACTTAAGTACTTTTGACCACTGCCTAAATGCCTTCACACCAGTACATTACCATACTTTATATACTGTTACACACACACTTATCACATCCATACATAAGTTAAAGCCATGCAACCTGAGTTGAAACCTGAGTGAGGTGCACATGTACAGTACATAAACAGATGCATGCGCCATATATTTAAGTGGTGGACACTTGATACGGTCACATGATATTGTTGTGGTATGTCACAAAATCATGTTACGACCACACATCAATATTCATCTTATATATCAATATTTTGCTAAGTGGATGGTCTCTACAGAAGGTGTAAACGGTACAGACAAATGGTTACTTGCATAGTAGCAATATCCGAAATAGATAGTGTCAATATCAATAAAATATACAGTATGTACAAGAACAATAACGATATCAGTGATAGACGAGGTAGTTATATATACAATCAGGGGTGAAGTGGCTGAGCAGCAGGATAAACAATAGTAGCAGTGTTAGGAGAGAGTCATGTGAATAGAGGCAGATAATGCTGATGACTGGTCCATCCAAACCACGCATGAACAAGGGAATCAATATTCGGAGAGCCTGTTTCTGTCCTGCGCTTGACTTTGGTGCAGGGCATGTGATGTCCATAGCCTCTTCGTCGTGAAACTCCCTGATCTTCTCAAGGATAAGTTTGTCTAGCTGTGTCCAGTCCAGGTGGTGCATGTACAGGCAGACCATCTATGGCAGGAAGGATGTCAGCGTTGTTCAGCAGCTGAAACCTGGTCCTGAAACCTGGTCCTGAAACCTGGTCCTGAAACCTGGTCCTGAAACCTGGCCCTGACTGAGTTCCAACACTCCTTGATGACAACACCAGGCTCCAGAGCACCGAAGCTGTAAAACAGGAGAAAAAAATACATTACAACCTTGCAGAACATCAATTTACCTCCCAAGTTTAGATAAGAAGAATATCCTCAATGCAATGAAAATGATATTCACCTGACGTGCTGATACTGCTTGATCTGTGGCAGCGGCCTGAAGTACAGAGTCAGGTGTTGTTGCCAGCCATAACATTCCACCAGCACCGTACCATCCTCCAGTCCAACCAGCTGTGGGATATTGACCTCTGTCACAGTGCTGTCCTTCACAACACCAGCAATCTCAGACAAAGTGTTCACTCTGGCCTTTCTGAAGCGCTGCTTGATGAGGCCGAAGCACCAGTCGGGGGTAAACTTGGTGTGGCCTGTGATCAGGAAGTGAATATCCAGACTGTGGTGGAGCTTGTGCATGGTCCGCCAGGCACAATACCAGAGCACAAACTTGTTCCTGTTTTGGCCACTGCAGTTATCACAATTCAGGTCAACACCTGTTTCCCGTTACTCCGTAGGTGGTGAAGAAATGTGCATGTAGTTGATGACTGCACTGCTGCCTTTGCTGGATGACATACCGTCATCAATCAAGTAGTTGTCAGGCGTGTTCTACTGATGCCGAAAAGACAAATTCCTGATACAAATATTTTAGCATTATTATACAATAGATGCGAAATGGCATTCAGATCATACACGTAATGTTAGGTAGCTAGCTAATGTCAGCCAAATAGCGAGTTAACAAACTAGCTAAACAATGAACTATAATCCCAATCCATAGTGTAACGTTACTAGCAATACAAATCATAGCTAACCTTAACTTACGCACTTTAGTCCATCGCGCAGTTCAGTAGAATATACCTTATTTTAGCTCCCCAAAATGTAATACTTCCAGGTCAACTGTACTATGAATACCATTGTAAAGCACAATTTCTCCCCTTTCCAGCAAAATCAATGACGAGACCTTCATTAGACTGGTCAATAGAACAAGTCAAAAATAAGCCAAAGGAGTTTTTTGAGCGAGAATTAAGACGACTTTCGAGTAGTAAGTATGGGCAATGATATGGGCAGCAACCATGTTATGCTTTTACAACATACAGAAGTGCGCTGGTTATCAAGGGGCAAAGTATTGACAAGTTTTTTTTTAATTGAGAGACGAGCTTAAAGTTTTCTTTACTGACCATAATTTTCACTTGTCTGACGGTTTGCATGATGAGGAGTTTCTCACATGACTGGCCTATCTGGGTGATGTTTTTTCTCATGGGAATGATCTGAATCTAGGATTACAGGGACTCTCCACAACTTTATTCAATGTGTAGGACAAAATTGAGGCTTTGATTAAGAAGTTGGAGCTCTTCTCTGTCTGCATTAACAAGGACAACACACAGGTATTTCCATCATTGTATGATTTTTTTGTGTGCAAATTAACTCAAGCTTACGGACAATGTCAAATGTGATATAGCAAAGCACCTGAGTGAGTTGGGTGTGCAATTACGCAGGTAGTTTCCTGAAACTGGATTTGTTATCCCTTTCACAAGGGAGCCTCATCGAAATTGCAACAAACGGTTCGGTGAAAATTGAATTTAATCAGAAGCCACTGCCAGATTTCTGGATTGGGCTGCGCTCAGAGTATCCTGCCTTGGCAAATCGCGCTGTTAAGACACTGATGCCCTTTGCAACCACATACCTAAGTGAGTGTGGATTCTCGGCCCTCACAAGCATGAAAACTAAATATAGGCACAGACTGTGTGTGGAAAATGATTTAAGACTGAAACTCTCTCCAATAAAACCCAACATTGTAGAGTTATGTGCATCCTTTCAAGCCTTCTCATTAACCTGTGGTGATGTATTCACAATTTTTGATGAACAAATAAGGTTTTTATATGTAAGATGGTTAAATCTAGCTCTTCCCCCTCATTTTCATTGTCAATAGATTTACGTTTCTTTTTTTACAATAAATCAATCCATGTAGAAGTAGCTGAGCAGTTGCGTTCGGCCTTTCTGTTCAACAGCTGCGTTATACTGACATCAATCTAGAACAATATATATTTTCAAGTGATTCAGGCCTGCATTAAACACATTGAATTGAAATTGTATCCTTGTTACTGTATGTATTATGCTGGTTCATGTCAAGATAATCTAATCCTAGGCACACCTCTCTCTCTCTCTCTCTCTCTCTCTCTCTCTCTCTCTCTCTCTCTCTCTCTCTCTCTCTCTCTCAAAATTCAAGGGGCTTTATTGGCACGGGAAACATATGTTAACATTGCCAAAGCAATAAAAATGAACAGTAGACATTAGACTCACAAAAGTTTGAAAAGAATAAAGACATTTCAAATGTCATATTATGTCTATATACAGTGTTGTAACAATGTGCAAATAGTTAAAGTACAAAATGGAAAATAAATCAACATAAATATGTGTTGTATTTACAATGGTGTTTGTTCTTTACTGGTTGCCCTTTTCTTGTGGCAAGAGGTCACAAATCTTGCTGCTGTGAGAGCACACTGTGGTATTTCCTCCAATAGATATGGGAGTTTATCAAAATGTATTTTGGAATTCTTTGTGGATCTGTGTAATCTGAGGGACAATCTATCTCTAATATGGTCATACATCTGGCAGGAGGTTAGGAAGTGAAGCTCAGTTTCCACCTCATTTTGTGGGAAGTGTGCACATAACCTGTCTTCTCTTGAGAACCAGGTCTGCCTACAGCGGCCTTTCTCAATAGCAAGGCTATGCTCACTGAATCTGTACATAGTCAAAGATTTCCTTAAGTTTGTGTCAGTCACAGTGGTCAGGTATTCTGCCACTGTGTTCTCTCTGTTTAGGGACAAATAGCATTCTAGTTTGCTCTGTTTTGTTGTTAATTCTTTCCAAAGTGTCATGTAAATTGTTTGTTTTCTCATGATTTGGTTGGGTCTAATTGTGTTGCTGTCCTGAGGCTCTGTGGGGTGTGTTTGTGTTTGTGAACAGAGCCCCAGGACCAGCTTGCTTAGGGGACTCTTCTCCAGGTTCATCTCTCTATAGGTGATGGCTTTGTTATGGAAGGTTTGGGAATCACTTCTGTTCAGGTGGTTGTAGAAATTAACGGATCTTTTCTGGATTTTGATAATTAGCGGGTATCGGCCTAATTATGCTCTGCATGTATTATTTGGTATTCTACGGTGTACACGGAGGATATTTTTGCAGAATTCTGCATGCAGTCTCAATTTGGTGTTTGTCCCATTTTGTGAATTCTTGGTTGTTGAGCGGACCCCAGACCTCACAACCATAAAGGGCAATGGGTTCAATAACTGTTAAGTATTGTTAGCCAGATCCTAATTAGTATTTTGAATGTTATGTTCATTTTGATGGCATAGAAGGCCCTTCTTGCCTTGTCTCTCAGCTCGTTCACAGCTTTGTGGAAGTTACCTGTGTTGCTGATGTTTAGGCTGAGGTATGTATCGTTTTTTTATGTGCTCTAGGGCAACGGTGTCCAGATGGAATTTGTATTTGTGGTCCTGGCGACTGGACCTTTTTTTGGAACACCAATATTTTTGTCTTACTGAGATTTACTGTCAGGACCCAGGTCTGACAGAATCTGTGCAAAAGATCTAGGTGCTGCTGTAGGCCCTCCTTAGTTGGGAACAGAAGCACCAGATCATCAGCGAACAGTAGACATTTAACTTCAGATTCTAGTAGGGTGAGGCCGGGTGCTGCAGACTGTTCTAGTGCCCTCGCCAATTCATTGATGTATCTGTTGAAGAGGGTGGGGCTTAAGCTGCATCCCTGTCTTTCCCTCGACACAACTGTCCATCAATTTGTATAGCAGAACCTCATGCCAAATTGAGTGAAAAGCTTTTAGAAATCAACAAAGCATGAGAAGACTGACATTGTTTTGTTTTCTTGTCAATGTCACGTCCTGACCATGGTAAGCTGTTATTTTCTATGGTAGACTGGTCAGGGCATGACAGGGGGTGTTTTTCTATGTTCAGTTTCTAGTTTTCTAATTCTATGTTGGGTTTGTTTTGGGATGATCTAGTCATTTAGTTCAGTTATCTATGTTGGGTTTGTTTTGGGATGATCTAGTCATTTAGTTCAGTTATCTTTGCCTTCTTGGGTACAGGAACAATGGTAGCCATCTTGAAGCATGTGGGGACAACAGACTGGGATAGGGATTGATTGAATATGTCCGTATACACACCAGACCAGCTGGTCTGCGCATGCTCTCAGGACATGGCCAGGGATGCCGTCTGGGCCGGCAGCCTTGCAAGGGTTAAAACATTTAAATGTTTTACTCATGTTGGCCACGGAGAAGGAGAGCCCACAGGCTTTGGTAGCGAGCCGTGTCAGTGGCACTGTATTGTCCTCAAAGCGAGCAAAGAAGTTGTTTAATTTGTCTGGGAGCAAGACGTCGATGTCCGCGACGGGACTGGTTTTCTTTTTGTAGCCCGTGATTGACTGTAGACCCTGCCACATACCTCTCGTGTTTGAGCCGTTGAATTGCGACTCTACTTTGTCTCTATACTGACGCTTTGCTTGTTTGATTGCCTTGCGGAGGGAACAGCTGCACTGGTGTATTCAGTCGTGTTTCCAGTCGCCTTGCCATGATTAAAAGCGGTGGTTCGTGCTTTCAGTTTTGCGCGAATGCTGCCATCAATCCATGGTTTTAATAGTCACAGTGACATCTCCGATGCACTTGTTAAGGTCCACTTACTGTCTGACTGATGTTCCCAAAGTGAACAGCCTGTTACTCAGGCCCAGAAGCCAGGATAGGCATATAATTGGTATCGTTGGATAGAAAACACTTAGAAAGTTGTAGAAATGTTAAAATAATGTATGAGACTATAACAAAATTGATTTGGTAGGAGAAAATCCAAAGAAAAACGAACCAGAATTATTTTTTGGAGAGCCCATGCTCTTACAATGGAAAGCTATGGGGCAAATGCAATTCCAGCTCCCAGATTGCAATTCCTATGGCTTCCACTAGATGTCAACAGTCTTCGTTCAAGGTTTCAGGCTTGTTTCTTCCAAAACGAGGAAGAATTTTGAGTTTTAGTACTGGGAAATCAGTCTGTGTGTGCTCAACGAAGAGGACACACACCTGCTAATTTTACTTTCCTATTGAACATACTTCTTTCCGTAAGAAATATTATAGTTTAATTACATTTTAGGGTATCTGAGGATTATATAGAAATGTATTTTGACTTGTTTTAACAAAGTTTTGTGGTAGCTTTTTGGATTCCTTTCTCTGCATGTTGAACGAGTGGACTATTCAAATCGATGGCGCCAACTAAACTGACTTTTTGGGAAATAAAGAAGCATTTTATCTAACACAATGACCATGCATATTGTAGCTGGGACCCTTTGAATTGCAAATCAGTGGAAGATTTTCAAAAAAGTAAGTGAATATTTAATAGCTATTTGTGATTTTATGAAGCCTGTGCTGGTTGAAAAATATTTTGATGTGGGGCGCCGTCCTCAAACAATCGCATGGTATGTTTTCACTGTAAAGCCTATTGTAAATCGGACAGTTAGATTAACAATAATTTAAGCTTTTAAACTCGCTCATCGTGTCACGAATGTCTAGGACCAGTAGAGATGTGAAATCAGGAGCAGGAGACAGAGGGCCGGAGCAACTGAGTTTTAATAATAAATACAAGACGCAATAGCCGTTGGGCACAGGGCGCGTGGCGAAGTCCGCCAGGAGAAAACACTTTTCCCAAAACAAATAAGCGCACTGGAAAACAAACAGCGCGCGGGGCGCAGCCCGGCAATATAATGTATACTTAATCAGATATAATTACAACTGTCCTGAGTGAACAAATGAACAATCCCGCACGAGAACCCCAACTGAAAATACACACTAAATAACCCCCCTACTAATGACAAACACAAAACAGGTGCGGGATAGGCCGGCGACGACGACCGGCGAGCGCCACCCGACCGAGGAGGGGCGCCACCTTCGTTAGATACTGTGACAGTACCCCTCCCCCTCGGGGACGGCCCGGAGGGCGAGGCGCCGGCCGATCTGGACGGCGACGGTGGAATTCTTGTAGCATCGGTGGATCTAGAATGTCCGCCGCCGGAACCCAGCACCTCTCCTCCGGACCGTACCCCTCCCAGTCCACGAGGTACTGCAGGCCCCCTACCCGACGTCGGGAGTCCAGGATGGTTCGGACTGTGTACGCTGGGGCCCCCCCGATGCCCAGGGGGGGCGGGGGGACCTCCAGCACCTCATCGTCCTGCAGTGGACCAGCTACCACCGGCCTGAGGAGAGACACATGAAACGAGGGGTCAATGCGGTAATATGAAGGGAGTTGTAACCTGTAACACACCTCGTTTATCCTCCTCAGGACTTTGAACGGCCCCACAAACCGCGGACCCAGCTTCCGGCAGGGCAGGCGGAGGGGCAGGTTCCGCGTCGAAAGCCAGACTCTGTCCCCCGGATTATACACGGGGGCGTCACTGCGGTGGCGGTCAGCGCTCTTCTTGTGTCGTTCACCAGCCCTCCTTAGGCACTCCTGGACACCATTCCAGGTCTCCTGAGAGCGCTTCACCCATGCCTCCACCGCAGGAGCCTCCGTCTGGCTCTGTTGCCATGGCACCAGGACCGGCTGATACCCCAAGACCACCTGGAAGGGTGACAGGTTGGTAGAGGAGTGGCGCTGAGAGTTCTGGGCCATCTCGGCCCATGGCACGAACTGCGCCCACTCCCCTGGCCGGTCCTGGCAATATGACCGCAGAAACCTGCCCACATCCTGGTTGATGCGTTCTACCTGCCCATTACTCTCGGGGTGGAAACCCGAGGTCAGGCTGACCGAGGACGTGAACTGGGGACCCGATCAGATACGATGTCCTCGGGCACCCCATAGTGCCGGAAGACATGGGTGAACAGGGCCTCCGCGGTCTGCAGGGCCGTAGGAAGACCGGGCAAAGGGAGCAGACGGCAGGACTTAGAGAACCTGTCCACAACAACCAGGTTCGCCGTATTCCCCTGGGACGGCGGGAGATCCGTGAGGAAATCCACCGAGAGGTGAGACCAAGGCCGCTGCGGAACAGGGAGGGGCTGTAATTTCCCTCGAGGCAGGTGCCTAGGAGCCTTGCACTGAGCGCATACCGAACAGGAAGAGACATAACGCCGAACATCCTCAGCCAAGGTGGGCCACCAGTACCTTCCCTTCAGGCCCCGCACTGTCCGTTCCACCCCAGGATGACCCGAGGAGGGTAGAGTGTGGGACCATCGGATCAATCGATCGCGAACACCAAGCGGAACGTATTTCAGGCCCACGGGACACTGCGGTGGAGTGGGTTCTGACCGACCCGCCCGCTCGATGTCCGCATCCACCTCCCATACCACCGGCGCCACCAGACAGGAGGCGGGAAGTATGGGAGTAGGATCGATGGTCCGCTCCTCGGTGTCGTAGAGACGCGACAGTGCGTCAGCCTTCCGGTCCCGGGAACCTGGAATGTACGAGAGAGTGAAGTTAAACCTCGTAAAAAACATGGCCCACCTTGCCTGACGGGGATTAAGCCTCCTCGCTGCCCGGATATACTCCAGGTTACGGTGGTCGGTCCAGATGAGAAAAGGGTGACGTGCCCCCTCAAGCCAATGTCTCCACACCGTCAAAGCCCTGACCACAGCTAACAGCTCCCGGTCCCCCACATCATAGTTGCGCTCCGCCGGGCTCAGCTTCTTAGAAAAGAAGGCACATGGGCGGAGCTTTGGAGGAACGCCCGAGCGCTGCGATAGCACAGCTCCTACCCCAGCCTCGGACGCGTCCACCTCCACTATGAATGGCAAAGAGGGGTCCGGATGCGCCAGGACAGGTGCGTTGGTAAACAGAACCTTCAGACGAAGGAAGGCTCTGTTCGCCTCTGCTGACCATCGTAGCCGCACCGGCCCCCCCTTCATCAGTGAGGTAATGGGAGCCGCCACCTGACCAAAACCCCGGATAAACCTCCGATAATAATTAGCGAACCCCAAGAACCGCTGCACCTCCTTCACAGTGGTTGGGGTTGGCCAATTACGCACAGCCGTCACGCGGTCACACTCCACCTCCACCCCCGAGGTGGAAATGCGATATCCTAGAAATGAGACGGCTCGTTTGGAGAACTCACATTTCTCCGCCTTGACGTATAGGTTATGCTCCAGCAGCCGCCCAAGCACTTTACGCACCAGGGACACATGCTCGGCGCGTGTGACGGAGCAAATCAGGATGTCATCGATGTACACCACCACACCCTGCCCGAGCATGTCCCGAAGGACCTCGTCCACAAAGGATTGGAAGACAGCGGGAGCGTTCTTTAACCCATACGGCATGACGAGGTACTCATAATGGCCCGATGTGGTACTAAATGCGGTTTTCCACTCGTCTCCATCTCGGATACGCACCAGGTTATAAACGCTCCTGAGATCTAATTTTGTGAAGAAGAGCGCCCCGTGAAATGACTCCACTGCCGTAGCAATGAGAGGTAGCGGGTAACTGAAACCCACTGTGATAGCATTTAGACCTCTATAGTCAATGCACGGGCGCAGACCTCCCTCCTTCTTCTTCACAAAAAAAAACTTGAGGAGACGGGGGACTTGGCCGAATGTATCCCTGTCTCAAGGATTCAGTGACGTATGTATCCATAGCCACTGTCTCCTCCTGAGACAGAGGATACACGTGACTCCTAGGAAGGACCGCGTCGGCCTGGAGGTTTATCGCACAATCCCCTCGTCGATGGGGTGGTAATAGAGTCGCCTTCGTCTTACTGAAGGCGATAGCCAAATCGGCATACTCTGAGGGAATGTGCACGGTGGAGACTTGGTCTGGACTCTCCACCGTAGTCGCACCGATGGAAACTCCTATGCACCTACCTGAGCACTCCCTCGACCACCCCGTAAGAGCCCTCTGTCTCCACGAAATCTGAGGGTTGTGCGTGGCTAGCCAGGGGATTCCCAGTACCACCGGAAACGCTGGGGAGTCAATGAGGAACAGGCTGATACGCTCCTCATGACCCCCCCACGTCTGCATAACCAGTGGCACTGTGACCTCCCCTACTTGGCCTGACCCTAGCGGTCGACTATCTAGGGCGTGCACGGGGAAGGGGTGGTCCAGCTGAACCAGGGGAATCCCTAACCTCTTCGCTAACCCACGGTCCATAAAACTCCCAGCTGCACCTGAATCGACTAGTGCCTTATACTGGAAGTGAGGGGAAAAATCTGGAAAACAAACCGAGGTGTACATGTGGTCGACAGGGGGCTCTGGGTGTGGCTGGTGCGGACTCACCTGGGGGTTCGAAGTAGTGCTCTGCCTGCCCTCCGAACTCCCGGGGGGACCACTCCAGCACCGGTCCACAGTGTGTCCTCTGCGTCCACATCGGGTGCAGGAGAGACCCCCCCCTCCGGTCCTCCTCGACACAGCCCCCCCTATCTCCATGGGCTGTGGAGCGGGAGGACTGGGAGGCGGAACGAACAGGCCCCGACTGGAACGTCCCCGGGAAGCCAGCAGGTTGTCCAGTCTAATGGACAAGTCCACCAGTTGGTCGAGGGTGGAGGCGTTGTCCCTACAGGCCAGCTCCCGGCGGACGTCCTCGCGAAGGCTACACCTATAGTGGTCTATCAAGGCCCGCTCGTTCCACCCCGATCCAGCGGCGAGAGTCCGGAATTCCAGGGCGAAATCCTGAGCGCTCCTCGTCTCCTGTCTCAAATGGAATAACCGCTCACCCGCCGCCCTGCCCTCCGGGGGATGATCGAAAACCGCCCGGAAGCGGCGGGTGAACTCAGGGTAGTCGCCCCGAGCCGAGTCTGGGCCATCCCAGACCGCATTGGCCCATTCTAGGGCTCGACCCGTGAGACAGGAGACGAGGACGCTCACCCTCTCTTCGTCGGGGGGGGGGGGGGGCGGACGGTCGCCAGGTATAGTTCCAATTGGAGCAAGAACCCCTTGCACCCAGCGGCCATCCCATCGAACTCCCGGGGAAGAGTAATCCGGATACCACCGGCGCCCGCTTCAGGGGGTGTGTGTAGGGGCGCAGGGTGAGGGACCGGAGCTGGTCCAGCTGGGGAAGCACCTCTCTCCCAGTTCTCCAACCGGGCCAACACCTGGTCCATGGCCGAGCCTAGGCGGTGGAGGAGGCTGGCGTGTTGAGAGACCTGCTCAGCCATGGACGGCGCTTCTGCTCCTGCTGACTTCATTTAGGGTGCGGGATTCTGTCACGAATGTCTAGGACCAGTAGAGATGTGAAATCAGGAGCAGGAGACAGAGGACCGGAGCAACTGAGTTTTAATAATAAATACAAGACGCAATAGCCGTTGGGCACAGGGCGCGTGGCGAAGTCCGCCAGGAGAAAACACTTTTCCCAAAACAAATAAGCGCACTGGAAAACAAACAGCGCGCGGGGCGCAGCCCGGCAATATAATGTCTTCTTAATCGGATACAATTACAACTGTCCTGAGTGAACAAATGAACAATCCCGCACGAGAACCCCAACTGAAAATACACACTAAATAACCCCCCACTAATGACAAACACAAAACAGGTGCGGGATAGACAGACAAAACCAAAAGACACAGAAACAACGATCGGTGGCAGCTAATAGGCCGGCGACGACGACCGGCGAGCGCCGCCCGACCGAGGAGGGGCGCCACCTTCGTTAGATACTGTGACACATCGAGTCAGCGTATCCATCAACGTTATTGTCTGAGGCTATCTGGAACATATCCCAGTCCACGTGATCGAAGCAATCTTGATGCATTGATGCATGGAATCCTATTGGTCAGACCAGCATTGTATAGACCTGAGCATGGGAGTTTTCTGTTTTATTTTCTGTCTATAGGCTGGGAGCAACAAAATGGAGTCATGGTCAGATTTGCCAAAGGGAGGAAGTGGGAGGGCTTTGTATGCATCGTGGAAGTTAGAGTAGCAATGATCCAGAATGCTACCAGCTCGTGTCGTGCATTCGATATGCTGATAAAATTTAGGAAGTCTTGCTCTCAGATTAGCTTTGTTAAAATCCCCAGTTACAATAAATTTAGCCTCAGGATGTATGGTTTCCAGTTTACATAGAGTCCAGTGAAGTTCTTTCAGGGCCGACGAGGTATCTGATTGGTGGAGGATATACACGGCTGTGACTATAATCAAAGATAATTCTCTTGGTAGATAATGTGGTCAGCATTTGAATGTAAGGAATTCTAGGTCAGGTGAACAAAAGGACTTGAGTTCCTGTATGTTGTTGTGATTACACCATGAGTGGTTAATCATAAGGCATACACCCCCACCCTTCTCCTTACCAGAGAGATGTTTGTTTCTGTCGGTGCAATGCATGAAGAAACCGGGTGGCTGTACTGACTCTGACAACATATCCCGAGTGAGCCATGTTTCCGTGAAACAGAGAATGTTACAATCTCTGTCTCTCTGGAAAGCAACTTGTGCCCTAATTTCGTCCACCTTGTTATCTAGAGATTGGACATTGGTGAGTAATATGCTAGGAAGCGGTCTGACCAGTAGGCCGCTCCTTGATTTTGCTGTGATCTGATAGGTAGTGGGCTGACTGTGAACACTCTGAGAGACTCTGGGTTGAGGTCAGTGATAAAGTAGTCTACAGTACTACTGCCAAGAGATGAGCTTACCATTGACTATGTACATACCCAGCGTGCCCAGCGTGCGACAGAGCTGCAAGAGTTGTGACCCGTTTTTGCTATGTTATGTTATCATAGTTGTGTCTAGGGGAGGCACAGTCCCGGGAAATGCTTGCATTCACCTTCTGTCTCATTGTGGTGTTGAGGTCCGGGTTTGAGGAGGGCTGTTAGGAGGGTTTGGGGTCTGTTGGGTTGGTGGGTCTGTGTTGTCTGTCCCATTGTGGTGCTGTGTTCAAGGTCTGGGTCTGAGGTGGGCTGTTCTGCTGGGTTCTCTGGGGGAGGGTTCTGCTCTCTGTCACACCTCAACTTTCTCACCTCCTCCTTCACTGCTGTTATCTGTGCCATGTGTTTCTCTTTCTCTCCTCCACTGCTGTTAGCTGGGCCATATGTTCCCCTTCCTCCTCCTTCACTGCTGTTAGCTGTAACATGTGTTTCTCTCCCTCCTCTTTAAGTTCTCTCACCTCAGTCTGTAGAGCAGCCAGCTCTGAGAGCCGCCCATCTCCACCTTCAGCCCTCCAGGTCTTGTTGAGTGTATTTGTGCTGGTCTGTTTTGTTGGTTTGTTTTGTCTGGATTGTGTGGACAAGCTCTGTGAATTTATCCCTCTCAATGATGGAGGAGCAGTGCGGTTGTGGGACCTGGGTGTGTTCAGTGCTGAGGAGATGACTATCATCGTCTGCAGGACAGTTTGAAGAGGTGTGATCAGACAGACTCGGGATGGGGGAGTCGTCACAGAGAGAAATCTTTTCCTGCTGTGCTCTCTCTTTGATCCTGTAATAGTCCTGCTGGAACTGAATGAGGATGCCCTGCACCATTACTGTCCCAGACTGAGGAAGCCCTGCACCATTACTGTCCCAGACTGAGGATGTCCTGCACCATTACTGTCCCAGACTGAGGATGTCCTGCACCATTACTGTCCCAGACTGAGGATGCCCTGCACCATTACTGTCCCAGACTGAGGAAGCCCTGCACCATTACTGTCCCAGACTGAGGATGCCCTGCACCATTACTGTCCCAGACTGAGGAAGCCCTGCACCATTACTGTCCCAGACTGAGGAAGGCCTGCACCATTACTGTCCCAGACTGAGGATGCCCTGCACCATTACTGTCCCAGACTGAGGATGCCCTGCACCATTACTGTCTCAGACTTGAACACGTTGACAGAGGTTGTTTCAATTTCCTCAATGTCTAGTATTCTGAGTTTCCACCCTGGGCCAATTCCCTCTCTCTTGACAGTAGTGTGCTTTTATAGCACTTTGCCATGCCAGGGGATGGTCTGTGTGTATCGGCTGTCGGGAGAGAGAGTAGACCAAGGCGCAGCGGAGTTAGTGTTCATCATGATTTTAATTAGAACAAAAGAGAACACTACACAAAAATAAGAAAACTGACAGCAAAACAGTCCTGTCAGGTGCAAAACACTCAACAGAAACAATTACCCACAAAACCCAAAGGAAAAACATGCTCCTTATGTGTGACTCCCAATCAGCAACAACGAGCTTCAGCTATGCCTGATTGGGAGCCACACATGGCCCAAAACAAAGAAATACAAAAACATAGAGAAAGGAACATTGAACGCCCACCCAATGTAACACCCTGGCCTAACCAAAATAAAGAACAAAAAAACCCTCTCTATGGCCAGGGCGTTATAGTACCCCCCCCAAAGTTGCGGACTCCGGCCGAAAAACCTGACTCTGAAGGGGAGGGTCCGGGTGGGCCTTCTTACGGCGGTGGCTCAGGTGCGGGACGTGGCCTCTGCTCCACCCTTGGCGTCGCCCTCTTAGGTGGCACACCTGGCCGCGCCGAAGGTATGGTGGATGACCCTGACTGCGCCCGGCTGGCGGGCGGCGATGGTTGCGCCCGGCTGGTGGGCGACCCTGGTTGCGCCCGGCTGGCGGGCGACCCTGGTTGCGCCCGGCTGGCGGCGGTGATGGTTGCGCCTGGCTGGCGGGCGACCCTGGTTGCGCCCGGCTGGCGGACGTCCCTGGCTGCACCCGGCTGGCGGGCGGCGATGGTTGCGCCCGGTTGGCGGGTGACCCTGGTTGCGCCCGGCTGGCGGACGTCCCTGGCTGCACCCGGCTGGCGGGCGTCCCTGGCGGCTCCGGCGGCACTAACCCAGGATTCACCAGGCTGGGGAAATATGGAGGCCTGGCCCTGGGCACAGGCACAGGACTCACCAGGCTGGGGAGACATGAAAGAGGCCAGGCCCTAGGCGTAGGCACAGGACTCACCGGGCTGGCGGGCGGCTCTGACTGCTCCGGACAGGTGGGCGGCTCTGGCGGCTCCGGACAGGCGGGAGGCTCTGGCGGCTCCGGACAGGCGGGCGGCTCTGGACAGGCGGGCGGCTCTGGCGGCTCCGGATAGGCGGGCGGCTCTGGCGGCTCCGGACAGGCGGGCGGCTCTGGCGGCTCCGGACAGGCGGGCGGTTCTGGCGGCTCAGGACAGGCGGGCGGCTATGGCGGCTCCGGACAGGCGGGCGGTTCTGGCGGCTCCGGACAGGCGGGCGGCTATGGCGGCTCCGGACAGGCGGGCGGCTATGGCGGCTCCGGACAGGCGGGCGGCTCTGGACAGGCGGGTGGCTCTGGCGGCTCCGGACAGGCGGGCGGCTCTGGCGGCTCCGGACAGGCGGGCGGCTCTGGACAGGCGGGCGGCTCTGGCAGCTCCGGACAGGCGGGCGGTTCTGGCGGATCCGGACAGGCGGGCGGCTATGGCGGCTCCAGATAGGCGGGCGGCTCTGACGGCTCCGGACAGGCGGGCGGCTCTGACGGCTCCTGACTGGCGGGCGGCTCTGGCATCTCCTGACTGGCAGGCGGCTCTGGCGGCTCCGGACTGGCGGGCGGCTCTGGCGGGTCCGGACTGGCGGGCAGCTCTGGCGGCTCCGGACTGGCGGGCAGCTCTGGCGGCTCTGGACTGGCGAGACCCACTGGAGGCCTAGTCCTGGGAGGTGGCACAGGACGGACTAGGATGGGGAGACCCACTGGAGTCCTAGTCTTGGGAGGTGGCACAGGACGGACTAGGCTGGAGAAATCCACTGGAGACCTGGTGCGTGGAGCAGGCACAGGACTGACCAGGATGGGGAGACCCACTGGAGGCCTAGTCCTGGGAGGTGGCACAGGACGGACCAGGCTGGAAAGATCCACTGGAGGCCTGGTCCGAGGAGGAGGCACAGGATAAACCGGGCTGTGGGGGAGCACTGGAGTTCTAGACTTGACGCTCTTTACCCATACTCCAGGCTGAATGCCCACTTTAGCCCGTCACGGGCGGAGAGTAGGCATTGGGCGAACTGGGCCCTCCCAGTGCTCCGGAGACACAGTGCGCAGCGCCGGCGCAGGATAACCTGGACCGAGGAGGCGCACTGGAGACCAGACGCGCTGAGCTGGCACCATCCGCCCTGGCTCGATGCCCACTCTCGCATGGCACTTGCGGGGGGCTGGAATGTAGCGCACCGGGCTATGCATGCGCACTGGAGACACCGTGCGCTCCACAGCATAACACGGTGCCTTACCAGTACCA
This sequence comes from Salmo trutta, assembly GCF_901001165.1. Taxonomy (NCBI): domain Eukaryota; kingdom Metazoa; phylum Chordata; class Actinopteri; order Salmoniformes; family Salmonidae; genus Salmo; species Salmo trutta. The sequence goes on from NC_042961.1 coordinate 64,617,073, forward strand.
CGCTGCTTCAGGTAAGCACAGGGAGTTGGCTCAGGTCTACCGCCTGACTCCGCCAATCTCCCCGTGTGCCCCCCCCAATTTTTTTTGGGGGGGCCACCTCCCGTGTCCGTTGCGCTCCCTCTCTTCGTACCAGCGCCTCTCAGCTATCGCCGCCTCGATCTCCCACTGCGGGCGGCGATACTCCCCAGCTTGAGCCCATGGTCCACCTTCGTCCAGTAATTCCTCCCATCTCCAGGAATCCTGAACGTTCCTCTCCATTTTCTCCAAAGTCCATGAGTCCTTCTCCTGGTGCCTCTCCTTCCTCCGCTGCTTGGTCCGTTTTTGGTGGGTAATTCTATAAGGGCTGTCGGGAGAGAGAGTAGACCAAGGCGCAGCGGAGTTAGTGTTCATCATGATTTTAATTAGAACAAAAGAGAACACTACACAAAAATAAGAAAACTGACAGCCAAACAGTCCTGTCAGGTGCAAAACACTCAACAGAAACAATTACCCACAAAACCCAAAGGAAAAACATGCTCCTTATGTGTGACTCCCAATCAGCAACAACGAGCTTCAGCTGTGCCTGATTGGGAGCCACACACGGCCCAAAACAAAGAAATACAAAAACATAGAGAAAGGAACATATAACGCCCACCCAATGTAACACCCTGGCCTAACCAAGATAAAGAACAAAAAACCCCTCTCTATGGCCAGGGCGTTACAGTGTGGAAAATGAAGTTGCTTACATTCCCCCGCAGTCAGCAAATAGTGTCTCTGGATTGTCCTTAAGGAGCTTATTTTTGTACTTATTCCGTGCTATTTTTTTTATATCCAAGAGGACCTGTACTGTGAAGGAGCTATGCCCGCGGTGCCAGGCCCCCACCAACTACTCTCAGTGGGTGAACAGACACAGCCAGGGTTTGGGGCCCCTGGACGTGGCCTATACATTATCCTGGGTGGACCCCTGGGAGCCCTTCTACATCGGGCACCACACCGTGCCCTTGTACGACGAGAACTTCAGGCAGTACGGCTTCAACCGCATCAGCCAGGTATGTATTGTATGTATACGGGTAAGCGGGTACTCTTAGATAGCAGTGGAGACGCGGCACGTGTGTGTGTGTGTGTGTGTGTGTATGGTTGCACACAGTTAGGGCTTAATTACATCAACTGACACCGTACACTGCAGAAACCCTGGCACTGCAGTAAAATATATAGTGTCTTAGGAAAGCATTCAGACCACTCGACGTTTTTCACGTTTTGTTATGTTACAGCCTTATTCTAAAATAGCTGCGCTTAGGGCAACCGGAGGAGGGGCCATTCCCTGCACCATCTGTGGCCGCAGAGGGCACACTGCTGGTCGGTGCTGGGGGGGTTCCTCAGGGAGTCAAGGCAGCAGGCACAGCTTCAAAGGTCTCTGCATTCGGGTGGGGGGGGGGGGGGGGGGGGGGGGGCTGTGAAAATCTTCTGCCATCGTTAGGCTCAAGAGTTTTCACACATCTGACTTCACACCTCAGTGCTAATTCAAGTTGCAGCCGGGTCTGTTCTGTCCTAGTAGCTTGGTAGTTTAGTAGTCTAAATGACCAAGATATTATTGTCTTTTACTTTTTGTCTTCAGAAGTAGCTTCAGACTGAATATTACTCACTCAGTGTTGTGTTGTATGGTATTTACAGGTTCTGCTGTGTTTCTTATGCAGTGTCACGCCCTGACCATAGAGAGCCTTTTTATTCTCTATTTTGGGTATGTCGGGGTGTGACTAGGGGGGTGTTTCTATCTAGGTGTTTTATTTCTATGTTGGCCCAATCTGTAGCGGGTCTATTATGTACCACAGGAGAACCAAGAAATGAAGAGCGACACCACGGCTATCTTTTAGGCTTTTATGTTGATCTGTAATAGAATTGTGAAAAGACAGGACAGGAACACATCAGTCTCCAATGCACCACCTGACAAATTGTTCTATACAGGAGCATGAAGAAAGGTAAAACACATATCCTGTCTCACATCCCCAATACATTGTTAGGTGCTTTCAGTGTTGACAGTACCAACAACAACTCATGTACAAAAACACTGCAACACAAACAAGTTACAACGTGAAATCGCCTCTATCCCATTCTGACCTTAGAGGACCTAACTACATCTCCCATAATGCAATGCCAGCACCAGTCCGCAGCTCAGCTAACCGTCTGCATCACAGAAAGGCATGCTAGCTAGCAACAGCAGCACTCTGTAAACTATATTAATGACAACAATAAAACTCTGAAAGTTATGTGTTTCAATAGTCTCACACTTCCTTATAACAATATCTACAGCATTAACCTTGGGATGTTTTATTTATGAACTTTTACAAAGGAGTAATCTGCAACACATACCTTTTTCTCTCAGTGTTTTCTCGGACTGAGGAGAACGGGAGCTACGGGTGTTAGTAGGTGACGCAAGCACCCAGATGAAATAAAATACATTTAATGAAACAAAACCCGAAGATGTTACCATCATTCAGCTACCGTAGCTGCCTACCTAACATCAACAGGCAGCACCAGTAGCGCAACAATTAAAAATAGACACAAGAGTTGTATGGCATTGAAGCTCGTCTAGAGGTATGTTAACACATACAAGAAAGCTCAGGAAATATTACATTTTTTTGGACACATATATTTTTATTTGGATTGAAGGTTTTGATGTAGAAGGTAGTATGTATGTCATTGCGAAAAAAATCCAATATTTTTCTAATTTTCAAAAAGAACCCAAAAAGAACCCAAAAAGAACTCAAAAAGAACTCAAAAAGAACTCAGGAGCCGATGAGATCATGACCTCCCTCTCTCTTCTCTCTAGGCCCCCTCCTTCTGTCACACACATCTTTCACACATCTCAGTCCTTCTCAAGAGGAAGTAGAGACGGGTAGAGAGGAGAGGTGGGGGTGGGGTGGTGTGACATGGGGTGGGGGAAGGGACAGCCTGCAAGACATTAGAGTTTAGATAGAGTTAGTGATCAACACTTTGAGATGGAACGGACCTGTCTTCTACTCTGTGAGTTTGATATTATCTGTATGGTTTAATATTATCTATGTGGTTTAATATCTATATAGTTTAATATCTGTATAGTTTAATATATATATGGTTTAATATCTATATAGTTTAACATCTGTATAGTTTAATATCTATATGGTTTAATATCTATATAGTTTAATATCTATATAGTTTAATATCTGTATGGTTTAATATCTATATAGTTTAATATATATGGTTTAATATATATATATATATATATATATATATATATATATATATATATATATATATATATATATATGGTTTAATATCTATGGTTTAATATTTATATATATATATATATACTTTACAAGAAAAATCGCATAAAAATAGATTTTAAACAGCGTTTGACATGCTTCTAAGTACGGTAAAGGAACATTTTGCATTTTTTTGTCACGAAATGCGCCTGCGAGTCGCACGAACAAAACGGAGCTATTTGGATATAACTATGGATTATTTGGAACCAAAACAACATTTGTTGTTGAAGTAGAAGTCCTGGGAGTGCATTCTGACGAAGAACAGCAAAGGTAATCCAATTTTTTGAATAGTAATTCTGAGTTTGCTGAGCCTCGACGTTGGCGAGTGTCTGAATAGCTAGCCTAGATGGCTGAGGTATGTACTCAGAATATTGCAAAATGTGGTTTTGCCGAAAAGCTATTTTAAAATCTGACACCGCGATTGCATAAAGGAGTTCTGTACCTATAATTCTTAAAATAATTTTTATGTATTTTGTGAAGGTTTATGAAGAGTAATTTAGTAAATTCACCGGAAGTTTTCGGTGGGTATGCTAGTTCTGAACATCACATGCTAATGTAAAAAGCTGTTTTTTTATATGAACTTGATTGAACAAAACATGCATGAATTGTATAACATAATGTCCTAGGAGTGTCATCTGATGAAGATCATCAAAGGTTAGTGCTGCATTTAGCTGTGTTTTGGGTTTTTGTGACATATATGCTTGCTTGAAAAATGGCTGTGTGGTTATTTCTGGCTATGTACTCTCCTAACATAATCTAATGTTTTGTTTTCACTGTAAAGCCTTTTTGAAATCGGACAATGTGGTTAGATTAATGAGAGTCTTGTTTCAGTGTTTACATCATGTACCATAGTGATAGTTCTCTCTGTGAGTTTCAGTGCTGTTGAGTACACTGGTATACTGTAGCCTCGGGCAAGATGGAGGTGAGTACATTTCTCTATATTCATCACCTGTTCTATAATAGTAACATTTCTCTATATTCATCACCTGTTCTATAATAGTAACATTTCTCTATATTCATCACCTGTTCTATAATAGTATCATTTCTCTATATTCATAATTTTTTCATTTATTCTCCTACTCTTCTTCTTCTCTCTCTCTTTTTTCCTCATATTATTGCCTCCATCTTTCTCCTCTCATAGTAAATTCTAATTATATTGTGTTTGATCATGTTAGTACAAACATGTGCCAAACATATCAGAGTGCTAATCTTGGGTCAGGTCACCTGTTCACTTCACTGTGAATAACGTAACATCTGGTGTTTAGTCAGCAAACTTACTACAGCCTAAGGTGTTGTGATCTTTTCTGTGTATCTAGTATTAGTTCCATGTCTGATCTCCCCCAAACATTGGCATCGTCAGTTATATTACTGTATTCATCACTACTGTTCTATATTCACCCAGTGGCATCATCAGTTATATTACTGTATTCATCAGTTATATTACTGTATTCATCAGTTATATTACTGTATTCATCACTACTGTTCTATTTTCACACAGTGGCATCATCAGTTATATTACTGTATTCATCAGTTATATTACCGTATTCATCAGTTATATTACTGTATTCATCAGTTATATTACTGTATTCATCACTACTGTTCTATTTTCACCTAGTGGCATCATCACAACCCCCTGATCCTGTCCTGCAGACACATAGTTGCTTCTCTATAGACACCATGTAACAGACACAAGCTAGTTGTTTCTATATAGACACCATGTAACAGACACAAGCTAGTTGTTTCTATATAGACACCATGTAACAGACACAAGCTAGTTGTTTCTATAGACACCATGTAACAGACACAAGCTAGTTGTTTCTATAGACACCATGTAACAGACACAAGCTAGTTGTTTCTATAGACACCATGTAACAGACACAAGCTAGTTGTTTCTATAGACACCATGTAACAGACACAAGCTAGTTGTTTCTATAGACTGACGTCGGTCGTCTAATGGGGACCAAGACACGGCGTGTGACGTGCTCATAATTACTTTTATTTAACTTAAAAAATGAACAAAATAACAAACGACCGTAAACAGTCCCGTCAGGTGCAACATACACAAAACAGGAAACAACCACCCACAAAACACAGGAAAAAAACACCTCTACTAAATAGGACCTTCAATTAGAGGCAACGAGGAGCAGCTGTCTCCAATTGAAGGTCAACCCAATTAACTAAACATAGAAATAGATATACTAGAATAACCATAGAAATATACTAACATAGAACAATAACCAAAAACCCCGAAACACATAAAACAAACACCCCCTGCCACGCCCTGACCAAGCTACAATAACAAACAACCCCCTTTACTGGTCAGAACGTGACAGTACCCCCTGCAGACCCCGTATGCACCTAAACAAAAACACAAAATAAACCCCAAAAATAAAGGGAGGGAAGGGAGGGTGGCTACCGTCACCGACGGCTTCCGCGCTACACCCCCCCCCTCCCAATCCTCCAACTAGGGAGGTGGCTCAGGCTCCGGCTTTAGTCCATATACTAGCCTGCCCACCCCCCTTGAACGCTCATGGCTGTAGACCACTGCAGAAGGCTCTGAGCTAAGGTGCATTGCTGAAGACCTCGGGCTGAGGCGCGTCGCTGGAGACTCAGGGCTGATGAGCGTCTCTGGAGACTCAGGGCTGATGAGCGTCTCTGGAGACTCAGGGCTGATGAGCGTCTCTGCAGGCTCCGGACTGTGGGCCGTCTCTGTCGGTTCCGGACTGTAGGAGGTCGCCGGAAGCTCTAGACGGGGAACAGTCGCCGGAAGTTCTGGACGGGGAACTGTCGTCGGACGCTCTGGACGGGGAACTGTCTCCGGACGCTCTGCACGGTGACTGCGCACTGAAGGCCTGATGCGTGGGACTGGCTTTGGAGGCGCCAGACTAGTAGCACGCACCATAAGGCTAGTGCGAAGGGCAGGAACAGGACGTACTGGACTGGGCTGACGCACTGGAAGCCTGCTGCGTGGGGCTGGTACTGGAGGTACCACACTAGTAACACTCACCACAGGGCTAGTGCAAGGAGCAGGAACGGGGCGTACTGGACTATGGAGGCTTACCGGAGAGAGAGTGCGAGAAGCAGGCACATGTTCAACACCATAAGCACGGGGAGTTTGCTCAGTGCTTACCCCTGGCCCAGCCAAACTACCCGTGTGCCCCCCCAAAATGTTTTTGGGGCTGCCTCTCGTTCTTCCCTGGTAGGCTCCGGTAACGTTCGATAACTTGCCCCCAAGTCCAGTTTCTTCTCCCACTCCACTCCAATACCGACCAGGTGTCTATCTCTGCCCGGGCACGCCGCTTTATCCAGTCATGGTGGGTAGTTCTGTAACGTTCGTCGTAGTGAGTGGGACCAAGACACGGCGTGTGACGTGCTTTTATTTAACTTAAAAAATGAACAAAACAACAAACGACCGTAAACAGTCCCGTCAGGTGCAACATACACAAAACAGGAAACAACCACCCACAAAACACAGGAAAAAAACACCCCTACTAAATAGGACCTTCAATTAGAGACAACGAGGAGCAGCTGCCTCCAATTGAAGAACAACCCAATTAACTAAACATAGAAATAGATATACTAGAATAACCATAGAAATATACTAACATAGAACAATAACCAAAAACCCCGAAACACATAAAACAAAGACCCCCTGCCACGCCCTGACCAAGCTACAATAGCAAATAACCACTTTTATTGGTCAGGAGGTGACATAGACACCATGTAACAGACACAAGCTAGTTGTTTCTCTCTAGACACCATGTAACAGACACAAGCTAGTTGTTTCTATAGACACCATGTAGCAGACACAAGCTAGTTGTTTCTCTATAGACACCATGTAACATACACAAGCTAGTTGTTTCTCTATAGACACCATGTATCAGACACAAGCTAGTTGTTTCTCTAGACACCATGTAACAGACGCAAGCTAGTTGTTTCTCTGTGATCACTTTCCTGAAGTCTAGTCAAACTCTTCTTTGTTGATTGATTGATGAAGACTTGAATTGGCTACAAAACACAAACCAGCTGGCTAAACGTGTTTTGCTGTTCAGTAGACATTGGTTTGAACTCAGGGTCTCTCACAAAATGGAAGCAGCAGTCAAGTTCGCTGACCATCTCCCAGATGGTCAGCGAACAGGGAAATCTATCCTGCACAGCTGGTGCAACTTGGGACGGTGATGGATGTTCTTCAACAAATAGATCTTCCCCAAGAGGCGCAACAAGTGGAGGATCCTTTACCATGAGTCGACCCAGCGAGCCAGCACCTCAGCCCATTCAGCAATCCACCTAGGTTAGCGATGCCCATTTGTCACTCCTGGACAAATATGACGGGACTCCATCCAAATGCCGTGGTTTCATCCTCTATTTCACTCATCAGATGTGAGCCCCCATCTGATGTCCAAGGTTGTCACGGTTATTTCCCTGCTGAGCGTGCAGGCATTGGAGTGGGCTATGGCCGTCTGAGAGAGAGGAGAGGAGGAGCTGGGTTCCTATGAAAAAAATAAAAAGATCTATGTACAATGTGTGCAAATGTATAAGAGTAGGGAGGTAGCCAATAAATAGGCCCTAGAGGTGAAAATAATTACAATTTAGCATTAATACTGGAGTGATAGATGTGCAGATGATGATGTGCAAGTAGAGATACTGGGTTGCAAAAAAGCAAGAGGGTAAGTAATAATATGGGGATGAGGTAGTCGGGTGTGCTATATACAGATGGGCTGTGTACAGCTGCAGCGATCGATAAGCTGCTCTGACAGCTGACACTTAACTTCTATGGGCTACGCTAGCGTCCCACCCCCGGTACACACTATCAACAGCCACTGAAAAATCAAGGGCGCCAAATTTGAAAACTACTAAATGTCATAATTCAAATTTCTCAAACATACAACTATCTTACACCCTTTGAAAGATAAACATCTCCTTAATCTAACCACGTTGTCCGATTTCAAAAAGGCTTTACGGCGAAAGCATAAAGTTAGATTATGTTTGGACAGTACATTGACAAAACATTACATACAGCCATTTTCAATGCAAAGACAGGCGTCACCAAAAGCAGAAAACCAGCTAAAATTATTGACTAACCTTTGACAATCTTCATCAGATGACACTCCTAGGACATCAAGTTAGACAATACATGCATTTTTTGTTCTATCAAGTTCATATTTATATCCAAAAACAGCATTTTACAATGGCGGTGATGTTCAGAAAATATTTTCCCTCCAATACTGCCGGTGAATCAACACAACAAATTAAAAAATACTATTCATTAATGTTGATAAAATATTAAACTGTCATTCAAAGATTTATAGATGAACATCTCCTTTATGCAAACGCTGTGACAGATTTCAAAAAAGCTTCACGAGGAAAGCACACTTTGCAATAACCTGAGTACAGCGCTCAGAAAAATACACTAGGCAATACAGATACCCGCCATTTTGGAGTCATCTAAAATCATAAATAGCATTAGAAATATTCACTTACCTTTGGTGATCTTCATCAGAAGGCACTTCCAGGTATCCCAGGTCCACAACAAATGTTGCTTTGTTTGATAAAGTCCATAATTTATGTCCAAATAGCTCCTTGTTGTTAGCGCGTTCAGTAAGCTACTCCAAGTGTAGGAAGCGCGCGGAAAATGTCACGACGAAAAGTAAAAAAAGTTCTATTTACGTTTGTTCAAACATGTCAAACGTTGTATAGCATCAATCTTTAGGGCCTTTTTCACTTAGAACTTCAATAATATTCCAACCGGACGATTGCAATGTCTTGAAAAACGTTTTTGAACACATCTAACTCTCACGTGAATGTGCGCCAATGAACGCCAGTACCTTCCTGAGTCAACAACTTCCAACTTCCTCTGTTTGCTCTCTGTTCATCATAGACGCCTCAAACAACTTTCTAAAGGCTGTTGACATCTAGTGGAAGCCTTAGGAAGTGCAAAATGAACCCTAAGTCACCGTGTGTTAGATAGAAAATGACTTGAAAGGACTACAATCACCAGAATTCTCACTTCCTGGTTAGATTTTTCTCAGGTTTTTTGCCTGCCATATGAGTTCTGTTATACTCACAGACATCATTCAAACAGTTTTAGAAACTTCAGAGTGTTTTCTATCCAAATCTACTAATAATATGCATATTATAGTTCCTGGGCCCGAGTAGTAGGCCGTTTATTTTGGGTACGTTTTTCATCCGGCCGTGAAAATACTGCCCCCTACCCTAGAGAGGTTAAATTCTTAATTATCGTGGATTTATCAGTTGTGACAGTGTTTCCTAGTCTCAGTGCAGTGGGCAGCTGGGAAGAGCTACTCTTATTCTCCAGGGACTTTATAGGGTCCCAAAACTTTTTGGAATTAGTGCTGCAGGATGCACATTTTTGTTTGAAAAAGCTAGCCTATGCTTTCCTAACTGACTGTGTGTATTGGTTCCTGACTTCCCTGAAAAGTTGCATATCGCGGGGACTATTCGAAGCTAGTGCAGTACGCCACAGGGTTTTTTTGTGCTGGTCAAGGGCAGTCAAGTCTGGAGTGAACCAAGGGCTATATCTGTTCTTAGTTCTACATTTTTTGAAAGGGGCATACTTATTTAAGATGGTGAGGAAAGCACTTTTAAAGAATAACCAGGCATCCTCCACTGACGGTATGAGGTCAATATCCTTTGAGGATACCCGGGCCAGGTCGATTAGAAAGGCCTGCTCGCAGAAGTGTTTCAGGGAGCGTTTGACAGTGATGAGGGGTGGTTGTTTGAGACAGTGATCGCTGAGATCCTGGTTGAAAACAACAGAGGTGTATTTGGAGGGCAAGTTAGTCGGGAAAATATCTACGAGGGTGCCCATGTTTACGGATTTGGGGTTGTACCTGGTAGGTTACTTGATCATTTGTATGAGATTGAGGGCATCTAGCTTAGATTGTAGGACGGCCGGGGTATTAAGCATATCCCAATATAGGTCACCTAGCAGTACGAACTCTGACGATAGATGGGGGGGCAAACAATTCGCATATGGTGTCCAGGGCACAGCTGGGAGCTGAGGGGGGTCTATAACAAGCGGCAACAGTGAGGGACTTATTTCTGGAGAGTTGGATCTTTAAAAGTAGAAGCCCGAACTGTTTGGGCGTAGACCTGTATACTATGACAGAACTCTGCAGGCTATCTCTACAGTAGATTGCAATTCCGCCCCCTTTAGCAGTTCTGTCTTGACGGAAAATGTTGTAATTGGGGATGGACATTTTCAGAATGTTTGGTGGCCTTCCTAAGCCAGGAATCAAACACGGCTAGGACATCAGTGTTGGCGGAGTGTGCTGAAGCAGTGAATAAAGCAAACTTAGGGAGGAGGCTTCTGATGTTAACATGCATGAACCCAAGGCATTTACGGTTGCAGAAGTCAACAAATGAGAGCGTCTGGGGACACACAGGGCTTCGGTTAAGCTCTACATCACCAGAGGAAAGGAGGAGGAGTAGGAAGAGGGTACGGCTAAAGGCTATAAGAACTGGTCGTCTAGTGCGTTCGGAACAGAGAATGAAAGGAGCAGATTTCTGGGCGTGGTAGGATAGATTCAGGGCATAGTGTATAGACAAGGGTATGGTAGGGTGTGAGTACAGTGGGGGTAAACCTAGACATTGACTGACGATGAAAGAGGTTGTATCTCTGGAGGCACCAATTAAGCTAGGTGCGGTCTCCGCATGTGTGGGGGTGGGACAAGAGGGCTATCTGAGGCATGTTGAGCAGGACTAGGGGCTCCGCAGTAAAAAAAACAAATGAGAGCTGCCCTAAATAACAGCATAAAATGCATATTGACATTAGAGAAAGGCATAAAGCAATCACAGCTAAGACAACAACGGGTAAAGGACAACAACAAAGGGTAAATGGTGATGAATGGGCAGAGAGGGTCATTTAGCTACACACAGGGCCTGAGTTTGAGGCTGGGTCCGACAGATAAACAACATGAAGTACCGTGTTAATGGACAGTCCAGCAGGCATCAGCTGTGTAGCCGAGTGATCATAGGGTCCAATGAGCAGCAATAGATGAAACAGGGAGCCGTTCAGTAGTCGATTACTACGCTAGGCGAGCGGGAGACACGGCGTTCAGAAAGCTAGCAGGCCGGGGATCATCACCAACATCCACGATGCAGGGGCCGGTTGAGAGCACATAAGCCAGAATTACGTCAGCAGACCAGCAGACCAGTCGTGATGGATCAACGGGGCTCCGTATCGACAAAGAGTCCAGGCCAATTGGCAAGAGAGGTATTGTAGTTGGTGTTCTTCGTTTGCTAGCCCGGAGATGGGCCTAGCTTGAGGCTAGCTCGAGGCTAACTGGTGCTTCTGGACAAGGTCGTTAGCCACAATAGCCACTTGGTAGCAACTAGCTAGCTGCGAAGATCTGGTGATGTAGTGGAGGAAAAAAGAAGTCCGATATGCTCAGGGCTGGTATCGCGCTGTTCAGACTGGCAGGTATTATCCAGGCTATCCGGGCTAAAGCAGCTGGAGTCCGAGCTAAAGGTAAAGACCGCTAGCAGTGGCTAACAATGACTAAATAGCTAGTGGCTAATTAGCTGGCTAGCTTCTGATGGAGGTTCCCGTTATAAGGTCTAAAACATAGCAGATCCGTACCACATTGGGTGAGGCGGGTTGCAGGATGGTACATTTAATTTGAAAATGGAAAATGTATACAAAAAACCCAGAAAAAAACAATATTTACAAAAAGAAACACGTCTCACTGCTCCGCCATCTTGGAATGTGTTATTTCATAGTTTTGAAAATAGTAAAATAATGAAAAACCCTTGAATGAGTAGGTGTGTCCAAACCTTTGACTGATACTGTATATATTATTTAAGATATGTATTCATTGTTTTCATGGACATCTATGTTTTAAAAAAATGAAGGCTATTTATACATTGAGCAGTTGTTTTTATTCATACTGTTAGTAGGTTCTGCCCTCTTAGGTTCTATTTGTCCCTCTTATTAAATCAAAACCTCTCAGAGGTGCCAAATATGTTCAAACTATGATAAGAAACTATGACCAACACATGTCTGTGTGTGTGAGTGATGATCTATTATTTAAATGTGTTACTCTCTCTCTGTCTCTGTCTCTCTTTTTAGCCATTTATGTATTTGTTATTCAATGCGTTTCTATGGGCTATAGTAGTATCAGCCAAATTCAATATGTTATCAAATCATTTTTGTATCTATATGTTTGATACCTAAAGGGGTCCTAAAATTCCAAATCAAATTGCTAAATGATCTGAAAACAATTCCATATGTCAGCATAGAACCCCCCCTCGGCTTCCAAAAAACGGTTCTTCCGATCCATACGGTTCCCTCCGCAAAGAACACTTTTGGAACGCTCTGAGAGACTCTGGGAGAGTGTCTCGCTGGTCTGGGCGGGGTGTCTGTTGATCTGTTGCTCCTGTGTGAGGTGTCGGGGCTGCGGTTGAAGGCGGATGTCTTTTAGGGTCCGGCTCTTTAGGCCAAAGACAGATGACCTCAGACCTTGTACTTTAATAATATATATAATCAGAGTTAGGTAGGTTAGCTTCTAAGTGTAATCTGTTACTGTTACCTGTCCAAAATTGTAATCTGTAATGTAACTTTTGGATTACCCTAACTCAGTAACGTAATCTGATTACATTCTGTTAGAAGAAGACAAAAATGTATGTCACCAATTGAACGACATCTATTGCAGGATACATCAATGTTAAAGTTTACATAGCTGGCCATATATGGATGTTAAATGTAACTTTATGGGTTGGTTATGTAGGCTTCTTCCAACCCATCGCTTTCTACTACATATAATAATATGATAAAATTATATCTTTACGTTAAAAACCAAAGTCTATCAGAATTCCAGTCATTCCAATAAATGTTATACCCCTTAATCTTCAAGAATAGGACTTGGAAAATTGGAAGTATAGAATAGCCAAATTGTTTTACCTGAGCATGACCTCAAAACTAAGGACTTATTAGCCAGCCCTACTCTGTTGTTTATGATTGTGTTGTCATGGAGGACTGACTGGGCTCATTGATTAGAGTTGAAAAATAAATGCTGTGCTCATGGAATGGCTTTGAGCACTACTGAAAAGGGCTATTTACCTGTGAAAAATGAGTGCCATATGCTGCATTTGCTATAGGCCTATTGTTTACCGTTTTGTTGGTGACACTTTGATATCTTGATAATATGCAGCTGTTTGAAGGGAAAATCTACAGATGAAACAATAACAAAATGGCCCATCCCGCCTCTGTTTTGGTAAAAAGCTGAGGGATTCGCCTGGAGAAATGCAACCACTCTCAGATTAATAGACCGAGCTATGGATGCAAGGACTGACCATCCATGATATCAACATTATAGTTTTAACCATGTTATGAGGCTATACAGTGCTTGTTTACAATGTAGTAAAACAGTTTATATTTGGGATTCTGATGGAGTGTGACAGTTGAACTAAGCTCATGAGGCATTTATACGTTATATACTTCAACAATCAATGGATATATATATATATATATATATATATATGTACAATATAATATATATTATTTTCCCACGATCCATCAAACACATTTGTCATCATAGTCTTGTGCCTTTATTCAATGCTGATTTGTCATTGAGAAAACAGAGAAGTGTCAAAGATTTTTTTCCCGCAAACATTCTTTCTGAATTTAAAAGTAATTCTCGAAGTAATCATCTAGTTTCTCAAAATAATCTGTAATCTGATTACAATATTTTTGCTGGGAACGAAACGAATTACAGTTTCTGTTTTTTGTAATCTCTTACATGTAATGGATTACATGCAATCAGTTACTCCCCAACCCTGTATATAATATATTATAATAATAATATTTTCCAGGATGAGGCAGTGAAGGCTTTGAGTTCCATAGTTGTGTGTTTTGCCCTCAGACCAGTAAGTGTTAACAGAGCCTGCTGAGCATCTGGTACATGCCATTTTCTTGGACTAGTGTAAGAGTGGGGGTTGGGCCTGCTTACTGCCTGGGCGTATGTGTGACTTTCATGTTGAGGCCCTCTTTTCAGGAGTGGGGTGCATGGGGGGGGCAGGAGGGGCATCGGTCTGATCTGGGGGGGACTATATTGGGTATGGGCATGGGTGGTTTGGGGGCTTGAGTCAACTGGTTGGGGTGGGGATGTGGTTGTTGGTGCTGTGGTCTGGGTGTAGGTCTTATTGGTGTGGATCCTCTTGGTGCAGGTCCCCCAAGAGAGGGTCTCAAAGTTCTGGAAGGGTGTCTCGCTGGTCTGGGCGGGGTGTCCGTTGCTCTGTTGCTCCTGTGTGAGGTGCTGGAGCTGCGGTTGAGGGTGACGTCCTTCAGCGATGTCCTTTAGGGTCCTGGCAAAGGAGGGGACTGTTGTCTTGTAGAGGTGGACCTTGTCAAGTCCAGGATGGGCACCAGAGTTTAGACACTGTGTGTTTGGGAATAGTTTATTTTCTTGTATGTAGTTCCCGTTTGAGTCCATAAAGAGTACAATCTGTGGCTTGTGAATGTCCTCAGTGGGTGTTGGGGTGTTGTCAGGAGAGCTATCAGGGTGGCTGACATGGGGGGGATCCCTTGGGCTTGGGGTTCTTCATTTGTCTGTCCTGCTGTGGTGACAAGGCTCTTTTCAGGATCTGAAGTGGGAGGTTCTGTTGTGGTGTCAAGGCTGTGGTGCACTTTTAGAATACATGGTGCTATCTAGAACCTCAAAGGGTTCTTCTTCTGTCCCCATATGAGAACCCTTTGAATAACCTTTCCACTGAGGGTTCTACATGGAAGTCAAAAGGATTTTACCTGGAACCAAAAAGGGTTTTACCTGGAACCCTGTTTTTCTAAGAGTGTTGAGGTCTGAAGTCTTCTCCAGCTCTCTAATGGGTTGTTCACACGTCATCTTTCTCACCTTTAGCACTCTTGACCTTCTCCTCTAGTGCTCTGTCCTTCTCCTGTACTCTTTCCATGCCTTGTAAGTTTAATATCCAAGGGGTAATGTACTGTGATGACATCTGCACAGGGGGAAGTCATGGAGCATGGGGCCTCAAAGGCTTCTGCATTTGGTTGGCGGAGGCTGTAAAACTCTCCTGCCATTGTTGGGCTCAAGGGCCTTGACAACTCTCACTTCACACCTCATTGCTAATTGAAGTTGCAGACAGATATGTTCTGTCCTAGCTAGCTTGGTAGCCTCAATGTAGCATTCAGTCCATATAAAGTAAAATATATAATTGTAATGTTTTTTTCTTATTGGCTTTAAAATTTGCTTCAAACTGAACATTACTCACACAATTCCAGGTTGAAAGGTATTTTCAGGTTTTTGTTTTGTTTCTTTTGCTGGTCATTGGTTTGTCAGAAGGTTTGCTGGATAATCCTTGGTAGTAAGAAGCCGTGGCAGTAAGAATCCTTGGTAGTAGAATCCTTGGTAGTTAGAATCATTGGTAGTTAGAATCCTTGGTAGTAGAATCCTTGGTAGTAGAATCCTTGGTAGTAGAATCCTTGGTAGTAGAATCCTTGGTAGTAGAATCATTGGCAGTAAGAATCATTGGTAGTTAGAATCCTTGGTAGTAAGAATCCTTGGTAGTAGAATCCTTAGTAGTAGAATCCTTTCTAGTAAGAATCATTGGTCGTAAGAATCCTTGGTAGTAAGAATCCTTGGCAGTAACAATCCTTGGCAGTAAGAATCCTTGGCAGTAAGAATCCTTGGCAGTAGAATCCTCGGTAGTAGAATCATTGGTAGTATGAATCATTGGCAGTTATAATCCTTGAAAGTAAGAATCCTTGGCAGTAAAAATCCTTGGCAGTAAGAATCATTGGTCGTAAGAATCCTTGGTAGTAGAATCATTGTCAGTAAGAATCCTTGGTAGTTAGAATCCTTGGTAGCAGAATCCTTTGTAGTAAGAATCCTTGGTAGTAAATACCATTCCAGAATCCTTGCAGATCATTTTGTCCAAATTCAGAATGTAGGTTTGGAGTTTTCATTTGGAGTGAAGGTTATGTTTTGGAGGGTAGTCACCCTCTCACTCACTCACTCACTCACTCACTCACTCACTCACTCACTCACTCACTCACTCACTCTCTCACTCTCTCACTCTCTCTTTCTCTCCATCTCTATCTCTCAATTCAGTTAAAGTGGCTTTATTGGCATGGGAAACATATGTTAACATTGCCAAAGCAAGTGAAGTAGATAATATACAAAAGTGAAATAAACAATGAAAATAAATAGCAAATATTACACTCACAGAAGTTCCAAAAGAATAAAGACATTACAAATGTCGTATTAGGTATATATACAGTGTTGTAATGATGTGTAAATGGTTAAAGTACAAAATAGAAAAAAATAAACATAAATATGGGTTGTATTTACAATGGTGTTTGTTCTTGACTGGTTGCCCTTTTCTTGTGGCAACAGATCACAAATCTTGTTGTTATGATGGCACACGGTGGTATTTCACCCAATAGATACTGGAGTTTATCAAAATTGGACTTGTTTTCTAGTTCTTTGTGGGTCTTTGTAATCTGAGGGAAATATGTGTCTATAATATGGTCATACATTTGGCAGGTCGTTATCAAGTGCAGCTCAGAATCCACCTCATTTTCTGGGCAGTGTGCACATAGCCTGTCTTCTCTTGAGAGCCAGGTCTAAGGCTGTTCTTATTTTCTCAATAGCAATAATATTTGGAAGATAAATACACAACGCAAAGTTGGAGAGGACAAGAGTATTAACCTCTCTAGAGTCGGCGGGACGAAATCGTCCCACCTACTCAACAGCCAGTTGAATCCCGTGGCGCGTTATTCAAATACCTTAGAAATGCTATTACTTCAATTTCTCAAACATATGACTATTTTACACCATTTTAAAGACAAGACTCTCGTTAATCTAACCACACTGTACAATTTCAAAAAGGCTTTACAACGAAAGCAAAACATTAGATTATGTCAGCAGAGTACCCAGCCAGAAATAATCAGACACCGATTTTTCAAGCTAGCATATAATGTCACATAAACCCAAACCACAGCTAAATGCAGCACTAACCTTTGATGATCTTCATCAGATGACAACCCTAGGACATTATGTTATACAATACAAACATGTTTTGTTCAATCAAGTTCATATTTATATCAAAAACCAGCTTTTTACATTAGCATGTGACGTTCAGAACTAGCATACCCCCCGCAAACTTCCGGTGAATTTACTAAATTACTCACGATAAACGTTCACAAAAAACATAACAATTATTTTAAGAATTATAGATACAGAACTCCTCTATGCACTCGCTATGTCCGATTTTAAAATAGCTTTTCGGTGAAAGCACACTTTGCAATATTCTCAGTAGATAGCCCGGCATCACAGGGCTAGCTATTTAGACACCCACCAAGTTTAGCACTCACCAAAATCAGATTTACTATAAGAAAAATGTTATTACCTTTGCTGTTCTTCGTCAGAATGCACTCCCAGGACTTCTACTTCAATAACAAATGTTGGTTTGGTTCAAAATAATCCATAGTTAGATCCAAATAGCGGCGTTTTGTTTGTGCGTTCAAGACACTATCCGAAGTGTAAATAAGGGTCATGCACACAACGCATTTCGTGACAAAAAAATTCTAAATATTCCATTACCGTACTTCGAAGCATGTCAACCGCTGT
Organism: Salmo trutta; assembly: GCF_901001165.1. NCBI lineage: Eukaryota > Metazoa > Chordata > Actinopteri > Salmoniformes > Salmonidae > Salmo > Salmo trutta. The sequence continues at coordinate 64,634,957 of NC_042961.1, forward strand.
TTAAAATCAATTTTTATGCCATTTTTCTCGTAAAAAAGCGATTATATTCCGACCGGGAATCTGTGTTTAGGTTCAAAGACGAAAGAAAATAAAAGCATGGGATCCCCTCGTGCACGCGCCTAAGCCCATTGTCCTCTGATAGAGCACTTGCCAAAAGCGCTAATGTTTTTCAGCCTGGGGCTGGAATTACATCATTCAGCTTTTTCCCGCCTTCTGAAAGCCAATGGGAGCCGTAGGAAGTGTCACGTTACAGCAAAGATCCTCAGTCTTCAATAAACAGAGCCAGGAAGCTCAAGGAATGGTCAGAGAGGGCACTTCCTGTAAGGAATCTTCTCAGGTTTTTGCCTGCCATATGAGTTCTGTTATACTCACAGACACCATTCAAACAGTTTTAGAAACTTTAGGGTGTTTTCTATCCAAAGCCAATAATTATATGCATATTCTAGTTTCTGGGCAGTAGTAATAACCAGATTAAATCGGGTACATTTTTTATCCGGCCGTGTAAATACTGCCCCCTACCCCCAACAGGTTAAAGTATGGGGATTCTAGTGGGGGGATATAGGTAGCACACAGGAGGACATTTTTCTCTGTTAAGATAATTTCCTTTTGAATTTTTTGCCAAATGTAAAATGTTCCTGTTCTGATTAATTTAATAGAGTGAGTTATCCTCTTACATCTACACGTTCCGCTAGCGGAACGATTGCTCCAATATCCAATGATGGGCGGGGCGCGAAATTCAAACTCCTCTAAATTCGAAAACTTCCATTTTTCAAACATATGACTATTTTACAGCTATTTAAAGACAAGACTCTCCTTTATCTAACCAAACTGTCCGATTTCAAAAAGGCTTTACAGCGAAAGCAAAACATTAGAATATGTCAGCAGAGTACCCAGCCAGAAATATTCAGACACCCATTTTTCAAGCTAGCATATCATGTCACATAAACCCAAACCATAGCTAAATGCAGCACTAACCTTTGATGATCTTCATCAGATGACACACCTAGGACATTATGTTATACAATACATGCATGTCTGTTCAATCAAGTTCATATTTATATCAAAAACCAGCTTTTTACATTAGCATGTGACGTTCAGAACTAGCATTCCCACCGAACACTTCCGGTGATTTTACTAAATTACTCACGATAAACGTTCACAAAAAGCATAACAATTATTTTAAGAATTATAGATACAGAACTCCTCTATGCACTCGATATGTCCGATTTTAAAATAGCTTTTCGGATGAAGCACATTTTGCAATAATCTAAGTACATAGCCCGGCGTTACAGGGCTAGCTATTTAGACACCCTGCAAGTTTAGCCTTCACCAAAATCACATTTCCTATAAGAAAAATGTTCTTACCTTGCTTGTTCTTCATCAGAATACACTGCCAGGACTTCTACTTCAATAACAAATGTAGGTTTGGTCCCAAATAATCCATCGTTATATCCAAACAGCGACGTTTTGTTCGTGCTTTCTAGACACTATCCCAACGCTAAATCTCGGCCACGAGCATGACGCAAAATATGACAAAAAATTTCAAAATATTCCATTACCGTACTTCGAAGCATGTCAACCGCTGTTTAAAACCAATATTTATGCAATTTATCTCGTAGAGAAGCGATAATATTCCGACCGGGAATCTGCCTGTCTGTAAACTGAGGAAAAAACCGAAAGCCGGGGGCGGGGCGTGTCACGCGCCTAAGGCTTAGTCCATTGACTGACCACTCAGCTTTTGCTCTCGTGTGCTTCAGCCAGGGCTTTGAATTACGTCATTCCTGTTTTTCCCGGGCTATGAGAGGCCATTGTTGACGTGCGAAGTGTCACGTAAGAGCAGAGATCCTTTGTAAACGATAGAGATAATAAAGAAGGGCAAGAAATGTTCAGACAGGGTACTTCCTGAACAGAAGCATCTCAGGTTTTTGCCTGCCATAGGATTTCTGTTATACTCACAGACACCATTCAAACAGTTTCAGAAACTTTGGAGTGTTTTCTCTCCAAAGCTAATAATTATATGCATATTCCAGTTTCTGGGCAGGACTAATAATCAGATTAAATCGGGTATGTTTTTTATCCAGCCGTGAAATTACTGCCCCCTAGATGTAAGAGGTTAAGTCTGCTGTATACTGAATTAGCATACCCCTGAGTCTCTTCCCTGTTTTCACACCTGGTAGTTTGGTGGATGGGACTACCAGCTCTCTGTAACCTAGAGGGCAACCAGTGGGTCCGTCTCCTCTATACCATGTTTCTTGTTGGATGACAATGTCTGTATTTCTGATTTCTTTGGTGAAGTCCAGGTTCTTACTCTTTAGGCCAAAGGCAGATGACCTCAGGCCTTGTATTTTCCAGGATGAGATAATGAAGGCTTTGTGTTCCATAAAGTGTCCTTTGTTGTTAGTGGTGTGGTTTGGCCTCAGACCAGTAAGTGTGAGCAGAGCCTGCTGAGCATCTGGGACATGCCATTGTCTTGGGCTTGTCACATCTGCTCCTGCAACGCCCTCTACTGTTCATCCTGTGTCTCAGTGACCTGCCGTCACTCCCCCAGTACTCTCTCCCCCCGTATACTCTCTTCCTCTCCCTCTCTCTCTGTGTGTGTGTGTGATTGTGTGGGCGAAGACCGGTGTGCTGGAGTCAGAGCAGGTCCCCACCAGCTGCAACCTGTTCCATAATCAAGACCTCTACAAATACTCAGCCCTGCCACTTCCACACTGCCAGATCATAATCTCTGCTCAGCCAGTCTACGGTTCTAGCCGTTTGTTACTATTCAGATCCTGTTATCCTGTTGTGCCTGTTTGTCCCTTGCCTGATGCTGTTTTCCTCTCCGCTACAGTTCTGCCCGCTCTGCCTCTGGTCCCTGTCTCTGTCCCTGTCCCACGTCTCATCATATTGCTACTCTGTCCTGGATTCCCCACTCTACTGCTCCCTTGGATTCCCCTCCAGACCTGCTTACCCTGTCTCAACCCCCATCGCTCCAGCCTCAGCCTCCGCACCTGGTTTCCAGCAACCTGCCCGAGCTTTCCCTGACCTGCACTCCATCTCCCCCTGTGTTTCAATAAATACCTTGGTTACTTCATCCCAGTGTCCTTGTCTGAGTCTGCTCTTGGGTTCCCCTGTTCCACTTCGCGTAACAGGGCTAGTGTAAGACTGGGGGCTCACAGCCTGGGTGTATGTGTGACCTTCATGTTGAGGCCCTCTTTTGCGGGAGTGGGGGGGCATGGGGTGGGCAGGAGGGGCATAGGTCTGATCTGAGGGGGCCTAAATGGGGTGTGGGCATGGTTGACTTGGGGGGGTGTTGATTGGTTGGGGTGGGGGTGTGGATGTGGCTGGTGGTGTTGTGGTCTGGATGTAGGTCCTCTTGGGATGGGTCCTCTATGTGGAGGGGTGAGGGGGTCTGGATGTAGGTCCTCTGGTCCGGGGGGGAGGGGGGGAGGGGGGAGAGTGACCTGCTGGTGCAGGAGCTCATCTGCTCATGACCTCTTTCTCTCTCTCTTGCTCTCTCTCTCTCTCTCTTCAGATATCTCTCTTCCAGCCTCTCTGAGTGTCAGTCCTGACAGATCTCAGTTCTTTAAATATGAGTCTGTCTCTCTGAGCTGTGAGGTTCAGGGGAACTCTACTGGATGGAGAGTGGTGAGGAACCCAGAGAGAGGGAACCATACAGAGTGTAATACTGACTGGGGAACACCACAAGGGTCTTCATGCATCGTGTCACTAATATCATCAGACAGTGGAGTGTACTGGTGTGAGTCTGGGTCTGGAGAACACAGCAATGCTGTCAACATCACAGTACCTGGTATGTCCACAAACACCATCTACTAACATTATAGTGTTTAGTGGTTCATCTGGTTTCAGATAGCTGATGTTATGTTTATATATGATGTTTATATATTATATACAGCTGGAGCTGTGATCCTGGAGAGACCTGTTTATATATGATGTTTATATATTATATACAGCTGGAGCTGTGACCCTGGAGAGACCTGTGTAACGATCGTCGTGCAGGAAGGAAGAAGTGGACCAAGGCGCAGCTGGGAGCGAACACATGTTATTTATTACAGACTGAAATAACACGGTCAAAACAGAGAATAAACGTATCGTTACTGCTCCAACAAAAAGAGACAACACCCCACAAACATCGTGGGGGAAAAAGGAACTTAAATGTGATTCCCCAATCAGAGGCAACTAGCGACAGCTGTCTCTGATTGGGAATCGACAGAACCCAACATAGAAATAAGCCCCAAAGCAAGGCTATACCAAAAACATAGAAAATAAACTATAGAAATGCCACACCCTGACCAAAATAGAAGAGTTCACCTGGTCAGGGCGTGACAGTACCCCCCCTCCAACGGTGCGTACTCCCGGCGCACCAACCTAAAGTCTATTAGGGGGGGGACCGGGTGGGCGCCTCACCCTCGGTGGAGGCTCTGGCCCCGGGCGTGTTTCTCCCCCTGCCTCCACCCTAGCCCTACCCCTCTGGCCCGGACTGGACCACGGTGGAGCGCCATGCTCAGGCTCCGGAGCGGAGCCGCCGACCGGAACAGGACTGGTTACCGGTGGACCGGACATAGGCCGTGCCGGACTGTGGACACGCACCGTGGGCCTGGTGCGGGGAACAGGGACGGGCCGGACTGGACCGGGGACACGCACCACCAACCTGGTGCGGGGAGCAGGGATGGGCCGGACTGGACTGGGGACACGCACCAGCAACCTGGTGCGGGTAGCAGGGACGGGCCGGACAGGACTGGGGACACGCACCACTAACCTGGTGCGGGGAGCAGGGACGGGCCGGACTGGACTGGGGACACGCACCACTGGCTTGGTGCGGGGAGCAGGGATGGGCCGGACAGGACTGGGGACACGCACCACTGGCTTGGTGCGGGGAGCAGGGATGGGCCGGACTGGACTGTGGACACGCACCACATTCGCCCGGCAAGGGCGAGGTGCTGGCACAGGACGTGCTGGACCGTGACCGCACACGGCGACACAGTGCGCATAAGCGGCGCCGGATATCCTGGACCGAGGAGGCGCACTGGAGGTCTGGAGTGCACAGCTGACATCACCCGTTCTGGCTCAACGCCCACCTTAGCCTGGCAAGTGTGGAGCGCTGGCACAGAACGCACTGGGCTGTGCAGCCGTACCGGAGACACAGTGCGCGTCCTCGGCGCAGGATACATCGGACCGAGAAGGGGCACCGGAGGCCAGGAGCGCTGAGCCGGCACAACACGTCCTCGCTGAACACTCCCCCTAGCCCGGCAAATGCGGGGCGCTGGCACAGAGCGCACTGGGCTGTGCAGGCGCACTGGCGATACCGTGCGCACCTCTGCCACCCAAGGCTCTTCCTCCACGCTGTCCCTACACAGGTCCTCCAGGACCTGCCACATCTCTGCCTCCTCCTTCGCCGTTATCCCCCACGAGAGCAGTGGTCTGGGCTCTTCCTCTGCCCTTCCGGACCACCCCATTAGCCCCCCCAAAAAAATTTCTTGGGGGTGTCTTCCGGGCCTCCTCGACCGCCGCCTGCGACTCCTTCCACCGGCTGGCATCACCTCCTCGACCTGGGAATCCTTCCGCCAGGGTCCTTTCCCCGACATGATCTCCTCCCAGGTCCAGAACTCCTTCCCCTCGCGAGCCCATCTCTCGCGCTCCTTATCCTCCCGCTGCTTGGTCCTGGTTCGGTGGGGTGTTCTGTAACGATCGTCGTGCAGGAAGGAAGAAGTGGACCAAGGCGCAGCTGGGAGCGAACACATGTTATTTATTACAGACTGAAATAACACGGTCAAAACAGAGAATAAACGTATCGTTACTGCTCCAACAAAAAGAGACAACACCCCACAAACATCGTGGGGGAAAAAGGAACTTAAATGTGATTCCCCAATCAGAGGCAACTAGCGACAGCTGTCTCTGATTGGGAATCGACAGAACCCAACATAGAAATAAGCCCCAAAGCAAGGCTATACCAAAAACATAGAAAATAAACTATAGAAATGCCACACCCTGACCAAAATAGAAGAGTTCACCTGGTCAGGGCGTGACAACCTGTTTATATATGATGTTTATATATTATATACAGCTGGAGCTGTGATCTTGGAGAGACCTGTTTATATATGATGTTTATATATAATATACAGCTGGTGCTGTGATCCTGGAGAGACCTGTTTATATATGATGTTTATATATTATATACAGCTGGAGCTATGATCCTGGAGAGACCTGTTTATATATGATGTTTATATATTATATACAGCTGGTGCTGTGATCCTGGAGAGACCTGTTTATATATGATGTTTATATATTATATACAGCTGGAGCTGTGATCCTGGAGAGACCTGTTTATATATGATGTTTATATATTATATACAGCTGGAGCTGTGATCCTGGAGAGACCTGTTTATATATGATGTTTATATATTATATACAGCTGGTGCTGTGATCCTGGAGAGACCTGTTTATATATAATGTTTATATATTATATACAGCTGGTGCTGTGATCCTGGAGAGACCTGATTATATACAGCTGGTGCTGTGATCCTGGAGAGACCTGATTATATATGATGTTTATATATTATATACAGCTGGAGCTGTGATCCTGGAGAGCCCTGTCCTTCCTGTGACTGGGGGAGATTCTGTGACTCTGCGCTGCAGATATCAGGGAACTCCCTCTGACCTCACAGCTGTTTTCTACAAAGATGGATCCCTCATCAGGACTGAGACTACAGGAGAGATGACCATCCCTGCAGTATCCAAGTCAGATGAAGGACTCTACAAGTGTTACAACTCTGAAGGAGAATCACCAGAGAGCTGGATGACTGTGACAGGTGAGAATATGAGAAACCTTTACTTTCAGATTATTTGATCCTTCTTTACACTGTTAAGAGGTGCTAAAACCTGCATTATAAACTGGGGGGTTCCAGTCCTGAATGCTGATTGGCTGGAAGCTGTGGTTTATCAGATCATATACTACGGGTGAGAGACAAAACATTAATTTTTATGCTGAAAGAGTCAGGAGTTCATCTTCTCATGACTCTTTGTCTCTCTCAGATCTCTCACGTTGGAAGAGAGACAAAATAGCAATAAGGCACCAATTTACAACGCCAGTATCGAAGCATTACGTATAAGAACAGTAATGGCCATATTGATTCAATATGACTTGGTAGTAACATGTCTAACACTGTATTTAATGTAATTTAACCATGAAAATATACTGAACATTTTACTATATTAACAGAATTGAAATAATGTGTTTATGTGTGTGTGTGTATTTTCTTGCCACTTCCATTTTACATGTCTCTCCCATCACCATCTCCAGTGTTGTCCATGTCTCTTTCCAGCACCATCTCCAGTGTTGTCCATGTCTCTACCCAGCACCATCTCCAGTGTTGTCCATGTCTCTCCAGCACCATCTCCAGTGTTGTCCATGTCTCCCTCCAGCACCATCTCTAGTGTTGTCCATGTCTCTCTCCAGCACCATCTCCAGTGTTGTCCATGTCTCTCTCCAGCACCATCTCCAGTGTTGTCCATGTCTCTACCCATCACCATCTCCAGTGTTGTCCATGTCTCTACCCAGCACCATCTCCAGTGTTGTCCATGTCTCTCTCCAGCACCATCTCCAGTGTTGTCCATGTCTCTCTCCATCACCATCTCCAGTGTTGTCCATGTCTCTACCAGCACCATCTCCAGTGTTGTCCATGTCTCTCTCCAGCACCATCTCCAGTGTTGTCCATGTCTCTACCAGCACCATCTCCAGTGTTGTCCATGTCTCTCTCCAGCACCATCTCCATTGTTGTTTTAAATAGTTTTCTTTCTCCAGATGCAGGTCTAATAACTGTGTTGTCCATGTCTCTACCCAGGCTGCTGTGTAGTTTACTGGTGGGCTCTCCCTACCTATAAATGTGCTCATAATACAGTTCTCATTCTTTCTCCAGATGCAGTTCCATCTCCAGCAGTCCCAGTGTTGTCCATGTCTCTCTCCAGGCTGCTGTGTAGTCTACTGGTAGGGTCTCCCTACCTGCTGGTGACCATCATACTGCTGGTGAAATACTGCAGGAGCAGGGCTCAAGGTGAGAACCTGAGTTTATACAGGATCACCTCATTCCAACAGAATACCTGTTGTATATCAGAAATATATCACAAGGACTGACAATACTGCAGTAGTTCTGACTGAGTTATGTTGTAAAGTGTTGATAACTGTATCTCTGATTGAACCATGTTGTAAAGTATTGATAACTGTATCTCTGATTGAACCATGTTGTAAAGTGCTGATAACTGTCTGTTTAGGGGGAACCAGGGTACCCAGGAAGACACACCAAGACCAATTAGGTGAGTTTCTACCTTACATCACAACAGCTGCAGGGAACAATATGTTATTCTGAACACAGTGTGTACTATATTATGTTACCTCTTAGTAGTAGTAGAAAGTAGGATGGATTAGAGTCAACTACGACAATATGGTATTCTGAACACAGTGTGTACTATATTATGTTACCTCTTAGTAGTAGTAGATAGTAGGATGGATTAGAGTCAACTACCACAATATGTAATGTAACTGATATGAATTCATTCATTTAGGAGTAAATATTCTGGGTGTTGTCGTGGAAATCCCCCCAAATAATGGGAGAGGTCAATCACCAATCAGCATATTACTTTATTCAAAACGCATGGAATAATACATTATGGCCTTTCTCTTGCATTTCAAAGATGATGGTACTAAAAAATACAAAAGAACGGTTGTTTTTTTCTTTGTATTATCTTCTACCAGATCTATTGTGTTATATTCTACTACACTCCTTTCACATTTCCATAAACTTCAAAGTGTTTCCTTTCAAATGGTACCAAGAATATGCATATCCTTGCTTCAGGGCGTGAGTTATAGGCAGTTTGATTTAGGTATGTTTAGGATAACATTTAAAAAAGGGTCCGATCCTTAAGAAGTTTAATAAGGAAGCAGGTCACAATACACACACAGGTGAATACATGAATAGTGAACAGAGTGCTCTGCAATAATGAGGCTGGTCGACCCAACAAACACCAACCCATTCTATGGAATGCAGGCTCCGTCAGACCAGAGGATTAGAACTACCACAACATATGTCACTGATATGAATTATTTTTTTTAACAAATCAGTTAAGAACAAATTCTTATTTTCAATGACAGCCTAGGAACAGTGGGTTAACTGCCTTGTTCAGGGGGAGAACGACAGATTATTCCCAGCTCAGGGAATCGATCTTGCAACCTTGTGATTACAAGTCCAACACTCTAACCACTAGGCTAGCTGCAATTAGAAGTAAATGGCCTGGGTATTGTCAAGGAGTAAATAGCCCAGGTATTGATAAGGAGTAAATAGCCCAGGTATTGATGAGGAGTAAATAGCCCATGTATTGATACGGGAGAACTGGACATAAGCAGGAGCCCCATTGGAAGTAATTTGATAGGATTCTAAGTAGCACAGTATTGACTAGTAAATCATCTGATATGATTTACATTTCTAAGTGGTTCTGTATTGGATAAGTAAATACATGGCCACACTGATGAACTACTTCTGTGTTGAACAGGTGATCATGTTGAAGATGATTGAGGCTGAGATCACCTGATTACCATAACAACCATCAGAATGGAACTCATGGAATTCTAATATAGAACTGTGAGTCACAATGCTGTATGTTGTTACATTGTAGCTCCACCTGCTGGAACAATAGTGGCATTTGATCAAATGTGATCTATTAACTGATACATGTATTATTCTGATTGGAATGTGTTTTAATATAATGTGTGTTGTATTATTCATTCAGCAGCTGTCCTTTAACATCAGTCATATACTGGTCATATACTGTATAGCATTATGGTTGATATATTGTAAATGCCTTCACTTTTCATGTCTATACAGATAAACTGATAGGTGTTGTGGTTCAGACATTATTGTTACAGGTTCAGTATAATGTTATATCGTTACATGTTACAGAGATAGAAAACATACAGGAGAGGAGAATTCAATTATTATCATTATTTACTTTATTTTCCCATTTTGTTCTCTATAATAGTTCCTCATTATTTTATTTAAACATGAAACTAATGTAGGCCTTTTGTTTTGTTCTGGTTGTTTTGCGCAAAACCATTATTTGTCAATGTATCATCCTGGTAAGATATTGCTTTTGTCTTTGTAGCATATAGAATTAAATAAATGATTTTCCTCAATCATGTAGCCTGTTTTTAATCTGTGCTGAATGACATCACAACTACTTCGTTTTTAATTTCATTCACTTCCCTTTATGTATCTTCTAAATACTCCATTCCAGGTTTCCCCTACAGCCCCCAGGGCCTTGAGTATCTTCTAAATGCTCCATTCCAGGTTTCCCCTACAGCCCCCAGGGCCTTGAGTATCTTCTAAATGCTCCATTCCAGGTTTCCCCTACAGCCCCCAGGGCCTTGAGTATCTTCTAAATGCTCCATTCCAGGTTTCCCCTACAGCCCCCAGGGCCTTGAGTATCTTCTAAATACTCCATTCCAGGTTTCCCCTACAGCCACCAGAGCCTTGAGTATCTTCTAAATGCTCCATTCCAGGTTTCCCCTACAGCTCCCAGGGCCTTGAGTATCTTCTAAATACTCCATTCCAGGTTCCCCCTACAGCCCCCAGGGCCTTGAGTATCTTCTAAATGCTCCATTCCAGGTTTCCCCTACAGCCCCCAGGGAGTATATCAGTATCATGCAGCAACATGGTGATAACTCTACCTTCCTCTCTGATTAAATTAGTGTAATTTCTGCCATACTGCTCACACCTGTCTAGCTAGTCAACAACTGACAGTGAAAGTCACATTAATGTTATATGATCAATGTTCTTGGGTCATTTCACATCGTAAGTTGTTACTAGTTAAAATATTTACTACAGCCTAGTTGTTGTCACATTTATTTCACGATTTACATTTCTGCTCCTATGTGTTTTAGGTTATTTGACATAAATGATGTCACTCTTGCTGCTGGTGAATCTCTGATCCACCTCTACGCAGACGACACCATTCTGTATACTTCTGGCCCTTCTTTGGACACTGTGTTAACAACCCTCCAGACGAGCTTCAATGCCATTCAACTCTCCTTCCGTGGTCTCCAACTGCTCCTAAACACAAGTAAAACTAAATGTATGCTCTTCAACCGATCGCTGCCTGCACCTGCCCGCCCATCCAGCATCACTTCTCTGGACGGTTCTAACTTAGAATTTGTGGACAACTACAAATACCTAGGTGTCTGGTTAGACTGTAAACTCTCCTTCCAGACTCACATCAATCATCTCCAATCCAAAGTGAAATCTAGAATTGGCTTCCTATTTCGCAACAAAGCATCCTTCACTCATGCTGCCAAACATACCCTCGTAAAACTGACCATCCTACCAATCCTCGACTTCGGCGATGTCATTTACAAAATAGCCTCCAATACCCTACTCAACAAGCTGGATGCAGTCTATCACAGTGCCATCCGTTTTGTCACCAAAGCCCCATATACAACCCACCACTGCGACCTGTATGCTCTCGTTGGCTGGCCTTCACTTCATCATCGTCGCCAAACACATTGGCTCCAGGTCATCTACAAGACCCTGCTAGGTAAAGTCCCCCCTTATCTCCGCTCACTGGTCACCATAGCAGCACCCACCTGTAGCACGCGCTCCAGCAGGTATATCTCTCTGGTCACCCCTAAAGCCAACTCCTCCTTTGGTCGTCTCTCCTTCCAGTTCTCAGCTGCCAATGATTGGAACGAACTACAAAAATCTCTAAAACTGGAAACACTTATCTCCCTCACTAGCTTTAAGCACCAGCTGTCAGAGCAGCTCACAGATCTCTGCACCTGTACATAGCCCATCTTTAATTGAGCCCAAACTACTACCTTTTCCCCTACTGTATTTATTTATTTTATTTATTTTGCTCCTTTGCACCATATTATTTATATTTATATTTTAACTTTAACTTTCTTCAAACTACAAATCTACCATTCCAGTGTTTTTTCTTGCCATACTTTATTTACTTTGCCACCATGGCATTTTTTTTGCCTTTACCTCCATTATCTCACATCATTTGCTCACATCGTATATAGTCTTATTTTTTTCTACTGCATCATTGATTGTATGTTGTTTTACTCCATGTGTAACTCTGTGTTTTTGTATGTTGTCGAACTGCTTTGCTTTATCTTGGCCAGGTCGCAATTGTAAATGAGAACTTGTTCTCAACTTGCCTACCTGGTTAAATAAAGGTGAAATAAATAAATAAAAATGAAGTTAATGTCCATATCAGAACACTAGATGAAGCTAGATATCGCGAGATGACATGAAGTTAATGTCCATATCAGAACACTAGATGAAGCTAGATATCGCGAGATGACATGCAACTAGAAGTACTGTAAGTGAAAGTGAAAGTAAAGTGTGAAACTCCACCGCCCTTTTCCCCCGTTATTTCAGGAACAGACGTCGTGTTACATTCTGTTCGTTGATAAATTAGCCTTTCGACTGTTTTGGTTTATTTTTCTTAACTCCTAATAGTTTTATTCACCAGTTACAAACAGCTTTACCTTGGAGTCAGACTTGTTTTGTAGTGAAATGAAGACCTTTCCGACCTCGGCGGCCTGGTGTTTAGGGATTCTGTTCATCAGTGTTTCATTGATAACGACAGGTAGGACACAACATTATTCCTTCATTATTTATCCTGTAGGCTATTTTATTATCTGAACATAATATTAACAAGAAAGAAACGGGGAGAATTGAAGTGCAGGAAATGTAGATGTCTTGTCGTCGCTGTGTTGTTGGGTAACAGGACAGGCAGGTTAACACAATACAATAGACCAGGGTAACTATCAGACAGGACAGTTTGGGGTGTGGTGGTGCTGTAGGGTGTCTGATCAGACAGGACAGTTTGGGGTGTGGTGGTGCTGTAGGGTGTCTGATCAGACAGGACAGTTTGGGGTGTGGTGGTGCTGTAGGGGGTCTGGTAGACAAACACTATTTACACAGTACTAACATACGGAAGGGACTTGTTCGTCGCAGGTTAGGATAATTTACAAAAGTAGGTTAGGAGAATTAGTTAGGTTAGGAAATAGGTTAATTAGTTAGAAAATACTCTCCTGACTTGTTACGAAAATCATTGCTGTTCTTCGGTAGGCCGTCATGGTAAATAAGAATTTGTTCTTAACTGACTTGCCTAGTTACATCAAGGTTAAACAAAAGTAATATTAAAATCGAAGTGTCGTGAAAATAGTGTGTCCGTCCAAAGTGTTAGGAAGTTGTGGCGGAAGAATCAGAATTAGTTGTGTGACATAGATAATTAAATAGTATCAAATCAAATGTATTGGTCACATACATTATATAAAGTGGCTAGTGATACATTACATCAAGATGCAGTAGATGGTATAGCGTACAGTATATACATATGAGATGAGTAATGTAGGTATGTAAACATTATATAATATAAAGTGGCTAGTGATAAATTGATTACATCAATTTTTCCATTACTAAAGTGAGATTGAGTCAGTATGTTGGCAGCAGCCACTCAATGTTAGTGATGGCTGTTTAACAGTCTGATGGCTTTGAGGTAGAAGCTGTTCTTCAGTCTCTCGGTCCCAGCATTGATGCACCTGTACTGACCTCACCTTCTGGATGATAGCGGGGTGAACAGGCAGTAGCTCGGGTGGTTGTTGTCCAGGAGGGCAGGTTGTTTGCCTCCCGGTGATGCGTTGTGCAGACCTCACTACCCTCTGGAGAGCCTTACGGTTGAGGGCGGTGCAGTTGCCGTACCAGGCGGTGATACAGCCCGACAGGATGCTCTCGATTGTGCATCTGTAAAAGTCTGTGAGTGTTTTTGGTGACAAGCCAAATTTATTCAGCCTCCTGAGGTTGAAGAGGCGCTGCTGTGCAAATCTCCTTTCTCATTTAACACCTTGTGACCCATTGTGGTTTGTTATGTAGTGGATCTTTGCTATAAGATATTTTAGTAGCCTTTGTGTGATGGCTCATCTGAATGTGGTATTGCAGAACTCTCACTAATGAAGATTCAGTTTAAGTAACTCTGACTTGTGTGATAAGTTTGTCTCTCCTCATTGATAATACAGAAATTAACCACCACAAAGTGTAGCCATGTTTATGACTACAAAGAGAAGACGTTTTACGATACTGAATTGAAGAGATAAAAATAATTTAGATCGTAAAATGTCTTCTCTTTTTAGTCATAAATATGGCTCAAGCCAAGGATGTGTAATGACCAAAACCAGACAGAGAACACAATACACCGGTTTTAAGGTCTCTGCACTGTAAAACATACAGAATGCTGCAGGGTACTGACCAAGACCAGACAGAGAACACATTACACCGGTTTTAAGGTCTCTGTACTGTTAAACATACAGAATGCTGCAGGGTACTGACCAAGACCAGACAGAGTACACATTACACCGGTTTTAAGGTCTCTGCACTGTAAAACATACAGAATGCTGCAGGGTACTGACCAAGACCAGACAGAGAACACATTACACTGGTTTTAATGTCTCTGTACTGTAAAACATACAGAATGCTGCAGGGTACTGACCAAGACCAGACAGAGTACACATTACACCGGTTTTAAGGTCTCTGTACTGTAAAACATACAGAATGCTGCAGGGTACTGACCAAGACCAGACAGAGAACACATTACACCGGTTTTAAGGTCTCTGCACTGTTAAACATACAGAATGCTGCAGGGTACTGACCAAGACCAGACTGAGTAATTTAAAAAGTATTCTATTGGTTTTTAAATCAATCCACGATTGTGCACCCCAATACATATCAGACATGCTTTTAAGTTATGTACCAAGTACCCAGGTAGCACAAATGTCAGGCCCACATCTGGCATGATTCTGGCAAGCCAGAAGCTGCTGGCCCGGGTCCCAAATTAGTGACCGTACAGAGTAGGCCAGAGTCATTCAGCCCAGATCAGGCATCTTGAACTGAGACAAAGCTGCCATTTTAGGGACTGAATCAGCCCAGCAAATGTAGAAAAAGTCAAGGGTTCTGAATACTTTCCGAATGCACTGTATGTACATACAACTCTTTGTACTAGCTATCTATTACTTGAAAACCACAGGGAACAGGGTAGAGGTCGACCGATTAATCAGAATGGCCGATTAATTAGGGCCGATTTCACGTTTTCATAACAATCGGTAATCGGTATTTTTGGCCACCGATTTGCCTATTATTTTTTTTTTTATAATTTTTTTTGTATTTCATTTATTTTAATAAAACTTTTTTTTTGTTATCCTCAACATTCTTTCTTTTTTCTTTTATTTAACCTGTTCCCCAGATTAAGAACACATTCTTATTTTCAATGACGGCCTAAGAACGGGCTTTAACTGCCTTGTTCAGGGGCAGATTTTTACCTTGTCACCTCGGGGATTCGTTTTTGCAACCTTCCGCCAACGCTCTAACCACCTGCCTTACATTTCACTCCACGAGGAGCCTGCGTGGCAGGCTGACTACCTGTTACGCGAGGGCAGCAAGAAGCCAAGGTAAGTTGCTAGCTAGCATTAAACTTATCTTATAAAAAAACTATCAATCTTAACATAATCACTAGTTAACTACACATGGTTGATGATATTACTAGTTTATCTAACGTGTCCTGCGTTGCATATAATCGATGCGGTGCCTGTTAATTTCTCATTGAATCACAGCCTACTTCGACAAATGGGTGATGATTTTAAGAAGCACATTTGTGAAAAAAGCACTGTCGTTGCACCAGTGTACCTAACCATAAACATCAATGCCTTTCTTTAAAATCAAGACACAAGTATATATATTTAAACCTGCATATTTAGTTAATATTGCCTGCTAACATGAATTTCTTATAACTAGGGGAGTTGTGTCACTTCCCTTGCGTTCCGTGGAAGCAGTCAGGGTATATACATCAGTTTGGGCCGCCTGGCTCATTGCGAACTGTGAAGTTATTCCTAACAAAGGCCGTAATTAATTTGCCAGAATTGTACATAATTATGGCATAACATTGAAGGTTGTGCAATGTAACAGGAATATTTAGACTTAGGGATGCCACCCGTTAGATAAAATACGGAACGGTTCCGTATTTCACTGAAATAATAAACGTTTCGTTTTCGAAATGATAGTTTCCGGATTCAACCATATTAACCTGTCTGGGCTAGGGGGCAGTATTTTCACGGCCGGATGAAAAACGTACCCAATTTAAACAGGTTACTACTCTGGCCCAGATACTAGAATATGCATAATATTAGTAGATTTGGATAGAAAACACTCTGAAGTTTCTAAAACTGTTTGAATGGTGTCTGTGAGTATAACAGAACTCATGGCAGGCAAAAACCTGAGAAAAATCCAAGCAGGAAGTGAAAATTCTGGGAATTGTAGTTCTTTTGATTCTCTATCGAAGCTCCAGTGTCTGTGGGGTGACGTTGCACTTCCTAAGGCTTCCATTGGCTGTCTAAAGCCTTCAGAAAGTGGAATGAGCCTTCTGTCTCTGGGCAGAGTATAGGAGCTCAGTTACTGAGTGGTTTGCCTGGCAACAAAGTGATTGGATATGCTCGGTCTCGCGAGCGTGCCCCTCCTTCTTTTTCTTGAATGAATATGCTATTGTCCGGTTGGAATATTATCGCAAGTTTACGTTAAAAATACCATACAGATTGATTTTAAACAGCGTTTGACATGCTTCTAAGTACGGTAATGGAACGTTTTGACTTTTTGTCTCTCGTTCCGCACTCGCGCGTTACCCTTTGGATAGTGCTCTGAACGCACAAACAAAACTGAGGTATTTGGACATAAATATGGATTATTTGGAACAAAAACAACATTTCTTGTGGAAGTAGCAGTCCTGGGAGTGCGTTCTGATGAAGATCAGCAAAGGTAATACAATATTTCTAATACTAATTCTGAGTTGAGTGTGCCCCGAATTTGGCGGGTGTCTGAATAGCTCGCCGTGATGGCTAAGCTATGTACTCAGAATATTGAAAAATGTGCTTTCTCCGTAAAGCTATTTTAAAATCTGACACAGCGGTTGCATAAAGGAGTAGTCATTCTATAATTCTTAAAATAATTGTTATGTGTTTTGTCAATGTTTATGATGAGTATTTTTGTAAATTGATGTGCACATTCACCGGGCGTTTTGGTGGGAATACATTTTCTGAATATCACGCGCCAATGTAAAATGCTCGCTGTGTTTTGGGTTTTATTGACACATGTCCTTGCTTGGAAAATGGCTGTGTGATAATTTTTGTCTATGTACTCTCCTAACATAGTCTAATGTTTTGCTTTCGCTGTAAAGCCTTTTTGAAATCGGACAATGTGGTTAGATTAACGAGAAGTGTATCTTTAAAATGGTGTAAAATAGTCGTATGTTTGAGAAAGTTGAATTATGACATTTTGTTGTTTTTGAATTTTCCGCCCTGATATTTCACTGGCTGTGTCCCACAGGTGGGACATAGAAGTTAATGACCAAAGGCTCGTATTTCTGTGTGTTATTATATTATAATTAAGTCTATGATTTGATGGAGCAGTCTGACTGGGCGATGGTAGGCAGCAGCAGCAGGCTCGTAAGCATTCATTCAAACAGCACCTTCGTGCGTTTGCCAGCAGCTCTTAGCAATTCTTCAAGCATTGCGCTGTTTATGACTTCAAGCCTATCAACCCCAGAGATTAGGCTGGTGTAACCGATGTGAAATGGCTAGCTAGTTAGCCGGGTGCGCGCTAATAGCGTTTCAAATGTCACTCGCTCTGAGACTTGGGAGTGGTTGTTCCCCTTGCTCTACATGGGTAACGCTGCTTCGAGGGTGGCTGTTGTCGATGTGTTCCTGGTTCGAGCCCAGGTAGGAGCGAGGAGAGGGATGGAATCTATACTGTTACACTGGCAATACTAAAGTGCCTATAAGAACATCCAATAGTCAAAGGTATATGAAATACAAATCGTATAGAGAGAAATAGTCCTATAATTCCTATAATAACTACAACCTAAAACTTCTTACCTGGGAATATTGAAGACTCATGTTAAAAGGAACCACCAGCTTTCATATGTTCTCATGTTCTGAGCAAGGAACTTAAACGTTAGCTTTTTTACATGGCACATATTGCACTTTTACTTTCTTCTCCAATACTTTGTTTTTGCATTATTTAAACCAAATTGAACATGTTAAATTATTTATTTGAGGCTAAATTGATTTGATTGATGTATTATATTAAGTTAAAATAAGTGTTCATTCAGTATTGTTGTAATTGTTGTAATTGTCATTATTATTAAAAAATAAATAAAAAAAATTGGCAGATTAATCGGCATCGGGTTTTTGGCCCTCCAATAATCGGTATCGGCATCGAAAAATCATAATCGGTCGACTTCTAGAACAGGGCATCTCTGTGCTCCTTTTGTAGAGTAATGCCAGAAGGGTTATCATCATGGTGGCACTGTGTATTTCAGATTCTCTCCTAACTAATTGTGCAACTGGATTGTGAAGACTCCTAACAAGCCGTTTACATCTACCAAGAAAGTGTTCTAAAGGAAACCCTGATATCCAAGTGGCCATGTGTCTAAGGATGTAAATAGCCACAAACACCAACATGAAGTTATTGTACAGTGGAGAACACAAAATGTCACGTAGTGCCACAGGACCTGTGTATAAAAGAGACTCATGTAACTCTGAAGCTTTCCGTCTATTTCTTTCTGCCAGAGATCTAGGCTTCCTTCCAAACTCTTTAGGCATATGAGGCTTAAAACGGAGGCTAGCTGAAATAGAACCTACTGCTCTGGAAGGAAGCCCACACTGAGGAGGCTAGAGGAAATAGAACCTGCTGTTCTGGAAGGAAGCCTACACTGAGGAGGCTAGAGGAAATAGAACCTACTGTTCTGGAAGGAAGCCTACACTGAGGAGGCTAGAGGAAATAGAACCTACTGTTCTGGAAGGAAGCCTACACTGAGGAGGCTAGAGGAAATAGAACCTACTGCTCTGGAAGGAAGTCTACACTGAGGAGGCTAGAGGAAATAGAACCTACTGCTCTGGAAGGAAGTCTACACCTCAATGGTCCACTTGTCCACAGATCTAACAGATGTTTTGTCGCCATTGGACTCTGGAGCAGTGGAAAAGGATGAGAAGCCAGCTACGACCCGGTCCGTTTTGTTTCATGTTTGTGACCTCATGAAAGACAATACAGCCACATTACCATAACTCTGTTTATACAGGTGCCTCAGTTATGAGGCTTGCATCTAATTCCTGTATAAAATGAATGAGTAAAGATTAAAGTATTTGCGAAATGATGTAATGTGATATTTAGTCTTCTAAATGAGAGAATTGTTTTCATAAGTAAACTGATGCTCACTCAGTGGCCACGCCCAAGTGAAAAGACATTGTTTGGAAATGCTGATCCAACCCCTTTTTTACATTTCTATAAAAGCCCCCGTCACGAAAAGTCACCTCAGTTCCAAATAACGGGAGGACTTGTCCTCCATGTTGAAAAGGGCTAGTTTCAACTGTACAGGCCGGGAGACGTGAGGGCTGCCTCCACACGTGAAATGGTGTGAACTCTGAACTCTGAACCTAGGGAAGAAGTGCATACTAAACTAGCATACATCAGACTGCAGCTGAACATATGTGCAAATCTAGTACGAGAACACTGACCAGCGAAGAAGCATCTCCAGAGTGAGATGAACCTCTCACATGACGACCCGGAAGAATGTACAAAGGACAATGGTGACCTCGACTGGGCAAACCAGAGCCTCACATCACCAGCTCAACTATCGAAGCCAGCTTCACGTCAATACAATGCATTGCTTTTCCGAATGTGCGATCGTTAGTGGCATATGTATTTATGTGAGAATAGCTTCCCAGGTCCGATAGAGACCCATGTTCCTTAGTCTTCCTTCCAAAACGCCCTTCTCTTCTCTCTGAGTCTATCGTGTTATAAGCAAACTGTTTTTGTTTAGTCCACTAGGGACGGTATTTACTGTATAATGTTATTATGTATTGTATGTTCTGTAATTGTTTAATTAGTTAGTAAATAAATAATTGAGCCAATTGGTGTATGGATGATTCATAGTAATCATGACTTCTTTACAATCAACCTGTGCCTGTTGTGTTCACTTAATCCCGTTTTAAAAGTCTCCCATCCTGTTTTTACATTCCCTGAGACCAACCAGAAATATTTCCCTGGCCAAATATTCCCAGATAACACACGTGGTTACGTTTCTCCAAGTGTTGTGTAAGGTAAGAGTTGGCTAAGCTTCAATTGCTCGTTCGGTGCAGCAGACTGTAGGGGTGTAGTGCTGCCAGAGCGTTGCTCTTCCACTTCTCACAGTTGTGCTCGTCAATTAAAGTTACATAAAAGCTGCATCAATGTCTTGGAAGATCACATAGGGATTCATTAGTGTTCTACATAACATCAGTGGCGATTTTAGCATAGAAATCTTGGTGGGGCAAACTCATTTTTTGTTGTTGATGCCAGCAAGCCACTCCACAACTCTAAACAATACACTCATTACACTATAACGGGGATGAATGGTGCCCACAAACTGTTAGGGCCTACGTAAAGCTGTCCCAACAGCAGAGCTCTCTTTTCAGCACCATGGAGTGAATCCTTACCACTGCTACACCTGGTTATCAGTGGAGCCTTGTCTAGCAGCAAAACAGTTAATTCAGCCTCATTAACTGCCTTTAAAAAAAACATAGCTGATATAGCTGACTTGTTTATTAAACAAATGTGGTTTCTACTGACAATTGAGATGTACAATCTATGGCATAAGGGAACGATGAGTAGATAAGAGGCAATCGTAATTTTGATTAAGACAATGAGTGAGCTGAGACGGACGTAGTCAATATTACTATTTGTTCAGCACTTTTGAAATGTACAGCGACAGAATCCAGAACATGGGCCGTTCTTAGTGTTCTCCTTGAACACCAAATCAGAACTGTAGGATAAATAAAGGGGGCATATAAGCAGACAATTATATTTCTCTAAAACAGGCTATAGGCTCCATGTGCACCACCAAGTCAGAACAGTAGGCTAAATTATGAGGGGGAAACAGACCACATTATTAGGGTGAGGCACATGGGCTACTACACAACATACACTTAGTATTACTTTCTTAGCTACAGTATACATACATATCTACCTGGCATATTACATCAGCATACAATACATTTTTGGACTCACCATTGTGCTGTGCTCACTTGAACAGGAAAGCGGCGCTGCGGTCCTTCTTGTGGGCAGATTTTATTTTGTCATCAAACTTTGTCATCAAAGTCTGGCATTCTCTTGATTTATGGTGTTTTCAAGACAACTGGGAACTATGATAAAAACAAGGTCAAATCATGACGTCAGTGATCTTCAGGTTGGAGCTCTAGAAAGAGGACGGAGTTCCTGACTTGGAATTCCGAGTTGGATGACAGTTCAAAACTTGTTTTCCCAGTCGGAGCTCATTTTTTTGCCGAGTTTCCAGTTGTCTTGAACTCACTGAAGTCTGAGATTTCCCAGTTCTGAGTTTCCAGTTGTTTTTTGAACGAGGCAGAAGTCATGTTCGATTGACAGCATGGCCAATGTATTCAACCTTTTCTGGCTCATGGTGTTGCGTGTGAATGCTTATCCTTTTAAGCTTGGTAAAGAGACTCTTAGACCCAGACTTGGACCACATACCCACTCCACTAATAGCAGGCTAGTGATTGCTTTGCAACGCTTGCAGTTAGGCACTGATTCCTTCCAAACCACTAATTGTTCAATTTGCGATTTCCAACTTGTTGTGTAATGTTTATGTCCAATTACTGGTGATCATCGATACTTTTTGACATGATCAGTCAAATCAAAGCTAATCAAATCAAATTGTATTGGTCACAACATGGTTAGCATGTTAATGCGAGAGTAGCGAAATGCTTGTGCTGTAGATATAAGGTAAGGTAGATAGATATAATGTGATTTGATGTTATTTAACTGTGGCCAATAACCTTGATTCTTCTTGGATGGGCACATCTAATGTAAATCTATGGCAGCAACCAAGGGCCTTGAATTTTCTAGCTCTCCCTGTAGATTTTGCAGTGACTTAGTGCCCCCATGAGTGACAGAACACTGAGCCAATCACGGCGCAACTAGAGAAGATTACCAACCCCAAGCTGTGTTCTGTTGGTTGCACTGGGCTGAAACACCTGCATTTTGGAGCTGCCTTACTCAAGAAAGCTAAAAAGAGACCATGCTTGTATGCAACTTTATTTACTCATATATATATATATATAAATAAAATATGGCTCACGCTGTTGAGTTTTGGCCGCATTATATATTTTTTTGACTAAAATCTGATAAGAGGTGAGGTGGTGTTTTGATGTTATACTAATTACATTTCATAACATTATGCATTCGCGACCCGTCATTCAGGGCAGGTGAGGCACATACCCGTTTGCAAACAATTTAAAAAGAAAAAATATATATATATATGGAGTATCTCAAACTGTCAACATAAATCTCCCACATGAGACGCCATCTTAACTGACTTCATTTGGCTTCAATTCTCTTTTGAGTCTTCACATAGGAATGAATGGGGTCATGTGGGCCAGAATCCATGGAACAACAGTAAGTTACCAGGTATCTTTAACTGGGTGTCATCTGTTTTTCTCCAGGGTCGTCTGAGGTTCAGGTTGTTGGACCGGCTGACCCAGTTGTTGCCTTAGCTGGTGATGACATCATTCTACCATGTTCCCTGAAACCCAGTGTCAGTGCTGAGGACATGGTAGTGAAGTGGACAAGAGTGAACCTGACAACAGGAAACAATGTTCATCGTTGTCGTCAAGGTCGAGTCTCCAATGAGGATCAGTCTACATCTTACAAGGGAAGGACATCAATGTTTAATGAAGATCTGAAGAACGGCAACGTCTCCTTAAAGCTGACCAGAGTTACTCTCTCTGATGCTGGAAGCTACAGGTGCTTCATTCCAACACTGACCAGCCAGGTGAAGGAAACCACCGTTCAACTCTTTGTTGGTGAGTCATGAATACTGGAGATGTGATCAGAGGTTGTATTGGTAAATCTGGCTAAATGATTGGCTGCTAAAATATCAACATGTCTTCCTCCCTCATCAGTCCTTCCTCTGTTATAGATCATGTATTCAGCTGGTCTTCCTTCCTCTGTTATAGATCATGTATTCAGCTGGTCTTCCTTCCTCTGTTATAGATCATGTATTCAGCTGGTCTTCCTTCCTCTGTTATAGATCATGTATTCAGCTGGTCTTCCTCCCTCATCAGTCCTTCCTCTGTTATAGATCATGTATTCAGCTGGTCTTCCTTCCTCTGTTATAGGTCATGTATTCAGCTGGTCTTCCTTCCTCTGTTATAGGTCATGTATTCAGCTGGTCTTCCTTCCTCTGTTATAAATCATGTATTCAGCTGGTCTTCCTCCCTCATCAGTCCTTCCTCTGTTATAGATCATGTATTCAGCTGGTCTTCCTTCCTCTGTTATAGGTCATGTATTCAGCTGGTCTTCCTTCCTCTGTTATAGGTCATGTATTCAGCTGGTCTTCCTTCATCTGTTATAGATCATGTATTCAGCTGGTCTTCCTTCCTCTGTTATAGATCATGTATTCAGCTGGTCTTCCTTCCTCTGTTATAGGTCATGTATTCAGCTGGTCTTCCTTCCTCTGTAATAGATCATGTATTCAGCTGGTCTTCCTTCCTCTGTTATAGGTCATGTATTCAGCTGGTCTTCCTTCCTCATCAGTCCTTCCTCTGTTATAGATCATGTATTCAGCTGGTCTTCCTTCCTCTGTTATAGATCATGTATTCAGCTGGTCTTCCTCCCTCATCAGTCCTTCCTCTGTTATAGATCATGTATTCAGCTGCTCAGCACACAGCCTTTACAACACACTTCTCACACATCAAAACCTCCCACACTGTCACACTGTCTGTGTCCTAATATTCCTACTACCTGCTGTAGTGTCCTAATATTCCTACTACCTACTGTTGACTCATAGTAGTTACTATGTACTGATAGGGATACATAATATAGAGAAGGTATTGTATAGTCAACAGCGTTGTGCTGCTTTGTTAATTGATTTGTCCAAGGCTTTTGACACAGTGAATTATTTATGTTATTCAAGTAAAGCTGTTGCTGGTTTAATGATTATCTCAGTGTTAGATCACAATGTATTCAGGTTGATGGCATGACTTCTGACCATCTTTCTGTTAATACTGGAGTGCTGCAGGGTTCTGTTCATGACTTCTGACCATCTTTCTGTTAATACTGGAGTGCTGCAGGGTTCTGTTCATGACTTCTGACCATCTTTCTGTTAATACTGGAGTGCTGCAGGGTTCTGTTCATGACTTCTGACCATCTTTCTGTTAATACTGGAGTGCTGCAGGGTTCTGTTCATGACTTCTGACCATCTTTTGTTAGTGAGGTCGGGGACTGATGTTGGGTGACAAGGCCTGGCTCGCTTTCAGCTTTCCAGTTCATAGCAAAGGTGTTTGACATGAATAAAGAGAGGGGTGGACTCAGAGTCATCAGACTAAACAAGACATGGATAAAGAGAGGGGTGGGCTCAGAGACATCAGACTAAACAAGACATGAATAAAGAGAGGGGTGGACTCAGAGACATCAGACTAAACAAGACATGAATAAAGAGAGGGGTGGACTCAGAGACATCAGACTAAACAAGACATGGATAAAGAGAGGGGTGGACTCAGACATCAGACTAAACAAGACATGGATAAAGAGAGGGGTGGGCTCAGAGACATCAGACTAAACAAGACATGAATAAAGAGAGGGGTGGACTCAGAGACATCAGACTAAACAAGACATGGATAAAGAGAGGGGTGGACTCAGACATCAGACTAAACAAGACATGAATAAAGAGAGGGGTGGACTCAGAGACATCAGACTAAACAAGACATGGATAAAGAGAGGGGTGGGCTCAGAGACATCAGACTAAACAAGACATGAATAAAGAGAGGGGTGGACTCAGAGACATCAGACTAAACAAGACATGGATAAAGAGAGGGGTGGACTCAGACATCAGACTAAACAAGACATGAATAAAGGGAGCGCGATTGTGATGTATCAACTTAATCTGGTCTTTTTTTTTCTTACTTCTTTTGTTGGATTATGGTGATGTCCTACCTGTACACACTCTACCATGCTGCTGTTAGATTGGTAACCAACACTAGACACTCTACCATGCTGCTGTTAGATTGGTAACCAACACTAGACACTCTACCATGCTGCTGTTAGATTGGTAACCAACACTAGACACTCTACCATGCTGCTGTTAGATTGGTAACCAACACTAGACACTCTACCATGCTGCTGTTAGATTGGTAACCAACACTAGACACTCTACCATGCTGCTGTTAGATTGGTAACCAACACTAGACACTCTACCATGCTGCTGTTAGATTGGTAACCAACACTAGACACTCTACCATGCTGCTGTTAGATTGGTAACCAACACTAGACACTCTACCATGCTGCTGTTAGACTGGTAACCAACACATCACTGTATATTCCTGTCTCTGTGGTTCACGACTGCTACTAAAGGCGATTGATGAGGTAGGTTTCACTTTCCTGGGAAGACTGGAGTGGACTATGGAAGACTGGAGTGGACTATGGAAGACTGGAGTGGACTATGGAAGACTGGAGGGACTATGGAAGACTGGAGGGACTATGGAAGACTGGAGACTGGAGGGTTGAGTGGACTATGGAAGACTGGAGTGGACTAGGGAAGACTGGAGTGGACTAGGGAAGACTGGAGTGGACTAGGGAAGACTGGAGCGGACTAGGGAAGACTGGAGCGGACTATGGAAGACTGGAGTGGACTATGGAAGACTGGAGTGGACTATGGAAGACTGGAGTGGACTAGGGAAGACTGGAGTGGACTATGGAAGACTGGAGGGCCCTAGGAGGGTTGGGAGGAGGAGCTGAGAGAGTTAACTAGCTGTTTTGGATGGGAATCTGAGGGGTCCTTTGGTTGACTCGGGAGACGGAGGGCACTTCATCAGGGACAGTTTGCTAGATGCTGCGCTGTCACTGTCCTGTTCAGAAAAGCTAAAGCCACTGTCGTTCAGGGAGTTCTTGACATCCCTTCGGGATTATTCACAGTGGAACCCAGGGAATCCAGGTAGAAGGTGCCGTCTGGGCTGTTAGTCTGTGGGAAGAAAACGTTTGCAGAGTGTACCCTTTCACTCTCCAGAGTACAGACGCTCGCTGATCTAGGAGCTGATGGACGAGCCCCTGCTGCCCACACACACAAATGAGTCTTCCTGTAAGGGGGTGAGCACCTCGATGTTGACCTCTGCACCCCCCACAGAAGATGTGTAGGCGTCAAACTCGTCGTTGATGCTGCTGATGATGCTGACGGGCCGGGAGCCGGAGGCAAGGGCCTGCAGGAAGCAGTCACTGTTAGAGCTGATGATGCTGGATGGCTAGCCCATTGTCTATGATGCTGCCGATGGAAAGCTCCTCTTCCACAGTGAACACCAGCTCATCCTCTCTGTTCAGCTCCACAGGCTGCTGCAGAGTGACCGTAGCCTGGAGGATGTCCCTGTCCAGGCACCTCTCTCTCAGGGTGACCGTAGCCCTGAGGATATCCCTGTCCAGACACCTCTCTCTCAGGGTGACCGTAGCCTGGAGGATGTCCCTGTCCAGGCACCTCTCTCTCAGGGTGACCGTAGCCCTGAGGATGTCCCTGTCCAGGCACCTCTCTCTCAGGGTGACCGTAGCCTGGAGGATGTCCCTGTCCAGGCACCTCTCTCTCAGGGTGACCGTAGCCCTGAGGATGTCCCTGTCCAGGCACCTCTCTCTCAGGGTGACCGTAGCCTGGAGGATGTCCCTGTCCAGACACCTCTCTCTCAGGGTGACCGTAGCCCTGAGGATGTCCCTGTCCAGGCACCTCTCTCTCAGGGTGACCGTAGCCCTGAGGATGTCCCTGTCCAGACACCTCTCTCTCAGGGTGACCGTAGCCCGGAGGATGTCCCTGTCCAGGCACCTCTCTCTCAGGGTGACCGTAGCCCGGAGGATGTCCCTGTCCAGGCACCTCTCTCTCAGGGTGGAGCGTAGCTGGCACACCTCTACAGGTCCCCTGGTCTGGGT
Source organism: Salmo trutta (assembly GCF_901001165.1). Classification (NCBI taxonomy): domain Eukaryota; kingdom Metazoa; phylum Chordata; class Actinopteri; order Salmoniformes; family Salmonidae; genus Salmo; species Salmo trutta. Next base: position 64,662,010 of record NC_042961.1, read on the forward strand.
CCTATCAAGGAAAGGGTCCCCAGACTCCCCCTGTTTTCCAACCTGATCGCTCATTCCCACGGGGGGGGACCTCTCTTCTGCCTCTCCGTTGCCCCTGCATGAGTCTCTCTGCTGTGGGGGAGCAGGCTTGGGTAAGGGTTTCTTGTTGAAGTAAACCTTCTCTCGTACTACTGGCTCAGAGGCTGGCACCGTGGCCACACCCTGTTTGATTGGGCTTGCTCTGCTCTCTGACATCATCACCTTCTCACCATCAGCACTTGTTCTACATATGCTCTGAATGTTCCAGTTTAGTCTTAGAAGGGCTACTGGATGGAGGAGTGGCTACGGATTTAGGAGCAAGTTTAGGTGATATGTTCTACTGGGCGGAGTAGGCTTTAGAAACCAGGGCATTCCTTTGCTTTGCTGTCCATCTTGGGGCTGGCCTGACTTCCCCTGCCCTCTCCAACAAACGCTGTATGCTCCTCGCTGCCGTCGATACAGCTCAGCTCAGATACAGCTCAGCTCAGATACAGCTCAGCTCAGATACAACTCCGATACAGCTCAGCTCAGATACAGCTCAGATACAGATCAGATACAGCTCAGATCAGATACAGATCAGATACAGCTCAGCAAACGTGTTGCACTTGAAGAAGTGATCCCTGTCCAGGGGCCCTCTTTCCCAGACCGCTTCCTGTTCAGTGAGGGGATGGGCCTCCAGCCTTCCCTGTGGCTCAGTTGGTAGAGCATGGTGTTTGCAACGCCAGGGTTGTGGGTTCGATTCCCACGGGGGGCCAGCACAGAAAAAAAAAAAAAATAAATGCATGAAGTTGTATAAAATGTATGTATTCACTACTGTAAGTCCCTCTGGATAAGAGCGTCTGCTAAATGACTAAAATGTAAAAAAAATTAAGTAAAATGGGATGATGGGAACGAAGGTGGGGGGGCCCTCGTTGTCACTTTGCTCCTGGTCTGAGATGACAGTGTCACAGGACTGTTCGCTGCTGGAGGAGTAGTCTGGGTCGCTGAGCAGGGAGGGCAGGTCCGGGTCCAGGGCCACCGTCCGTCCGGGGGGGGAAGGGTCTGAGGTGAGGTGGCTGACGGATCCTCCCCTCCAGAGGAACTGGATGCATTCTGCAATACAGAGACTTACAAAACAGTGTATATAGGAAATGTGCTACATACTTAGACTTTCTGCATAATAATTCACATGTTCAAGACAACATCATTACTTTAGACTTATTGAAAAAGTCTATATAATTTTCTCCACCATTTTCCCATTTCCTGCTGTAGATTTACAGTTAATTCAATCGCATAATGAATTCACGGTGGAATACATCGTGAGGCAAATATATATATATTTTTAAATTGCAATACATTTAAAGGTTGCACATGAACATCAATAGGCATGAATGTCAATAATATGAATCAGTGTGCGTAGATTATAATTATACTAAATAAATACCTGCTGTCATTACACCTAATTATCTGGAACATATATTTACCGAATCCGAGGGCAGTGATCTGTTTTATCTTGTATCTGTGTAGGTGCTGTATCTCAGCCAGTGATCTGTTTTATCTGGTATCTGTGTAGATGCTGTATCTCAGCCAGTGAGCTCTGTTTTATCTGGTATCTGTGTAGGTGCTGTATCTCAGCCAGTGATCTGTTTTATCTTGTATCTGTGTAGGTGCTGTATCTCAGCCAGTGATCTGTTTTATATTGTATCTGTGTAGGTGCTGTATCTCAGCCAGTAATCTGTTTTATCTTGTATCTGTGTAGGTGCTGTATCTCAGCCAGTGATCTGTTTTATCTGGTATCTGCAGGTGCTGTATCTCAGCCAGTGATCTCTGTTTTATCTGGTATCTGTGTAGGTGCTGTATCTCAGCCAGTGATCTGTTTTATCTTGTATCTGTGTAGGTGCTGTATCTCAGCCAGTGATCTCTATTGATGGAACTAAAGGCTGGGGGGTGGTACTGAAGTGTGAGTCTGGAGGCTGGTTTCCTGAACCTGAGATGGAGTGGCTGGACAGTTCTGGAACCATCCTCCCTGCTGATGGACCTCCAGAGAGAAACACAGGGACTCAGAGGGCCTCTTCACTGTGAGACGACATGTCACCGTGAACCAGACTGACAACAACAGGTTCACCTGTAGAGTTAATCAGACAGAGATCAACCACCCGAAGAAGACAGAGATTCATGTCTTAGGTGAGGTCTTCATTGGTTAACCCAAATACCTGAGGCCCCTTGTTAGTTAGACTAGTTAGTGGAGGACGGTTTCCTTGGGGATGACCTGATTGGTCTGTTTTCAGTAGTACTGTATTTATAAATGATGCTTTACTTCCTGTACAGTATATACGTAGGTGGTGTTGTAATGGTTTGACATGGCTTCTCTGTTTCAGATTATGTGTTTCCTAAATCAACAATCTGGTGGTTGATTGTTGTTCTACTACTAATAGCAGCAGCAGCTGTTGGAGTTCTTGCAGCTGGTGTCTGCATGTTGAGAAAATATAAAAGTGAGTTTAACCTTGATCTCTGACTGGTCCTTGATATGTCTCATCATTAAGAGTCCTCTACTGGCTGTACTGGGTAGAGAGGAACCAGGCTCTGAGGGGTGACCAGTCCTCTACTGGCTGTACTGGGTAGGACAGAGGAACCAGACTCTGAGGAGGTACCAGTCCTCTACTGGCTGTACTGGGTAGACCAGAGGAACCAGGCTCTGAGGAGGTACCAGTCCTCTACTGACTGTACTGGGTAGACCAGAGGAACCAGGCTCTGAGGGGTGACCAGTCCTCTACTGGCTGTACTGGGTAAACCAGAGGAACCAGACTCTGACGGGTGACCAGTCCTCTACTGGCTGTTCTGGGTAGACCAGAGGAACCAGGCTCTGAGGGGTGACCAGTCCTCTACTGGCTGTACTGGGTAGACCAGAGGAACCAGGCTCTGAGGGGTGACCAGTCCTCTACTGGTTGTACTGGGTAGACCAGAGGAACCAGGCTCTGAGGAGGTACCAGTCCTCTACTGGCTGTACTGGGTAGACCAGAGGAACCAGGCTCTGAGGAGGTACCAGTCCTCTACTGACTGTACTGGGTAGACCAGAGGAACCAGGCTCTGAGGGGTGACCAGTCCTCTACTGGCTGTACTGGGTAAACCAGAGGAACCAGACTCTGAGGGGTGACCAGTCCTCTACTGGCTGTTCTGGGTAGACCAGAGGAACCAGGCTCTGAGGGGTGACCAGTGCTCTACTGGCTGTACTGGGTAGACCAGAGGAACCAGGCTCTGAGGGGTGACCAGTCCTCTACTGGTTGTACTGGGTAGACCAGAGGAACCAGGCTCTGAGGGGTGACCAGTCCTCTACTGGTTGTACTGGGTAGACCAGAGGAACCAGGCTCTGAGGGGTGACCAGTCCTCTACTGGTTGTACTGGGTAGACCAGAGGAACCAGGCTGTGAGGAGGTATCAGCTTAGATAGATAGTAACATGATGGTTTTAGTGTCAACATGTCTTCTAACTATCAGTTTTTTATTTTTTCACAGATTGTTTCTGGTAAGTTTGTGTCTGTTCCTGTCTGTCTGTCTATGTTCCTGTCTGTCTGTCTGTCTATGTTCCTGTCTGTCTGTCTGTCTATGTTCCTGTTTGTCTGTCTGTTTGTCTGTCTGTCTGTGTATCTGTCTGTCTGTCTGTCTGTCTGTCTGTCTGTCTGTCTGTCTGTCTGTGTATCTGTCTGTCTGTCTGTCTGTCTGTGTATCTTGCTGTCTGTCTGTCTGTGTTCCTGTCTGTCTGTCTGTGTTCCTGTCTGTCTGTCTATGTTCCTGTCTGTCTATTTTCCTGTCTGTCTATTTTCCTGTCTGTCTGTCTGTCTGTCTGTCTGTCTGTCTGTCTGTCTGTCTGTCTGTCTGTCTGTCTGTCTGTCTGTCTGTCTGTCTGTGTTCCTGTCTGTGTTCCTGTCTGTCATTGTTCCTGTCTGTCTGTTTTCTCCTCCCCCCAGGAGAAAAACCTGACCTGACTGAACAGCTGGGTAAGTGTTGTCTCTGTGTTTTGTTATATTCATGTAATTTTCTTCATAATAAAGAAGATTCGCCTACAGTGTCTGTGTACCTGTCTTCATGTTCTAGTACCCATAATACATCATGTTTTATCTACTGTCTACAGAGCAGGTCAGAATAGAGAGGATGTAGTCTGTCTTCATGTTCTAGTACCCATAATACATCATGTTTTATCTACTGTCTACAGAGGAGGTCAGAATAGAGAGGATGTAGTCTGCCTTCATGTTCTAGTACCCATGATACATCATGTTTTATCTACTGTCTACAGAGGAGGTCAGAATAGAGAGGATGTAGTCTGTCTTCATGTTCTAGTACCCATAATACATCATGTTTTATATTCTATGCCCTCTGTCTACAGGGGCCAGAAGTGAGATGGGTGAGTTGTGTGTGAAAGTCTGTCCGTCTCCTACTTCCTGTTCTAGTAATAGTTCCTACATTCTGAATCATCCTTTATATATTTAGTCAGAGAGGATTGAAGAGATGGAGCAAAGGAGGAAGTGAGATGGAGATGAAGCCTACTGTTTTAGCTTCAACCTGTCAGCTTCTATTTTAGCTTCAACCTGTCAGCTTCTATTGTAGCTTCAACCTGTCAGCTTCTATTGTAGCTTCAACCTGTCAACTTCTATTGTAGCTTCAACCTGTCAGCTTCTATTGTAGCTTCAACCTGTCAACTTCTATTGTAGCTTCAACCTGTCAGCTTCTATTGTAGCTTCAACCTGTCAGCTTCTATTGTAGCTTCAACCTGTCAGCTTCTATTGTAGCTTTAACCTGTCAGCTTCTATTGTAGCTTCGACCTGTCAGCTTCTATTGTAGCTTCAACCTGTCAGCTTCTATTGTAGCTTCAACCTGTCAGCTTCTATTGTAGCTTCAACCTGTCAGCTTCTATTGTAGCTTCAACCTGTCAGCTTCTATTGTAGCTTCAACCTGTCAGCTTCTATTGTAGCTTCAACCTGTCAGCTTCTATTGTAGCTTCAACCTGTCAGCTTCTATTGTAGCTTTGACCTGTCAGCTTCTATTGTAGCTTCGACCTGTCAGCTTCTATTGTAGCTTCGACCTGTCAGCTTCTATTGTAGCTTCGACCTGTCAGCTTCTATTGTAGCTTCGACCTGTCAGCTTCTATTGTAGCTTCGACCTGTCAGCTTCTATTGTAGCTTCATTTTGTTATTGAAATGTTTCTATTTGATCTTCAACAAGACTGATAAATCCATTTGTTGAAATTTTTATATTTTATCTTCAACATGTCAATGTGCCTGTTTTTATTTAACTTTTTTAAGTGTTTATTTTTATATAATATAAAATAATATAATTGATATTTAATTAATTATGCAAAACTAAGAACAGATATAGCCCTTGGTTCTCCCCAGACCTGACTGCCCTTAACCAACACAAAAATATCCTGTGGCGTTCTGCATTAGCATCGAACTGCCCCCGCGATATGCAACTTTTTAGGGAAGTTAGAAACCAAATGTGTTTTGTAAAATGTGTTTTGTGAAGTGCAATAAAATATACATTTTTAGATGCAAATAGAAAGATTGCAATTGAAATACACGATAACATAATGAAGTACATTCAACAACAATAATGAAGTACATTCAACAACAAACAAAAAAAATCATACATGTTATTCATTTGCCTTGAGCAAGGCTAGCTTTTTCAAACAGAAATTTGCTTCGTGCAACTCCAACTCTAAAAAGTTCTGGGACATTGTAAAGTCCATGGAGAATAAGAACACCTCCTCCCAACTGCCCACTGCACTGAGGATAGGAAACTCTGTCACCACCGAGAAGCCCACTATAATTGAGAATTTCAATAAGCATTTTTCTACGGCTGGCCATGCTTTCCACCTAACTACCCCTACTGCATTCAACAGCACTGCACCCCCCACAGCTACTCGCCCAAGCCTCCCCCATTTCTCCTTCTCCCAAATCCATTCAGCTGATGTTCTGAAAGAGCTGCAAAATCTGGACCCCTACAAATCAGCTGGGCTTGACAATCTGGACCCTTTCTTTCTAAAATTATCTGCCGAAATTATTGCAACCCTTATTACTAGCCTGTTCAACCTCTCTTTCGTGTCGTCTGAGATTCCCATAGATTGGAAAGCAGCTGCTGTCATCCCCCTCTTCAAAGGAGGTGACACTCTTGACCCAAATTGCTACAGACCTATATCCATCCTACCCTGCCTTTCTAAGGTCTTCGAAAGCCAAGTCAACAAACAGATTACCGACTATTTTGAATCCCACCGCACCCTCTCCGCTATGCAATCTGGTTTCAGAGCTGGTCATGGGTGCACCTCAGCCACGCTCAAGGTCCTAAACGACATCGTAACCGCCATCGATAAGAAACATTACTGTGCTGCCGTATTCATTGACCTGGCCAAAGCTTTTGACTCTGTTAATCACCACATCCTCATCGGCAGACTTAGTAGCCTTGGTTTCTCAAACGATTGCGTCGCCTGGTTCACCAACTACTTCTCTGACAGAGTTCAGTGTGTCAAATCGGAGGGCCTACTGTCTGGACCTCTGGCAGTCTCTATGGGGGTACCACAGGGTTCAATTCTTGGGCCAACTCTTTTCTCTGTATACATAAATGATGTCGCTCTTGCTGCTGGTGAATCTCTGATCCACCTCTACGCAGACGACACCATTCTGTATACTTCTGGCCCTTCTTTGGACACTGTGTTAACAACCCTCCAGACGAGCTTCAATGCCATTCAACTCTCCTTCCGTGGTCTCCAACTGCTCCTAAACACAAGTAAAACTAAATGCATGCTCTTCAACCGATCGCTGCCTGCACCTGCCCGCCCATCCAGCATAACTTCTCTGGACGGTTCTAACTTAGAATTTGTGGACAACTACAAATACCTAGGTGTCTGGTTAGACTGTAAACTCTCCTTCCAGACTCACATCAATCATCTCCAATCCAAAGTGAAATCTAGAATTGGCTTCCTATTTCGCAACAAAGCATCCTTCACTCATGCTGCCAAACATACCCTCGTAAAACTGACCATCCTACCAATCCTCGACTTCGGCGATGTCATTTACAAAATAGCCTCCAATACCCTACTCAACAAGCTGGATGCAGTCTATCACAGTGCCATCCGTTTTGTCACCAAAGCCCCATATACAACCCACCACTGCGACCTGTATGCTCTCGTTGGCTGGCCTTCACTTCATCATCGTCGCCAAACACATTGGCTCCAGGTCATCTACAAGACCCTGCTAGGTAAAGTCCCCCCTTATCTCCGCTCACTGGTCACCATAGCAGCACCCACCTGTAGCACGCGCTCCAGCAGGTATATCTCTCTGGTCACCCCTAAAGCCAACTCCTCCTTTGGTCGTCTCTCCTTCCAGTTCTCAGCTGCCAATGATTGGAACGAACTACAAAAATCTCTAAAACTGGAAACACTTATCTCCCTCACTAGCTTTAAGCACCAGCTGTCAGAGCAGCTCACAGATCTCTGCACCTGTACATAGCCCATCTTTAATTGAGCCCAAACTACTACCTTTTCCCCTACTGTATTTATTTATTTTATTTATTTTGCTCCTTTGCACCATATTATTTATATTTATATTTTAACTTTAACTTTCTTCAAACTACAAATCTACCATTCCAGTGTTTTTTCTTGCCATACTTTATTTACTTTGCCACCATGGCATTTTTTTTGCCTTTACCTCCATTATCTCACATCATTTGCTCACATCGTATATAGTCTTATTTTTTTCTACTGCATCATTGATTGTATGTTGTTTTACTCCATGTGTAACTCTGTGTTTTTGTATGTTGTCGAACTGCTTTGCTTTATCTTGGCCAGGTCGCAATTGTAAATGAGAACTTGTTCTCAACTTGCCTACCTGGTTAAATAAAGGTGAAATAAATAAATAAAAATGAAGTTAATGTCCATATCAGAACACTAGATGAAGCTAGATATCGCGAGATGACATGAAGTTAATGTCCATATCAGAACACTAGATGAAGCTAGATATCGCGAGATGACATGCAACTAGAAGTACTGTAAGTGAAAGTGAAAGTAAAGTGTGAAACTCCACCGCCCTTTTCCCCCGTTATTTCAGGAACAGACGTCGTGTTACATTCTGTTCGTTGATAAATTAGCCTTTCGACTGTTTTGGTTTATTTTTCTTAACTCCTAATAGTTTTATTCACCAGTTACAAACAGCTTTACCTTGGAGTCAGACTTGTTTTGTAGTGAAATGAAGACCTTTCCGACCTCGGCGGCCTGGTGTTTAGGGATTCTGTTCATCAGTGTTTCATTGATAACGACAGGTAGGACACAACATTATTCCTTCATTATTTATCCTGTAGGCTATTTTATTATCTGAACATAATATTAACAAGAAAGAAACGGGGAGAATTGAAGTGCAGGAAATGTAGATGTCTTGTCGTCGCTGTGTTGTTGGGTAACAGGACAGGCAGGTTAACACAATACAATAGACCAGGGTAACTATCAGACAGGACAGTTTGGGGTGTGGTGGTGCTGTAGGGTGTCTGATCAGACAGGACAGTTTGGGGTGTGGTGGTGCTGTAGGGTGTCTGATCAGACAGGACAGTTTGGGGTGTGGTGGTGCTGTAGGGGGTCTGGTAGACAAACACTATTTACACAGTACTAACATACGGAAGGGACTTGTTCGTCGCAGGTTAGGATAATTTACAAAAGTAGGTTAGGAGAATTAGTTAGGTTAGGAAATAGGTTAATTAGTTAGAAAATACTCTCCTGACTTGTTACGAAAATCATTGCTGTTCTTCGGTAGGCCGTCATGGTAAATAAGAATTTGTTCTTAACTGACTTGCCTAGTTACATCAAGGTTAAACAAAAGTAATATTAAAATCGAAGTGTCGTGAAAATAGTGTGTCCGTCCAAAGTGTTAGGAAGTTGTGGCGGAAGAATCAGAATTAGTTGTGTGACATAGATAATTAAATAGTATCAAATCAAATGTATTGGTCACATACATTATATAAAGTGGCTAGTGATACATTACATCAAGATGCAGTAGATGGTATAGCGTACAGTATATACATATGAGATGAGTAATGTAGGTATGTAAACATTATATAATATAAAGTGGCTAGTGATAAATTGATTACATCAATTTTTCCATTACTAAAGTGAGATTGAGTCAGTATGTTGGCAGCAGCCACTCAATGTTAGTGATGGCTGTTTAACAGTCTGATGGCTTTGAGGTAGAAGCTGTTCTTCAGTCTCTCGGTCCCAGCATTGATGCACCTGTACTGACCTCACCTTCTGGATGATAGCGGGGTGAACAGGCAGTAGCTCGGGTGGTTGTTGTCCAGGAGGGCAGGTTGTTTGCCTCCCGGTGATGCGTTGTGCAGACCTCACTACCCTCTGGAGAGCCTTACGGTTGAGGGCGGTGCAGTTGCCGTACCAGGCGGTGATACAGCCCGACAGGATGCTCTCGATTGTGCATCTGTAAAAGTCTGTGAGTGTTTTTGGTGACAAGCCAAATTTATTCAGCCTCCTGAGGTTGAAGAGGCGCTGCTGTGCAAATCTCCTTTCTCATTTAACACCTTGTGACCCATTGTGGTTTGTTATGTAGTGGATCTTTGCTATAAGATATTTTAGTAGCCTTTGTGTGATGGCTCATCTGAATGTGGTATTGCAGAACTCTCACTAATGAAGATTCAGTTTAAGTAACTCTGACTTGTGTGATAAGTTTGTCTCTCCTCATTGATAATACAGAAATTAACCACCACAAAGTGTAGCCATGTTTATGACTACAAAGAGAAGACGTTTTACGATACTGAATTGAAGAGATAAAAATAATTTAGATCGTAAAATGTCTTCTCTTTTTAGTCATAAATATGGCTCAAGCCAAGGATGTGTAATGACCAAAACCAGACAGAGAACACAATACACCGGTTTTAAGGTCTCTGCACTGTAAAACATACAGAATGCTGCAGGGTACTGACCAAGACCAGACAGAGAACACATTACACCGGTTTTAAGGTCTCTGTACTGTTAAACATACAGAATGCTGCAGGGTACTGACCAAGACCAGACAGAGTACACATTACACCGGTTTTAAGGTCTCTGCACTGTAAAACATACAGAATGCTGCAGGGTACTGACCAAGACCAGACAGAGAACACATTACACTGGTTTTAATGTCTCTGTACTGTAAAACATACAGAATGCTGCAGGGTACTGACCAAGACCAGACAGAGTACACATTACACCGGTTTTAAGGTCTCTGTACTGTAAAACATACAGAATGCTGCAGGGTACTGACCAAGACCAGACAGAGAACACATTACACCGGTTTTAAGGTCTCTGCACTGTTAAACATACAGAATGCTGCAGGGTACTGACCAAGACCAGACTGAGTAATTTAAAAAGTATTCTATTGGTTTTTAAATCAATCCACGATTGTGCACCCCAATACATATCAGACATGCTTTTAAGTTATGTACCAAGTACCCAGGTAGCACAAATGTCAGGCCCACATCTGGCATGATTCTGGCAAGCCAGAAGCTGCTGGCCCGGGTCCCAAATTAGTGACCGTACAGAGTAGGCCAGAGTCATTCAGCCCAGATCAGGCATCTTGAACTGAGACAAAGCTGCCATTTTAGGGACTGAATCAGCCCAGCAAATGTAGAAAAAGTCAAGGGTTCTGAATACTTTCCGAATGCACTGTATGTACATACAACTCTTTGTACTAGCTATCTATTACTTGAAAACCACAGGGAACAGGGTAGAGGTCGACCGATTAATCAGAATGGCCGATTAATTAGGGCCGATTTCACGTTTTCATAACAATCGGTAATCGGTATTTTTGGCCACCGATTTGCCTATTTTTTTTTTTTTATAATTTTTTTTTGTATTTCATTTATTTTAATAAAACTTTTTTTTTGTTATCCTCAACATTCTTTCTTTTTTCTTTTATTTAACCTGTTCCCCAGATTAAGAACACATTCTTATTTTCAATGACGGCCTAAGAACGGGCTTTAACTGCCTTGTTCAGGGGCAGATTTTTACCTTGTCACCTCGGGGATTCGTTTTTGCAACCTTCCGCCAACGCTCTAACCACCTGCCTTACATTTCACTCCACGAGGAGCCTGCGTGGCAGGCTGACTACCTGTTACGCGAGGGCAGCAAGAAGCCAAGGTAAGTTGCTAGCTAGCATTAAACTTATCTTATAAAAAAACTATCAATCTTAACATAATCACTAGTTAACTACACATGGTTGATGATATTACTAGTTTATCTAACGTGTCCTGCGTTGCATATAATCGATGCGGTGCCTGTTAATTTCTCATTGAATCACAGCCTACTTCGACAAATGGGTGATGATTTTAAGAAGCACATTTGTGAAAAAAGCACTGTCGTTGCACCAGTGTACCTAACCATAAACATCAATGCCTTTCTTTAAAATCAAGACACAAGTATATATATTTAAACCTGCATATTTAGTTAATATTGCCTGCTAACATGAATTTCTTATAACTAGGGGAGTTGTGTCACTTCCCTTGCGTTCCGTGGAAGCAGTCAGGGTATATACATCAGTTTGGGCCGCCTGGCTCATTGCGAACTGTGAAGTTATTCCTAACAAAGGCCGTAATTAATTTGCCAGAATTGTACATAATTATGGCATAACATTGAAGGTTGTGCAATGTAACAGGAATATTTAGACTTAGGGATGCCACCCGTTAGATAAAATACGGAACGGTTCCGTATTTCACTGAAATAATAAACGTTTCGTTTTCGAAATGATAGTTTCCGGATTCAACCATATTAACCTGTCTGGGCTAGGGGGCAGTATTTTCACGGCCGGATGAAAAACGTACCCAATTTAAACAGGTTACTACTCTGGCCCAGATACTAGAATATGCATAATATTAGTAGATTTGGATAGAAAACACTCTGAAGTTTCTAAAACTGTTTGAATGGTGTCTGTGAGTATAACAGAACTCATGGCAGGCAAAAACCTGAGAAAAATCCAAGCAGGAAGTGAAAATTCTGGGAATTGTAGTTCTTTTGATTCTCTATCGAAGCTCCAGTGTCTGTGGGGTGACGTTGCACTTCCTAAGGCTTCCATTGGCTGTCTAAAGCCTTCAGAAAGTGGAATGAGCCTTCTGTCTCTGGGCAGAGTATAGGAGCTCAGTTACTGAGTGGTTTGCCTGGCAACAAAGTGATTGGATATGCTCGGTCTCGCGAGCGTGCCCCTCCTTCTTTTTCTTGAATGAATATGCTATTGTCCGGTTGGAATATTATCGCAAGTTTACGTTAAAAATACCATACAGATTGATTTTAAACAGCGTTTGACATGCTTCTAAGTACGGTAATGGAACGTTTTGACTTTTTGTCTCTCGTTCCGCACTCGCGCGTTACCCTTTGGATAGTGCTCTGAACGCACAAACAAAACTGAGGTATTTGGACATAAATATGGATTATTTGGAACAAAAACAACATTTCTTGTGGAAGTAGCAGTCCTGGGAGTGCGTTCTGATGAAGATCAGCAAAGGTAATACAATATTTCTAATACTAATTCTGAGTTGAGTGTGCCCCGAATTTGGCGGGTGTCTGAATAGCTCGCCGTGATGGCTAAGCTATGTACTCAGAATATTGAAAAATGTGCTTTCTCCGTAAAGCTATTTTAAAATCTGACACAGCGGTTGCATAAAGGAGTAGTCATTCTATAATTCTTAAAATAATTGTTATGTGTTTTGTCAATGTTTATGATGAGTATTTTTGTAAATTGATGTGCACATTCACCGGGCGTTTTGGTGGGAATACATTTTCTGAATATCACGCGCCAATGTAAAATGCTCGCTGTGTTTTGGGTTTTATTGACACATGTCCTTGCTTGGAAAATGGCTGTGTGATAATTTTTGTCTATGTACTCTCCTAACATAGTCTAATGTTTTGCTTTCGCTGTAAAGCCTTTTTGAAATCGGACAATGTGGTTAGATTAACGAGAAGTGTATCTTTAAAATGGTGTAAAATAGTCGTATGTTTGAGAAAGTTGAATTATGACATTTTGTTGTTTTTGAATTTTCCGCCCTGATATTTCACTGGCTGTGTCCCACAGGTGGGACATAGAAGTTAATGACCAAAGGCTCGTATTTCTGTGTGTTATTATATTATAATTAAGTCTATGATTTGATGGAGCAGTCTGACTGGGCGATGGTAGGCAGCAGCAGCAGGCTCGTAAGCATTCATTCAAACAGCACCTTCGTGCGTTTGCCAGCAGCTCTTAGCAATTCTTCAAGCATTGCGCTGTTTATGACTTCAAGCCTATCAACCCCAGAGATTAGGCTGGTGTAACCGATGTGAAATGGCTAGCTAGTTAGCCGGGTGCGCGCTAATAGCGTTTCAAATGTCACTCGCTCTGAGACTTGGGAGTGGTTGTTCCCCTTGCTCTACATGGGTAACGCTGCTTCGAGGGTGGCTGTTGTCGATGTGTTCCTGGTTCGAGCCCAGGTAGGAGCGAGGAGAGGGATGGAATCTATACTGTTACACTGGCAATACTAAAGTGCCTATAAGAACATCCAATAGTCAAAGGTATATGAAATACAAATCGTATAGAGAGAAATAGTCCTATAATTCCTATAATAACTACAACCTAAAACTTCTTACCTGGGAATATTGAAGACTCATGTTAAAAGGAACCACCAGCTTTCATATGTTCTCATGTTCTGAGCAAGGAACTTAAACGTTAGCTTTTTTACATGGCACATATTGCACTTTTACTTTCTTCTCCAATACTTTGTTTTTGCATTATTTAAACCAAATTGAACATGTTAAATTATTTATTTGAGGCTAAATTGATTTGATTGATGTATTATATTAAGTTAAAATAAGTGTTCATTCAGTATTGTTGTAATTGTTGTAATTGTCATTATTATTAAAAAATAAATAAAAAAAATTGGCAGATTAATCGGCATCGGGTTTTTGGCCCTCCAATAATCGGTATCGGCATCAAAAAATCATAATCGGTCGACTTCTAGAACAGGGCATCTCTGTGCTCCTTTTGTAGAGTAATGCCAGAAGGGTTATCATCATGGTGGCACTGTGTATTTCAGATTCTCTCCTAACTAATTGTGCAACTGGATTGTGAAGACTCCTAACAAGCCGTTTACATCTACCAAGAAAGTGTTCTAAAGGAAACCCTGATATCCAAGTGGCCATGTGTCTAAGGATGTAAATAGCCACAAACACCAACATGAAGTTATTGTACAGTGGAGAACACAAAATGTCACGTAGTGCCACAGGACCTGTGTATAAAAGAGACTCATGTAACTCTGAAGCTTTCCGTCTATTTCTTTCTGCCAGAGATCTAGGCTTCCTTCCAAACTCTTTAGGCATATGAGGCTTAAAACGGAGGCTAGCTGAAATAGAACCTACTGCTCTGGAAGGAAGCCCACACTGAGGAGGCTAGAGGAAATAGAACCTGCTGTTCTGGAAGGAAGCCTACACTGAGGAGGCTAGAGGAAATAGAACCTACTGTTCTGGAAGGAAGCCTACACTGAGGAGGCTAGAGGAAATAGAACCTACTGTTCTGGAAGGAAGCCTACACTGAGGAGGCTAGAGGAAATAGAACCTACTGCTCTGGAAGGAAGTCTACACTGAGGAGGCTAGAGGAAATAGAACCTACTGCTCTGGAAGGAAGTCTACACCTCAATGGTCCACTTGTCCACAGATCTAACAGATGTTTTGTCGCCATTGGACTCTGGAGCAGTGGAAAAGGATGAGAAGCCAGCTACGACCCGGTCCGTTTTGTTTCATGTTTGTGACCTCATGAAAGACAATACAGCCACATTACCATAACTCTGTTTATACAGGTGCCTCAGTTATGAGGCTTGCATCTAATTCCTGTATAAAATGAATGAGTAAAGATTAAAGTATTTGCGAAATGATGTAATGTGATATTTAGTCTTCTAAATGAGAGAATTGTTTTCATAAGTAAACTGATGCTCACTCAGTGGCCACGCCCAAGTGAAAAGACATTGTTTGGAAATGCTGATCCAACCCCTTTTTTACATTTCTATAAAAGCCCCCGTCACGAAAAGTCACCTCAGTTCCAAATAACGGGAGGACTTGTCCTCCATGTTGAAAAGGGCTAGTTTCAACTGTACAGGCCGGGAGACGTGAGGGCTGCCTCCACACGTGAAATGGTGTGAACTCTGAACTCTGAACCTAGGGAAGAAGTGCATACTAAACTAGCATACATCAGACTGCAGCTGAACATATGTGCAAATCTAGTACGAGAACACTGACCAGCGAAGAAGCATCTCCAGAGTGAGATGAACCTCTCACATGACGACCCGGAAGAATGTACAAAGGACAATGGTGACCTCGACTGGGCAAACCAGAGCCTCACATCACCAGCTCAACTATCGAAGCCAGCTTCACGTCAATACAATGCATTGCTTTTCCGAATGTGCGATCGTTAGTGGCATATGTATTTATGTGAGAATAGCTTCCCAGGTCCGATAGAGACCCATGTTCCTTAGTCTTCCTTCCAAAACGCCCTTCTCTTCTCTCTGAGTCTATCGTGTTATAAGCAAACTGTTTTTGTTTAGTCCACTAGGGACGGTATTTACTGTATAATGTTATTATGTATTGTATGTTCTGTAATTGTTTAATTAGTTAGTAAATAAATAATTGAGCCAATTGGTGTATGGATGATTCATAGTAATCATGACTTCTTTACAATCAACCTGTGCCTGTTGTGTTCACTTAATCCCGTTTTAAAAGTCTCCCATCCTGTTTTTACATTCCCTGAGACCAACCAGAAATATTTCCCTGGCCAAATATTCCCAGATAACACACGTGGTTACGTTTCTCCAAGTGTTGTGTAAGGTAAGAGTTGGCTAAGCTTCAATTGCTCGTTCGGTGCAGCAGACTGTAGGGGTGTAGTGCTGCCAGAGCGTTGCTCTTCCACTTCTCACAGTTGTGCTCGTCAATTAAAGTTACATAAAAGCTGCATCAATGTCTTGGAAGATCACATAGGGATTCATTAGTGTTCTACATAACATCAGTGGCGATTTTAGCATAGAAATCTTGGTGGGGCAAACTCATTTTTTGTTGTTGATGCCAGCAAGCCACTCCACAACTCTAAACAATACACTCATTACACTATAACGGGGATGAATGGTGCCCACAAACTGTTAGGGCCTACGTAAAGCTGTCCCAACAGCAGAGCTCTCTTTTCAGCACCATGGAGTGAATCCTTACCACTGCTACACCTGGTTATCAGTGGAGCCTTGTCTAGCAGCAAAACAGTTAATTCAGCCTCATTAACTGCCTTTAAAAAAAACATAGCTGATATAGCTGACTTGTTTATTAAACAAATGTGGTTTCTACTGACAATTGAGATGTACAATCTATGGCATAAGGGAACGATGAGTAGATAAGAGGCAATCGTAATTTTGATTAAGACAATGAGTGAGCTGAGACGGACGTAGTCAATATTACTATTTGTTCAGCACTTTTGAAATGTACAGCGACAGAATCCAGAACATGGGCCGTTCTTAGTGTTCTCCTTGAACACCAAATCAGAACTGTAGGATAAATAAAGGGGGCATATAAGCAGACAATTATATTTCTCTAAAACAGGCTATAGGCTCCATGTGCACCACCAAGTCAGAACAGTAGGCTAAATTATGAGGGGGAAACAGACCACATTATTAGGGTGAGGCACATGGGCTACTACACAACATACACTTAGTATTACTTTCTTAGCTACAGTATACATACATATCTACCTGGCATATTACATCAGCATACAATACATTTTTGGACTCACCATTGTGCTGTGCTCACTTGAACAGGAAAGCGGCGCTGCGGTCCTTCTTGTGGGCAGATTTTATTTTGTCATCAAACTTTGTCATCAAAGTCTGGCATTCTCTTGATTTATGGTGTTTTCAAGACAACTGGGAACTATGATAAAAACAAGGTCAAATCATGACGTCAGTGATCTTCAGGTTGGAGCTCTAGAAAGAGGACGGAGTTCCTGACTTGGAATTCCGAGTTGGATGACAGTTCAAAACTTGTTTTCCCAGTCGGAGCTCATTTTTTTGCCGAGTTTCCAGTTGTCTTGAACTCACTGAAGTCTGAGATTTCCCAGTTCTGAGTTTCCAGTTGTTTTTTGAACGAGGCAGAAGTCATGTTCGATTGACAGCATGGCCAATGTATTCAACCTTTTCTGGCTCATGGTGTTGCGTGTGAATGCTTATCCTTTTAAGCTTGGTAAAGAGACTCTTAGACCCAGACTTGGACCACATACCCACTCCACTAATAGCAGGCTAGTGATTGCTTTGCAACGCTTGCAGTTAGGCACTGATTCCTTCCAAACCACTAATTGTTCAATTTGCGATTTCCAACTTGTTGTGTAATGTTTATGTCCAATTACTGGTGATCATCGATACTTTTTGACATGATCAGTCAAATCAAAGCTAATCAAATCAAATTGTATTGGTCACAACATGGTTAGCATGTTAATGCGAGAGTAGCGAAATGCTTGTGCTGTAGATATAAGGTAAGGTAGATAGATATAATGTGATTTGATGTTATTTAACTGTGGCCAATAACCTTGATTCTTCTTGGATGGGCACATCTAATGTAAATCTATGGCAGCAACCAAGGGCCTTGAATTTTCTAGCTCTCCCTGTAGATTTTGCAGTGACTTAGTGCCCCCATGAGTGACAGAACACTGAGCCAATCACGGCGCAACTAGAGAAGATTACCAACCCCAAGCTGTGTTCTGTTGGTTGCACTGGGCTGAAACACCTGCATTTTGGAGCTGCCTTACTCAAGAAAGCTAAAAAGAGACCATGCTTGTATGCAACTTTATTTACTCATATATATATATATATATAAATAAAATATGGCTCACGCTGTTGAGTTTTGGCCGCATTATATATTTTTTTGACTAAAATCTGATAAGAGGTGAGGTGGTGTTTTGATGTTATACTAATTACATTTCATAACATTATGCATTCGCGACCCGTCATTCAGGGCAGGTGAGGCACATACCCGTTTGCAAACAATTTAAAAAGAAAAAATATATATATATATGGAGTATCTCAAACTGTCAACATAAATCTCCCACATGAGACGCCATCTTAACTGACTTCATTTGGCTTCAATTCTCTTTTGAGTCTTCACATAGGAATGAATGGGGTCATGTGGGCCAGAATCCATGGAACAACAGTAAGTTACCAGGTATCTTTAACTGGGTGTCATCTGTTTTTCTCCAGGGTCGTCTGAGGTTCAGGTTGTTGGACCGGCTGACCCAGTTGTTGCCTTAGCTGGTGATGACATCATTCTACCATGTTCCCTGAAACCCAGTGTCAGTGCTGAGGACATGGTAGTGAAGTGGACAAGAGTGAACCTGACAACAGGAAACAATGTTCATCGTTGTCGTCAAGGTCGAGTCTCCAATGAGGATCAGTCTACATCTTACAAGGGAAGGACATCAATGTTTAATGAAGATCTGAAGAACGGCAACGTCTCCTTAAAGCTGACCAGAGTTACTCTCTCTGATGCTGGAAGCTACAGGTGCTTCATTCCAACACTGACCAGCCAGGTGAAGGAAACCACCGTTCAACTCTTTGTTGGTGAGTCATGAATACTGGAGATGTGATCAGAGGTTGTATTGGTAAATCTGGCTAAATGATTGGCTGCTAAAATATCAACATGTCTTCCTCCCTCATCAGTCCTTCCTCTGTTATAGATCATGTATTCAGCTGGTCTTCCTTCCTCTGTTATAGATCATGTATTCAGCTGGTCTTCCTTCCTCTGTTATAGATCATGTATTCAGCTGGTCTTCCTTCCTCTGTTATAGATCATGTATTCAGCTGGTCTTCCTCCCTCATCAGTCCTTCCTCTGTTATAGATCATGTATTCAGCTGGTCTTCCTTCCTCTGTTATAGGTCATGTATTCAGCTGGTCTTCCTTCCTCTGTTATAGGTCATGTATTCAGCTGGTCTTCCTTCCTCTGTTATAAATCATGTATTCAGCTGGTCTTCCTCCCTCATCAGTCCTTCCTCTGTTATAGATCATGTATTCAGCTGGTCTTCCTTCCTCTGTTATAGGTCATGTATTCAGCTGGTCTTCCTTCCTCTGTTATAGGTCATGTATTCAGCTGGTCTTCCTTCATCTGTTATAGATCATGTATTCAGCTGGTCTTCCTTCCTCTGTTATAGATCATGTATTCAGCTGGTCTTCCTTCCTCTGTTATAGGTCATGTATTCAGCTGGTCTTCCTTCCTCTGTAATAGATCATGTATTCAGCTGGTCTTCCTTCCTCTGTTATAGGTCATGTATTCAGCTGGTCTTCCTTCCTCATCAGTCCTTCCTCTGTTATAGATCATGTATTCAGCTGGTCTTCCTTCCTCTGTTATAGATCATGTATTCAGCTGGTCTTCCTCCCTCATCAGTCCTTCCTCTGTTATAGATCATGTATTCAGCTGCTCAGCACACAGCCTTTACAACACACTTCTCACACATCAAAACCTCCCACACTGTCACACTGTCTGTGTCCTAATATTCCTACTACCTGCTGTAGTGTCCTAATATTCCTACTACCTACTGTTGACTCATAGTAGTTACTATGTACTGATAGGGATACATAATATAGAGAAGGTATTGTATAGTCAACAGCGTTGTGCTGCTTTGTTAATTGATTTGTCCAAGGCTTTTGACACAGTGAATTATTTATGTTATTCAAGTAAAGCTGTTGCTGGTTTAATGATTATCTCAGTGTTAGATCACAATGTATTCAGGTTGATGGCATGACTTCTGACCATCTTTCTGTTAATACTGGAGTGCTGCAGGGTTCTGTTCATGACTTCTGACCATCTTTCTGTTAATACTGGAGTGCTGCAGGGTTCTGTTCATGACTTCTGACCATCTTTCTGTTAATACTGGAGTGCTGCAGGGTTCTGTTCATGACTTCTGACCATCTTTCTGTTAATACTGGAGTGCTGCAGGGTTCTGTTCATGACTTCTGACCATCTTTTGTTAGTGAGGTCGGGGACTGATGTTGGGTGACAAGGCCTGGCTCGCTTTCAGCTTTCCAGTTCATAGCAAAGGTGTTTGACATGAATAAAGAGAGGGGTGGACTCAGAGTCATCAGACTAAACAAGACATGGATAAAGAGAGGGGTGGGCTCAGAGACATCAGACTAAACAAGACATGAATAAAGAGAGGGGTGGACTCAGAGACATCAGACTAAACAAGACATGAATAAAGAGAGGGGTGGACTCAGAGACATCAGACTAAACAAGACATGGATAAAGAGAGGGGTGGACTCAGACATCAGACTAAACAAGACATGGATAAAGAGAGGGGTGGGCTCAGAGACATCAGACTAAACAAGACATGAATAAAGAGAGGGGTGGACTCAGAGACATCAGACTAAACAAGACATGGATAAAGAGAGGGGTGGACTCAGACATCAGACTAAACAAGACATGAATAAAGAGAGGGGTGGGCTCAGAGACATCAGACTAAACAAGACATGAATAAAGAGAGGGGTGGACTCAGAGACATCAGACTAAACAAGACATGGATAAAGAGAGGGGTGGGCTCAGAGACATCAGACTAAACAAGACATGAATAAAGAGAGGGGTGGACTCAGAGACATCAGACTAAACAAGACATGGATAAAGAGAGGGGTGGACTCAGACATCAGACTAAACAAGACATGAATAAAGGGAGCGCGATTGTGATGTATCAACTTAATCTGGTCTTTTTTTTTCTTACTTCTTTTGTTGGATTATGGTGATGTCCTACCTGTACACACTCTACCATGCTGCTGTTAGATTGGTAACCAACACTAGACACTCTACCATGCTGCTGTTAGATTGGTAACCAACACTAGACACTCTACCATGCTGCTGTTAGATTGGTAACCAACACTAGACACTCTACCATGCTGCTGTTAGATTGGTAACCAACACTAGACACTCTACCATGCTGCTGTTAGATTGGTAACCAACACTAGACACTCTACCATGCTGCTGTTAGATTGGTAACCAACACTAGACACTCTACCATGCTGCTGTTAGATTGGTAACCAACACTAGACACTCTACCATGCTGCTGTTAGATTGGTAACCAACACTAGACACTCTACCATGCTGCTGTTAGACTGGTAACCAACACATCACTGTATATTCCTGTCTCTGTGGTTCACGACTGCTACTAAAGGCGATTGATGAGGTAGGTTTCACTTTCCTGGGAAGACTGGAGTGGACTATGGAAGACTGGAGTGGACTATGGAAGACTGGAGTGGACTATGGAAGACTGGAGGGACTATGGAAGACTGGAGGGACTATGGAAGACTGGAGACTGGAGGGTTGAGTGGACTATGGAAGACTGGAGTGGACTAGGGAAGACTGGAGTGGACTAGGGAAGACTGGAGTGGACTAGGGAAGACTGGAGCGGACTAGGGAAGACTGGAGCGGACTATGGAAGACTGGAGTGGACTATGGAAGACTGGAGTGGACTATGGAAGACTGGAGTGGACTAGGGAAGACTGGAGTGGACTATGGAAGACTGGAGGGCCCTAGGAGGGTTGGGAGGAGGAGCTGAGAGAGTTAACTAGCTGTTTTGGATGGGAATCTGAGGGGTCCTTTGGTTGACTCGGGAGACGGAGGGCACTTCATCAGGGACAGTTTGCTAGATGCTGCGCTGTCACTGTCCTGTTCAGAAAAGCTAAAGCCACTGTCGTTCAGGGAGTTCTTGACATCCCTTCGGGATTATTCACAGTGGAACCCAGGGAATCCAGGTAGAAGGTGCCGTCTGGGCTGTTAGTCTGTGGGAAGAAAACGTTTGCAGAGTGTACCCTTTCACTCTCCAGAGTACAGACGCTCGCTGATCTAGGAGCTGATGGACGAGCCCCTGCTGCCCACACACACAAATGAGTCTTCCTGTAAGGGGGTGAGCACCTCGATGTTGACCTCTGCACCCCCCACAGAAGATGTGTAGGCGTCAAACTCGTCGTTGATGCTGCTGATGATGCTGACGGGCCGGGAGCCGGAGGCAAGGGCCTGCAGGAAGCAGTCACTGTTAGAGCTGATGATGCTGGATGGCTAGCCCATTGTCTATGATGCTGCCGATGGAAAGCTCCTCTTCCACAGTGAACACCAGCTCATCCTCTCTGTTCAGCTCCACAGGCTGCTGCAGAGTGACCGTAGCCTGGAGGATGTCCCTGTCCAGGCACCTCTCTCTCAGGGTGACCGTAGCCCTGAGGATATCCCTGTCCAGACACCTCTCTCTCAGGGTGACCGTAGCCTGGAGGATGTCCCTGTCCAGGCACCTCTCTCTCAGGGTGACCGTAGCCCTGAGGATGTCCCTGTCCAGGCACCTCTCTCTCAGGGTGACCGTAGCCTGGAGGATGTCCCTGTCCAGGCACCTCTCTCTCAGGGTGACCGTAGCCCTGAGGATGTCCCTGTCCAGGCACCTCTCTCTCAGGGTGACCGTAGCCTGGAGGATGTCCCTGTCCAGACACCTCTCTCTCAGGGTGACCGTAGCCCTGAGGATGTCCCTGTCCAGGCACCTCTCTCTCAGGGTGACCGTAGCCCTGAGGATGTCCCTGTCCAGACACCTCTCTCTCAGGGTGACCGTAGCCCGGAGGATGTCCCTGTCCAGGCACCTCTCTCTCAGGGTGACCGTAGCCCGGAGGATGTCCCTGTCCAGGCACCTCTCTCTCAGGGTGGAGCGTAGCTGGCACACCTCTACAGGTCCCCTGGTCTGGGTCCTATCAAGGAAAGGGTCCCCAGACTCCCCCTGTTTTCCAACCTGATCGCTCATTCCCACGGGGGGGGACCTCTCTTCTGCCTCTCCGTTGCCCCTGCATGAGTCTCTCTGCTGTGGGGGAGCAGGCTTGGGTAAGGGTTTCTTGTTGAAGTAAACCTTCTCTCGTACTACTGGCTCAGAGGCTGGCACCGTGGCCACACCCTGTTTGATTGGGCTTGCTCTGCTCTCTGACATCATCACCTTCTCACCATCAGCACTTGTTCTACATATGCTCTGAATGTTCCAGTTTAGTCTTAGAAGGGCTACTGGATGGAGGAGTGGCTACGGATTTAGGAGCAAGTTTAGGTGATATGTTCTACTGGGCGGAGTAGGCTTTAGAAACCAGGGCATTCCTTTGCTTTGCTGTCCATCTTGGGGCTGGCCTGACTTCCCCTGCCCTCTCCAACAAACGCTGTATGCTCCTCGCTGCCGTCGATACAGCTCAGCTCAGATACAGCTCAGCTCAGATACAGCTCAGCTCAGATACAACTCCGATACAGCTCAGCTCAGATACAGCTCAGATACAGATCAGATACAGCTCAGATCAGATACAGATCAGATACAGCTCAGCAAACGTGTTGCACTTGAAGAAGTGATCCCTGTCCAGGGGCCCTCTTTCCCAGACCGCTTCCTGTTCAGTGAGGGGATGGGCCTCCAGCCTTCCCTGTGGCTCAGTTGGTAGAGCATGGTGTTTGCAACGCCAGGGTTGTGGGTTCGATTCCCACGGGGGGCCAGCACAGAAAAAAAAAAAAAATAAATGCATGAAGTTGTATAAAATGTATGTATTCACTACTGTAAGTCCCTCTGGATAAGAGCGTCTGCTAAATGACTAAAATGTAAAAAAAATTAAGTAAAATGGGATGATGGGAACGAAGGTGGGGGGGCCCTCGTTGTCACTTTGCTCCTGGTCTGAGATGACAGTGTCACAGGACTGTTCGCTGCTGGAGGAGTAGTCTGGGTCGCTGAGCAGGGAGGGCAGGTCCGGGTCCAGGGCCACCGTCCGTCCGGGGGGGGAAGGGTCTGAGGTGAGGTGGCTGACGGATCCTCCCCTCCAGAGGAACTGGATGCATTCTGCAATACAGAGACTTACAAAACAGTGTATATAGGAAATGTGCTACATACTTAGACTTTCTGCATAATAATTCACATGTTCAAGACAACATCATTACTTTAGACTTATTGAAAAAGTCTATATAATTTTCTCCACCATTTTCCCATTTCCTGCTGTAGATTTACAGTTAATTCAATCGCATAATGAATTCACGGTGGAATACATCGTGAGGCAAATATATATATATTTTTAAATTGCAATACATTTAAAGGTTGCACATGAACATCAATAGGCATGAATGTCAATAATATGAATCAGTGTGCGTAGATTATAATTATACTAAATAAATACCTGCTGTCATTACACCTAATTATCTGGAACATATATTTACCGAATCCGAGGGCAGTGATCTGTTTTATCTTGTATCTGTGTAGGTGCTGTATCTCAGCCAGTGATCTGTTTTATCTGGTATCTGTGTAGATGCTGTATCTCAGCCAGTGAGCTCTGTTTTATCTGGTATCTGTGTAGGTGCTGTATCTCAGCCAGTGATCTGTTTTATCTTGTATCTGTGTAGGTGCTGTATCTCAGCCAGTGATCTGTTTTATATTGTATCTGTGTAGGTGCTGTATCTCAGCCAGTAATCTGTTTTATCTTGTATCTGTGTAGGTGCTGTATCTCAGCCAGTGATCTGTTTTATCTGGTATCTGCAGGTGCTGTATCTCAGCCAGTGATCTCTGTTTTATCTGGTATCTGTGTAGGTGCTGTATCTCAGCCAGTGATCTGTTTTATCTTGTATCTGTGTAGGTGCTGTATCTCAGCCAGTGATCTCTATTGATGGAACTAAAGGCTGGGGGGTGGTACTGAAGTGTGAGTCTGGAGGCTGGTTTCCTGAACCTGAGATGGAGTGGCTGGACAGTTCTGGAACCATCCTCCCTGCTGATGGACCTCCAGAGAGAAACACAGGGACTCAGAGGGCCTCTTCACTGTGAGACGACATGTCACCGTGAACCAGACTGACAACAACAGGTTCACCTGTAGAGTTAATCAGACAGAGATCAACCACCCGAAGAAGACAGAGATTCATGTCTTAGGTGAGGTCTTCATTGGTTAACCCAAATACCTGAGGCCCCTTGTTAGTTAGACTAGTTAGTGGAGGACGGTTTCCTTGGGGATGACCTGATTGGTCTGTTTTCAGTAGTACTGTATTTATAAATGATGCTTTACTTCCTGTACAGTATATACGTAGGTGGTGTTGTAATGGTTTGACATGGCTTCTCTGTTTCAGATTATGTGTTTCCTAAATCAACAATCTGGTGGTTGATTGTTGTTCTACTACTAATAGCAGCAGCAGCTGTTGGAGTTCTTGCAGCTGGTGTCTGCATGTTGAGAAAATATAAAAGTGAGTTTAACCTTGATCTCTGACTGGTCCTTGATATGTCTCATCATTAAGAGTCCTCTACTGGCTGTACTGGGTAGAGAGGAACCAGGCTCTGAGGGGTGACCAGTCCTCTACTGGCTGTACTGGGTAGGACAGAGGAACCAGACTCTGAGGAGGTACCAGTCCTCTACTGGCTGTACTGGGTAGACCAGAGGAACCAGGCTCTGAGGAGGTACCAGTCCTCTACTGACTGTACTGGGTAGACCAGAGGAACCAGGCTCTGAGGGGTGACCAGTCCTCTACTGGCTGTACTGGGTAAACCAGAGGAACCAGACTCTGACGGGTGACCAGTCCTCTACTGGCTGTTCTGGGTAGACCAGAGGAACCAGGCTCTGAGGGGTGACCAGTCCTCTACTGGCTGTACTGGGTAGACCAGAGGAACCAGGCTCTGAGGGGTGACCAGTCCTCTACTGGTTGTACTGGGTAGACCAGAGGAACCAGGCTCTGAGGAGGTACCAGTCCTCTACTGGCTGTACTGGGTAGACCAGAGGAACCAGGCTCTGAGGAGGTACCAGTCCTCTACTGACTGTACTGGGTAGACCAGAGGAACCAGGCTCTGAGGGGTGACCAGTCCTCTACTGGCTGTACTGGGTAAACCAGAGGAACCAGACTCTGAGGGGTGACCAGTCCTCTACTGGCTGTTCTGGGTAGACCAGAGGAACCAGGCTCTGAGGGGTGACCAGTGCTCTACTGGCTGTACTGGGTAGACCAGAGGAACCAGGCTCTGAGGGGTGACCAGTCCTCTACTGGTTGTACTGGGTAGACCAGAGGAACCAGGCTCTGAGGGGTGACCAGTCCTCTACTGGTTGTACTGGGTAGACCAGAGGAACCAGGCTCTGAGGGGTGACCAGTCCTCTACTGGTTGTACTGGGTAGACCAGAGGAACCAGGCTGTGAGGAGGTATCAGCTTAGATAGATAGTAACATGATGGTTTTAGTGTCAACATGTCTTCTAACTATCAGTTTTTTATTTTTTCACAGATTGTTTCTGGTAAGTTTGTGTCTGTTCCTGTCTGTCTGTCTATGTTCCTGTCTGTCTGTCTGTCTATGTTCCTGTCTGTCTGTCTGTCTATGTTCCTGTTTGTCTGTCTGTTTGTCTGTCTGTCTGTGTATCTGTCTGTCTGTCTGTCTGTCTGTCTGTCTGTCTGTCTGTCTGTCTGTCTGTCTGTGTATCTGTCTGTCTGTCTGTCTGTCTGTGTATCTTGCTGTCTGTCTGTCTGTGTTCCTGTCTGTCTGTCTGTGTTCCTGTCTGTCTGTCTATGTTCCTGTCTGTCTATTTTCCTGTCTGTCTATTTTCCTGTCTGTCTGTCTGTCTGTCTGTCTGTCTGTCTGTCTGTCTGTCTGTCTGTCTGTCTGTCTGTCTGTCTGTCTGTCTGTCTGTCTGTCTGTCTGTGTTCCTGTCTGTGTTCCTGTCTGTCATTGTTCCTGTCTGTCTGTTTTCTCCTCCCCCCAGGAGAAAAACCTGACCTGACTGAACAGCTGGGTAAGTGTTGTCTCTGTGTTTTGTTATATTCATGTAATTTTCTTCATAATAAAGAAGATTCGCCTACAGTGTCTGTGTACCTGTCTTCATGTTCTAGTACCCATAATACATCATGTTTTATCTACTGTCTACAGAGCAGGTCAGAATAGAGAGGATGTAGTCTGTCTTCATGTTCTAGTACCCATAATACATCATGTTTTATCTACTGTCTACAGAGGAGGTCAGAATAGAGAGGATGTAGTCTGCCTTCATGTTCTAGTACCCATGATACATCATGTTTTATCTACTGTCTACAGAGGAGGTCAGAATAGAGAGGATGTAGTCTGTCTTCATGTTCTAGTACCCATAATACATCATGTTTTATATTCTATGCCCTCTGTCTACAGGGGCCAGAAGTGAGATGGGTGAGTTGTGTGTGAAAGTCTGTCCGTCTCCTACTTCCTGTTCTAGTAATAGTTCCTACATTCTGAATCATCCTTTATATATTTAGTCAGAGAGGATTGAAGAGATGGAGCAAAGGAGGAAGTGAGATGGAGATGAAGCCTACTGTTTTAGCTTCAACCTGTCAGCTTCTATTTTAGCTTCAACCTGTCAGCTTCTATTGTAGCTTCAACCTGTCAGCTTCTATTGTAGCTTCAACCTGTCAACTTCTATTGTAGCTTCAACCTGTCAGCTTCTATTGTAGCTTCAACCTGTCAACTTCTATTGTAGCTTCAACCTGTCAGCTTCTATTGTAGCTTCAACCTGTCAGCTTCTATTGTAGCTTCAACCTGTCAGCTTCTATTGTAGCTTTAACCTGTCAGCTTCTATTGTAGCTTCGACCTGTCAGCTTCTATTGTAGCTTCAACCTGTCAGCTTCTATTGTAGCTTCAACCTGTCAGCTTCTATTGTAGCTTCAACCTGTCAGCTTCTATTGTAGCTTCAACCTGTCAGCTTCTATTGTAGCTTCAACCTGTCAGCTTCTATTGTAGCTTCAACCTGTCAGCTTCTATTGTAGCTTCAACCTGTCAGCTTCTATTGTAGCTTTGACCTGTCAGCTTCTATTGTAGCTTCGACCTGTCAGCTTCTATTGTAGCTTCGACCTGTCAGCTTCTATTGTAGCTTCGACCTGTCAGCTTCTATTGTAGCTTCGACCTGTCAGCTTCTATTGTAGCTTCGACCTGTCAGCTTCTATTGTAGCTTCATTTTGTTATTGAAATGTTTCTATTTGATCTTCAACAAGACTGATAAATCCATTTGTTGAAATTTTTATATTTTATCTTCAACATGTCAATGTGCCTGTTTTTATTTAACTTTTTTAAGTGTTTATTTTTATATAATATAAAATAATATAATTGATATTTAATTAATTATGCAAAACTAAGAACAGATATAGCCCTTGGTTCTCCCCAGACCTGACTGCCCTTAACCAACACAAAAATATCCTGTGGCGTTCTGCATTAGCATCGAACTGCCCCCGCGATATGCAACTTTTTAGGGAAGTTAGAAACCAAATGTGTTTTGTAAAATGTGTTTTGTGAAGTGCAATAAAATATACATTTTTAGATGCAAATAGAAAGATTGCAATTGAAATACACGATAACATAATGAAGTACATTCAACAACAATAATGAAGTACATTCAACAACAAACAAAAAAAATCATACATGTTATTCATTTGCCTTGAGCAAGGCTAGCTTTTTCAAACAGAAATTTGCTTCGTGCAACTCCAACTCTAAAAAGTTCTGGGACATTGTAAAGTCCATGGAGAATAAGAACACCTCCTCCCAACTGCCCACTGCACTGAGGATAGGAAACTCTGTCACCACCGAGAAGCCCACTATAATTGAGAATTTCAATAAGCATTTTTCTACGGCTGGCCATGCTTTCCACCTAACTACCCCTACTGCATTCAACAGCACTGCACCCCCCACAGCTACTCGCCCAAGCCTCCCCCATTTCTCCTTCTCCCAAATCCATTCAGCTGATGTTCTGAAAGAGCTGCAAAATCTGGACCCCTACAAATCAGCTGGGCTTGACAATCTGGACCCTTTCTTTCTAAAATTATCTGCCGAAATTATTGCAACCCTTATTACTAGCCTGTTCAACCTCTCTTTCGTGTCGTCTGAGATTCCCATAGATTGGAAAGCAGCTGCTGTCATCCCCCTCTTCAAAGGAGGTGACACTCTTGACCCAAATTGCTACAGACCTATATCCATCCTACCCTGCCTTTCTAAGGTCTTCGAAAGCCAAGTCAACAAACAGATTACCGACTATTTTGAATCCCACCGCACCCTCTCCGCTATGCAATCTGGTTTCAGAGCTGGTCATGGGTGCACCTCAGCCACGCTCAAGGTCCTAAACGACATCGTAACCGCCATCGATAAGAAACATTACTGTGCTGCCGTATTCATTGACCTGGCCAAAGCTTTTGACTCTGTTAATCACCACATCCTCATCGGCAGACTTAGTAGCCTTGGTTTCTCAAACGATTGCGTCGCCTGGTTCACCAACTACTTCTCTGACAGAGTTCAGTGTGTCAAATCGGAGGGCCTACTGTCTGGACCTCTGGCAGTCTCTATGGGGGTACCACAGGGTTCAATTCTTGGGCCAACTCTTTTCTCTGTATACATAAATGATGTCGCTCTTGCTGCTGGTGAATCTCTGATCCACCTCTACGCAGACGACACCATTCTGTATACTTCTGGCCCTTCTTTGGACACTGTGTTAACAACCCTCCAGACGAGCTTCAATGCCATTCAACTCTCCTTCCGTGGTCTCCAACTGCTCCTAAACACAAGTAAAACTAAATGCATGCTCTTCAACCGATCGCTGCCTGCACCTGCCCGCCCATCCAGCATAACTTCTCTGGACGGTTCTAACTTAGAATTTGTGGACAACTACAAATACCTAGGTGTCTGGTTAGACTGTAAACTCTCCTTCCAGACTCACATCAATCATCTCCAATCCAAAGTGAAATCTAGAATTGGCTTCCTATTTCGCAACAAAGCATCCTTCACTCATGCTGCCAAACATACCCTCGTAAAACTGACCATCCTACCAATCCTCGACTTCGGCGATGTCATTTACAAAATAGCCTCCAATACCCTACTCAACAAGCTGGATGCAGTCTATCACAGTGCCATCCGTTTTGTCACCAAAGCCCCATATACAACCCACCACTGCGACCTGTATGCTCTCGTTGGCTGGCCTTCACTTCATAATCGTCGCCAAACACATTGGCTCCAGGTCATCTACAAGACCCTGCTAGGTAAAGTCCCCCCTTATCTCCGCTCACTGGTCACCATAGCAGCACCCACCTGTAGCACGCGCTCCAGCAGGTATATCTCTCTGGTCACCCCTAAAGCCAACTCCTCCTTTGGTCGTCTCTCCTTCCAGTTCTCAGCTGCCAATGACTGGAACGAACTACAAAAATCTCTAAAACTGGAAACACTTATCTCCCTCACTAGCTTTAAGCACCAGCTGTCAGAGCAGCTCACAGATCTCTGCACCTGTACATAGCCCATCTTTAATTGAGCCCAAACTACTACCTTTTCTCCTACTGTATTTATTTATTTTATTTATTTTGCTCCTTTGCACCATATTATTTATATTTTAACTTTTAACTTTCTTCAAACTACAAATCTACCATTCCAGTGTTTTTCTTGCCATACTTTATTTACTTTGCCACCATGGCCTTTTTTTGCCTTTACCTCCATTATCTCACATCATTTGCTCACATTGTATATAGTCTTATTTTTTTCTACTGCATCATTGATTGTATGTTGTTTTACTCCATGTAAAACTCTGTGTTTTTGTATGTTGTCGAACTGCTTTGCTTTATCTTGGCCAGGTCGCAATTGTAAATGAGAACTTGTTCTCAACTTGCCTACCTGGTTAAATAAAGGTGAAATAAAAAAAAATAAAAAAAAATAATGTCTCAGATGACAACCGAACAGACATCCATACTCATTAACCTGTTATGGCTAGGTGGCAGTATTTTCACGGCCGGATAAAAAACATACCCAATTTAATCTGGTTATTACTCCTGCCCAGAAACTAGAATATGCATATAATTATTAGCTTTGGATAGAAAACACTCCAAAGTTTCTAAAACTGTTTGAATGGTGTCTGTGAGTATAAAAGAACTCAAATGGCAGATCAAATCAAAATTGATTTTAAACAACGTTTGACATTCTTCGAAGTACGGTAATGGAATATTTTGACATTTTTTGTCAGGAAACGCGCCGGGCACGTCACCCTTCATTACCCTTGGATAGTGTCTTGAACGCACAAACAAAACACCGCTATTTGGATATAACTATAGATTATTTGGAACCAAAACAACATTGGGTGATGAAGTAGAAGTCCTGGGAGTGCATTCTGACGAAGAACAGCAAAGGTAATCCAATTTTTCTTATAGTAAATCTGAGTTTGGTGAGGGCTAAACTTGGTGGGTGTCAAAATAGCTAGCCATCATGGCTAGCTATATCTACTCAGAATATTGCAAAATGTGCTTTCACCGAAAAGCTATTTTAAAATCGGACACCGCGATTGCATAAAGGAGTTCGGGATCTATAATTCTTAAAATAATTCTTATGTTTTTTGTGAACGTTTATCGTGAGTAATTTAGTAAATTCACCGGAAGTGTTCGGTGGGAATGCTAGTTCTGAACGTCACATGCTAATGTAAAAAGCGGGTTTTTGATATAAATATGAACTTGATTGAACAAAACATGCATGTATTGTATAACATAATGTCCTAGGAGTGTCATCTGATGAAGATCATCAAAGGTTAGTGCTGCATTTAGCTGTGGTTTTGTTTTTTGTGACATTATATGCTAGCTTGAAAAATGGGTGTCTGATTATTTCTGGCTGGGTACTCTGCTGACATAATCTAATGTTTTGCTTTCGTTGTAAAGCCTTTTTGAAATTGGACAGTGTGGTTAGATAAAGGAGAGTCTTGTCTTTAAAATGGTGTAAAATAGTCATATGTTTGAAAAATTGAAGTTTTCGGATTTTCGAGGAATTTGTATTTCGACGCCACGCCAATCATTGGATATTGGAGCAGGTGTTCCGTTAGCGGAACGTCTAGCTATAAGAGGTTCCAACGCATATTTTCAACTGGTTCTATTACCGAAATATGGTTCCTTTCCCCCACTTGTTTGATGTTCCCAGACTCTCTATGTTTAACAAAGGCTATTCAAGAGTCCTTCAGTAGAGTCAGAGAGAGAGGGAAGGGAGAAAGGTATTTATGGGGGGGTCATAAACCTTACCCACAGGCCAACGTCATGACAGGTGCTATGGAGATGCCGTCTACTTTATTCTCTCTCAGGTCATCTTTCTGTTATATAGAGCTATGGAGACAGGTCATCAGTCTGTTATATAGAGCTATGGAGACAGGTCATCAGTCTGTTATATAGAGCTATGGAGACAGGTCATCAGTCTGTTATAAAGAGCTGAGATGATGGATAGGCCAACCTCAGGTTCAGTGGATTGATGATGGATAGGTCAACCTCAGGTTCAGTGGATTGATGATGATTGGCCAACAGGTTCAGTGGATTGATGATGATTGGTCAACAGGTTCAGTGGATTGATGATGATTGGTCAACAGGTTCAGTGGATTGATGTATGTATTACTATTGGATAACTGACCTGGTTTATAAATCAAACGCTACGGGGTCAATAATAAAATAACCCGTCAGTATATCCAGTTCCAAGCAGTAGGCCTTGATGTATTTAATCCACTAATACTAACCATGTTCATTTAACATAAAAACATCTCTACATTTAGTATTTTGATCATCAACAAGGTTTATTTGAGCTGTGGTCAGCTGGCATTATAAATCACCATAGTAACGGCAGGAATCAGCAAAGTGTATGGTGTTGAGTTTTCACCCGGAGAGTCGAAAAGTGTCACAACGTCCACAGAAGGTGGCGCCTCTCCTCGGCAGGGCGGTGCTCGGCGGTCGTCGTCGCCGGCCTACTAGCTGCCACCGATCTGTGTTTCAGTGTCTGTTAGTTATGTCTGGTTTTTGTTTGCACCTGTTTCGTGTTTGTCATTAGTGGGGGGGTATTTAGTCTGTCTGTGTTTAGTTAGGATTCGTGCGGGATTGTTCTTTGTTACGTGTGGTGTTATATTGTTTGGTTTACGACTTATTGTATAGGCATTAGGGTTGCTAGAGGGTGATGCCTGTCTACACTAGATAGAGGGTGATGCCTGTCTACACTAGATAGAGGGTGATGCCTGTCTACACTAGATAGAGGGTGCTGCCTGTCTACACTAGATAGAGGGTGATGCCTGTCTACACTAGATAGAGGGTGATGCCTGTCTACACTAGATAGAGGGTGATGCCTGGTCTACACTAGATAGCAGGTGATGCCTTTCTACACTAGATAGCAGGTGATGCCTTTCTACACTAGATAGAGGGTGATGCCTGTCTACACTAGATAGAGGGTGATGCCTGTCTACACTAGATAGAGGGTGATGCCTGGTCTACACTAGATAGAGGGTGATGCCTGTCTACACTAGATAGAGGGTGATGCCTGTCTACACTAGATAGAGGGTGATGCCTGTCTACACTAGATAGAGGGTGATGCCTGTCTACACTAGATAGCGGTAAATTGTGACTCGCTTGTGGGCTGCTGGCAGCATATGGCAGCATGTTCGTTTGTGAGTCAAGAATTCAGCATAGCAAGTTTGTATGAAGGACTGATTATTAAATGTGTAAATAGTTGAATCCATTCTCCATTTCATGAATGTATTCATGGGTAAATAGTCATTGAAGCTTTTTTAAATTATTAAAACTTCTTTCGGATCATTGGGACGCTAGCGTCCCACCTCGACAACATCCGGTGAAATTGCAGAGTGCCAAATTCAAAATACAGAAACAGTAATAATAAACATTCATGAAAATACAAGTTTTAATCATCGGTTAAAAGATTAACTTCTTGTTAATCCAGCCACTGTGTCAGATTTCAAAAAGACTTTACGGTGAAAGCATACCATGCGATTATCTGAGGACAGCACCCCGCTTACAAAAGCATACAAACATTTTCCAACCAAGTAGAGGAGTCACGAAAGTCAGAAATAGCAATAAAATAAATCGCTTGTCTTTGAAGATCTTCATCTGGTTGCAATCACAAGGGTCCCAGTTACACAATAAAGGGTTGTTTTTTCGATAAAGTCCCTCTTTATATCCCAAAAACTCAGTTTGCTGGCGCGTTTTGTTCAGTAATCCACTGGCTCAAAGGCGTTCAAAACACGCAGACGAATACATACTAATAGTACCGGTAAAGTTAGTCGAAACATGTCAAACGATGTTTATAATTAACCTCTTACATCTAGGGGGCAGTATTTTCACGGCTGGATAAAAAACGTACCCGATTTAATCTGATTATTAGTCCTGCCCAGAAACTGGAATATGCATATAATTATTAGCTTTGGAGAGAAAACACTCCAAAGTTTCTGAAACTGTTTGAATGGTGTCTGTGAGTATAACAGAACTCCTATGGCAGGCAAAAACCTGAGATGCTTCTGTTCAGGAAGTACCCTGTCTGAACATTTCTTGCCCTTCTTTATTATCTCTATCGTTTACAAAGGATCTCTGCTCTTACGTGACACTTCGCACGTCAACAATGGCCTCTCATAGCCCGGGAAAAACAGGAATGACGTAATTCAAAGCCCTGGCTGAAACAAAGGAGAGCAAAAGCTAAGTGGTCACTCAATGGACTAAGCCTTAGGCGCGTGACACGCCCCGCCCCCGGCTTTCGGTTTTTTCCTCAGTTTACAGACAGGCAGATTCCCGGTCGGAATATTATCGCTTCTCTACGAGATAAATTGCATAAAAATTGGTTTTAAACAGCGGTTGACATGCTTAGAAGTACGGTAATGGAATATTTAGAAATTTTTTGTCATATTTTGCGTCATGCTCGTGGCCGAGATTTAGCGTTGGGATAGTGTCTAGAACGCACGAACAAAACGTCTTGATGGAACATAACGATGGATTATTTGGGACCAAACCTACATTTGTTATTGAAGTAGAAGTCCTGGCAGTGTATTCTGACGAAGAACAAGCAAGGTAAGAACATTTTTCTTATAGGAAATGTGATTTTGGTGAAGGCTAAACTTGCAGGGTGTCTAAATAGCTAGCCCTGTAATGCCGGGCTATGTACTTAGATTATTGCAAAATGTGCTTCATCCGAAAAGCTATTTTAAAATCGGACATATCGAGTGCATAGAGGAGTTCTGTATCTATAATTCTTAAAATAATTGTTATGCTTTTTGTGAACGTTTATCGTGAGTAATTTAGTAAAATCACCGGAAGTGTTCGGTGGGAATGCTAGTTCTGAACGTCACATGCTAATGTAAAAAGCTGGTTTTTGATATAAATATGAACTTGATTGAACAGACATGCATGTATTGTATAACATAATGTCCTAGGTGTGTCATCTGATGAAGATCATCAAAGGTTAGTGCTGCATTTAGCTATGGTTTGGGTTTATGTGACATGATATGCTAGCTTGAAAAATGGGTGTCTGAATATTTCTGGCTGGGTACTCTGCTGACATATTCTAATGTTTTGCTTTCGCTGTAAAGCCTTTTTGAAATCGGACAGTTTGGTTAGATAAAGGAGAGTCTTGTCTTTAAATAGCTGTAAAATAGTCATATGTTTGAAAAATGGAAGTTTTCGAATTTAGAGGAGTTTGAATTTCGCGCCCCGCCCATCATTGGATATTGGAGCAATCGTTCCGCTAGCGGAACGTGTAGATGTAAGAGGTTAATTAATCCTCAGGTTGTCAATTATCTAAATAATTGATAATATTTAAACCGGACAATAGCGTATTCAATAGAAAGGAAGAACAACGAAGAGCGTCCACACAGTCACGCTTTCAATGGAAAACTACTCACATCAAAAATAATGGATTTTCCTCAGGTTTTTGCCTGCCATATCAGTTCTGTTATACTCACAGACATTATTGTAACAGTTTCAGAAACTTCAGAGTGTTTTCTATCCAAATCTACCAATTATATGCATATCCTAGCTTCTGGGCCTGAGTAACAGGCAGTTTACTCTGGACACGTTTGTCATCCAAACTTCAAAATACTGCCCCTAGCCCAAAGAAAAAAACTGTGTATAAAATCTGAAAATGTATTTAATTGTTTATTTGCATATAATAGGCACACCTTTTTAAAAGACAACATTATTGACACCTTGACACCGAATGAAATGTCTGCCCGCTAATATTTAGATTTTTGGAGGGAGTGTATTAGACTGTAAATAGTGATGTCATCTTCAAACCTGTATTTCCATCATGAATTTCAAACTGTGGAAACTCTTGGCTATTGCGGCGATCTATCAACGCAGCGACAGCGCTCCATGTGGGTTCACCCCGTCCTGATGACCCGCAGCCGGTATATAGAGAACCATCATCTGGTACAGGAGCTGTGGTTTGACGATGTGACGTTCCAGGGATATTTCAGGCATATTAGCTAATTTAACTATTAACTGTAGCTAGCTACAATCAGATTAGCTAATTTAACTATTAACTGTAGCTAGCTACAATCAGATTAGCTAATTGAACCATTAACTGTAGCTAGCTACAATCATATTAGCTAATTTAACCATTAATTGTAGCTAGCTAGTTACTTCGTAAAAGGATCTTGACAGAATCTACCTGAGAATGTGTGTATTTTCGTTAGCTTGGTTAAGTTATGCTTTGTAGCTATATTTGCACGCTAAAAATAATAGTTATTCATGTCTTCTACACAGTATCTAACGGGGGAGTATCTGATAGGGGAGTATCTGACGGGGGAGTATCTGACAGGGGAGTATCTGACGGGGGAGTATCTGACGGGGGAGTATCTGACAGGGGAGTATCTGACAGGGGAGTATCTGACAGGGGAGTATCTGACAGGGGAGTATCTGACAGGGGAGTATCTGATAGGGAGTGTCTGACGGGGGAGTATCTGACAGGGGAGTATCTGACGGGGGAGTATCTGACAGGGGAGTATCTGACAGGGGAGTATCTGACAGGGGAGTATCTGACAGGGGAGTATCTGACAGGGGAGTATCTGACAGGGGAGTATCTGATAAGGGAGCATCTGATAAGGGAGTATCTGATAAGGGAGTATCTGATAAGGGAGTATCTGACAGGGGAGATCACAGTGAGGGCTGCCTGTCACAGGTCCATGAGGAAGAGTGAAAAGCCCCACAGCATGAGAGCAGGGAAAGGTTATAGATCGCTACTAGGGACCTTGTTAACCTGTTAGGGTATAGGGGGCAGTATTGAGAATTTTTTGAAAAAATATGTGCCAATTTTTAACTGCCTCCTACACCTACCCAGTAACTACAATATGCATATACGTATTATATATGGATAGAAAACACCCTAAAGTTTCAAAAACTGTTTGAATGGTGTCTGTGAGTATAACAGAACTCATTTGGCAGGCAAAACCCTGAGACAGATTCTGACAGGAAGTGGATACCTGATGTGTTGAACTGACTTTGAGCCTATGCCATTGAAAAACAAAGGGGGATAGGAATATTCTGGCACTTCCTATTGCTTCCACAAGATGTCCCCAGCCTTTACAAAGTGTTTTGAGTGTTCTACAGTGAGATCTGACCGAATAAGAGCCATGGAACGGCGATGGCCCATTAGACACCTGGCGTGCGATTTGATGGTGGGTACTCTCATTCCGAAACGTTTTAAAAGAAAACCCAATGGTCCGCCTTGAATTTTATTCATGTTCTGGTTAAAAAAGGCCCTAATGATTTATGCGATACAACGTTTGACATGTTTGAACGAACGGAAATATATTTTTTCCGTTCTTGAAGTGAAGTGAAGTCCGGCTGGCTTAGATCATGCGCTACAACACGGAGGTTTTTCGACATAAATGATGAGCTTTTTTGAACAAAACTACATTCGTTATGGACCTGGGACTCTTTGGAAGTGACATCTGATGAAGAGAATCAAAGGTAATGGATTATTTATATAGTATTTTATTTTCGATTTTAGATTCCTCCAACATGGCGGTTAGTCTGTATCGCAATGCGTATTTTTCTGGCGCAGTGCTCAGATTATTGCAGTGTGATTTCCCAGTAAGGTTAATTTTAAATCTGACAAGTCCATTGCGTTCAAGAGATGTAAATCTATAATTCTTTGAATGACAATATAATATTTTAGCAATGTTTTCTAATATTAATTAATTATTTTGTTGTCATGACTTGACTGCCGGTATTGGAGGGAAACGATTTCCTGAACATCAACGCCATAGTAAAACACTGTTTTTAGATATAAATATGAACTTGATAGAACTAAAAATGCATGCATTGTCTAACATAATGTCCTAGGAGTGTCATCTGATGGAGATTGTAAAAGGTTAGTGCATAATTTTAGCTGATTGTATGGTTTTGGTGAAGCCTGTCTTTGAATCGACAATGCATTGCACACCGCTATTGTCAATGTACTCTCCTAACATAACCTAACTTTATGCTTTCCCCGTAAAACCTTTTTGAAATCGGTAAACGTGGTTAGATTAAGAAGATGTTTATCTTTCAAAGGCTGTAAGTTAGTTGTATGTTTGAGAAATTTGAATTTGTACATTTATTTGGTTTCAAATTTGCCGCTCTTGAAATGCACCTGCTGTTGATAGGGTGCGCCACGGGGGGCACGCTAACGTCCCAGGTAGCCTCAAGAAGTTAAACATCTCCCGTGGGACACTGCCATCATGGTAAAAATGTGTCGGAGACTGTGTCAACATTTAATCTCGACCGGAACCCAGCACCTCTCCTCCGGACCGAATCCCTCGTCCGGCACCTCGAATGAAGCACGGAGAGAAACGGAGTACGCCGGGGCCCTGGAAGGGAGAGATGTTAGTGGAGGAGTGGCGGAGCGAGTTCTGTGCCATCTCGGCCCAGGGCACGAACACCGCCCACTCCCCCGGCCGGTCCTGGCAATAGGACCGCAGAAACCTGCCCACATCCTGGTTCACTCTCTCCACCTGCCCATTACTCTAGGGGTGAAACCCTGAAGTAAGGCTGACCGTGACCCCCAGATGTTCCATGAACGCCTTCCAGACCCTAGACGTGAACTGGGGACCCCGATCAGACACTAAATCCTCAGGCACCCCGTAGTGCCGGAAGACGTGTGAAAACAAGGCCTCCGCAGTCAGTAGGGCCGTAGGGACACCGGGCAGAGGGAGGAGATGACAGGACTTAGAGAAACGATCCACAACGTCCAGGATCGCAGTGTTACACTGTGAGGGTGGAAGATCAGTCAGAAAATCCACCGACAGGTGCGACCAAGGCCGTTGTAGAACGGGTAAGGGGTGTAGCTTACCTCTGGGCAGTATGGGACTGGGATCCATGGGCCGCTCCTCTGTGTCATACAGTCGGGACAATGCGTCTGCCTTCACGTTCTGGGAGGCTGGTCTGTAAGAAAGGGTAAACACAAAACGGGTGAGTCTCCTCGCTGCCCGGATGTACTCCAGATTGCGGTGGTCAGTCCAGATGAGAAAAGGGTGTCTAACCCCCTCAAGCCAATTTTTCCACACCTTCAAGGCCTTGACGACAGCCAACAACTCCCGGTCCCCCACGTCATAGTTTCGCTCCGCCGGGCTGAGCTTCTTCGAGAAGAAGGCACAGGGACGGAGCTTCGGTGGCGTACCCGAGCGCTGAGAGAGCATGGCTCCTATCCCAACCTCGGACGCGTCCACCTCCACTATGAATGCCAAGGAGGGATCAGGATGGGCCAGCACTGGAGCCGAGGTAAACAGAGCCCTCAGGTGACTAAAAGCCCTGTCCGCCTCAGCTGTCCACTGCAAGTGCACCGGGCCCCCCTTCAGCTGTGAGGTAATGGGAGCCGCTACCTGACTAAAACCCCTCCGGTAGTAGTTGGAAAACCCTAAGAACCGCTGCACCTCCATTACCGTGGTGGGAGTTGGCCATTTACGCATGGCTGCAATGCGGTCACTCTCCATCTCCACCCCTGAGGTGGAAATGTGATACCCTAGAAAGGAGACGGACTGTTGGAAGAACAGGCATTTCTCAGCCTTGACGTACAGGTCATGCTCCAACAGGTGACCAAGCACTCTGCGCACCAGGGACACATGCTCGGCGCATGTAGCGGAGTAAATCAAAATGTCATCAATATACACCACTACACCCTGCCCGTGCAGGTCCCTGAAAATCTCGTCTACAAAGGCTTGAAAGACTGATGGCGCATTCATCAACCCGTACGAGGTACTCATAGTGCTCAGAGGTGGTATTGAAAGCTGTCTTCCACTCGTCTCCCTCTCGGATACGCAACAGGTTGTAAGCTCTCCTGAGATCTAATTTGGTGAAGAAGCGCGCCCCGTGCATTGACTCAATCGCTGTGGCTATGAGCGGTAGTGGGTAACTATACCTCACAGTGATCTGATTCAGACCCCGATAATCAATACATGGGCGCAGACTTCCCTCCTTCTTCTTCACAAAAAAGAAACTCGAGGAGGTGGGTGAAGTGGAGGAGGAGATCTATCGCACAATCGCCTCGTCGATGAGGTTGTAATTGAGTCGCCTTCTTTTTGGAGCCAAATCGGCATATTCAGGGGGAATGTGTGTGGTGGAGACCTGGTCTGGACTCTCCACCGTAGTAGCAGCAACGGAAACCCCTACACACCTACCTGAGCACTCTCGCGACCACCCCGTGAGAGCCCTCTGTGGCCAAGAAACAGTGGGGTTATGAAAAGCTAACCAGGGTAGGCCCAGCACCATGGGAAATGCAGAAGTCAATAAGGAAGAGAATAATTCTCTCCGTATGACCCCCATGCGTCACCATGCCCAAAGGAGCGGTGACTTCCCTAATCAACCCTGACCCTAATGGTCGACTATCTAAGGCTTGAACGGGGAAAGGCACATCCACGGGAACGATGGGGATTCCTAAACTATAGGCTAAAGCTCTGTCAATAAAATTCCCAGCTGCGCCTGAATCGACGAGCGCCTTATGCTGGGAATGCGGGGAAAACTCAGGGAAAGTGACAAACACAAACATCTGTGCAACAGAGGGCTCTGGGTGAGAATGGTGCCGGCTCACCTGGGGTGACGCCAGACCGCCCTGCCTGCTGCCTCGATCCCCGGAGGAACCAACCCAGCACCGACCGGCAGTGTGACCTCTGCGGCTACAACCCCCTCCGGTCTCCCTGCGCACTGCCCCTCCCAGCTCCATGGGTATCGGAGAGGGGGTGCAGGAGGATGGCACCACCAGACCCCGATCAGAACATCCGCGGGTAGCCAGCAGGTTGTCCAGCCGGATGGACAAGTCCACCAGCAGGTCGAACGTGAGGATGGTGTTTCTGCAGGCAAACTCCCGACGGATGTCCGCGCGCTGACAGCAGCGGTAATGGTCGATCAGGGCCCTGTTGTTCCATCCCTCACTGGCAGCCAGGGTCCTAAACTCCAGGGCAAACTCCTGGGCGCTCCTCGTCTCCTGCTTTAGATGGAAGAGGCGCTCACCCGCCACTCTGCCCTCGGGCGGGTGGTCGAAGACTGCGCGGAATTGGCAGGTGAACTCCTCAAACTGGTCCAACGCCACATCTCCCTCTCTCCACACAGCGTTGGCCCACTCCAGGGCTCTCCCGGTGAGGCACGAGACGAGGGCGGACACCCTCTCACAGCCCGATGGAGCCGGGTGGACAGTGGCCAGGTATAGTTCCAGTTGAAGCAGGAATCCCTGGCAGTTCGCAGCCTCTCCGTCATACTCCTGGGGAGGGAGAGACGAATCCCACTGGAACCAGGTGGAAAAGGGGCGCTCAGAGAAGACCCTGGTTGTGCTGTTGGAGGCACTGGAAGAAATCCCTGTCTCTCCCAGCGGTCCATAGTCCGGACAACGCGATCCATGGTGATGCCAAGATGGTGAAGCAATGCTGCATGCTCCTGGACGCGCTCCTCCACCTCTATAACCGGGGAACCTGCTTCTGCTGACTCCATACTGGGTCGGTGATTCTGTAAGAGTGCGTGCTGGTGTCAGGGGCAGGAGATCGAACTTGGTATAAAACTGAGCAGTTTAATAAGTGCTCAAAAACTCTGAAAACCAAAATATACCAAATAATACAATTGGGTACTGATAAGGAAATTATATGTTTATTAAGGTAATGACTAAAATATTCCACCCTATCACTGTATAATTGAGTGAAATGTATTAGAATCATAAGACTAGAATTCTCTAATGTGTGTGCATAGGACAAGTTAAGACTTTACTATTTAGCTATTTAAGTGAGACAGTGTGTGCATAGGAATAGAGGAACTGTCAACAGACAACTTGTGACAGACAACTTGTGATAGACAACTGTGAAACTGATAACAGGAAAGAGGTCTCCCCACCTAGGGAGGGGAGAAACTGTAAGGCTTGCAGTAGATTGTGCAGGATATGATAAGCAATGTATGTGTTGGAACATTCTTGTAAATAGCATTGACAGTGTTAGAGAAGAGGAGGGGCATTTATAAGGGGTACGGTATGACCAAATGTGAGGTATAAAAGGCTATGTGCATTGTATGATTTTTAGAGCTCTCTGAATAAAGAACTAACCTTTTGCAGAAATTCTGGGACTTTGTCAAATTCTTCTATTAACCGGGGCCTTACAACCCCTTAAGTATTTAATGAAGTTGTCCCTTACTGGTTTTCTTCGAGTAACACTTGTTTCAGACGGATTGGTGCTTGTGACTCTTATAAACTTGGTCTCTGCTGCCCGCTCAATCAAGTGCCAGAAGGCCATCAGGTGGGTGTAGCTTGCAGATCTAAAGACTGACCCAGAGTATTTCAATACCAAAAAAGCTCATTACTATTATTGCCCATCTTCTCTAAGCATCAAGTAGCACTAGACATGACCTAGCTGCTATTGTTGCCTGTTTTCTTGTTACTGCAATTCCAGCCCAGC
This sequence comes from Salmo trutta, assembly GCF_901001165.1. NCBI lineage: Eukaryota > Metazoa > Chordata > Actinopteri > Salmoniformes > Salmonidae > Salmo > Salmo trutta. The sequence goes on from NC_042961.1 coordinate 64,704,673, forward strand.
CTCACGTTCAATTCGCGCATTTATGTACAAAATGTATTTCAGCAGATTTCGTGCGTTTTTGTGCATTTTTGTGTGGCTCAATTCCTTCGAAAATACACAAATGTATGAGCTACTTAATTCGTGTGAAAAGACACCAATTTAACCAGTAGGCGACACACAAGCCTTTGCATCAACCATAGATCACCTGTATTTCATTATTTATTTAACATTATGAATATATAGATATTTTGTGTTTATTTAATCCATATTAAAACATTGTGGTTGTATGCCTATATGTACTGTTTTCGATTTTTCTGAACAGACTTTTCAGTATAGAATGAATGTAAGCAATGCATGATGGTTAATGGTGTTTTGTTCGGTTGTAGTTCCGTGTATTTCTTACAAAAAACAAACGTGTAAAACATTTTTATTGACCAGAATGTAACTGAAAATACAATAGCAGCCTTGTTATTGTCCATCAATACCAAAACATGTTTTTTTTCGTTTAACATTTGAGGAAACGTATGTTGTCATTGTAGTCTTAAATCTTGTTGGCCAACCAAAATGACCAAAACGTTAACCCGTACCAAGGCTATGAGCTGTCTGAGTGTAAATACATGGCTCTGAGTGTAAATACATGGCTCTGAGTGTAAATACATGGCTCTGGGTGTAAATACATGGCTCTGGGTGTAAATACATGGCTCTGAGTGTAAATACATGGCTCTGAGTGTAAATACATGGCTCTGACTGTAAATACATGGCTCTGGGTGTAAATACATGGCTCTGAGTGTAAATACATGGCTCTGAGTGTAAATACATGGCTCTGACTGTAAATACATGGCTCTGACTGTAAATACATGGCTCTGACTGTAAATACATGGCTCTGACTGTAAATACATGGCTCTGAGTGTAAATACATGGCTCTGGGTGTAAATACATGGCTCTGGGTGTAAATACATTGCTCTGACTATAAGCACCTTTTCACTAGAAACTTTCTTGTGTTCAAATTACCGTCAGTGCGAAATAGCTAGAAAGCTTTCGTATTTCCACTTGGCTGCACCTCCGGTTATGAGAACGATAAATCAAGTGCAATACCTGCGTCGACCTGTGACGAGCAGCAAAACACCGGAAAGCTTCTAGCCCACCGGAAAGTTACAAGAAGAACAAGAACGGTTACCTCATCCGGTCATGTAACATTTGTTGTTTATAGATTTTTCTCCCACACCAGATGTCTGGACCCTGGACAGATAACAGGTAGGTCGCCAGTTCGTCTCTTGTTGTCAGAAATACAGCATACATACACATTTGTTTTGTGTTTGTTAAAGTGTTTGGTTTGAAAACGTGTTAAACCAGTAAGGAAGGTTACGTAACTAAGGTAAAGAAAGTTGCATAGACAACATAGAATGTGTGGATATTTATGTTGCATTACTTGCATATATTTGGATATCATTCTCACGTATTATTTTAGCCACCTATACATTAGGCTATATATTCACCTGTTTCCTCTTTGCATCTTCAAAGAAATACACATTTCCACTTAATCTGTATTCATCTTGTGACTTCTCCTTGGAAGAAGGAGAGAGGGACCCTAGGAGGGACGTAAAGGAGTTGATGAAATCCTGTTCAGACAGACAATCAGTTGAGAGGAGGTCCTAACTAGTCAATGATCTACATTGATCGAAACTTGTAGACACTGTAGCCTTTAAGGACTGGAGTTGCACACATGCCATAGAACAACATGAACAAGGAAGTGACAGACTAATAGTGCATTGTTGGTCAATGGTGACAGACTGACTGATCTGAAAGTAATAATAGATATGTATTTGTTATGCAAAGTGATTTGTAGATCAGTCAGTCTGCGTGTGGAGGAGGATGAAGACCTTTAGTGACGTGCAGGACATAGTAAAACACACACTATAAATGACGTGCAGCTTTTCTCATAGACAGGGGAGGTTACTATGTGAAGGAATGAGTTAGGATCTCTTTATGTTTCTTTTGAGATGGTATGGCCTCTGAGGACCCCCAAGACCAACTAGACGAGGCCATTAACGAGGCAGAACGCCTTGCTGAGGAGCTCAACCCAGAACAGGTAATGTAACAAGTCGTACATTACCGGTAATGTAACCCCTAGAGCTCCCATACGTGGACAAATATTCCCATCACAACCCCAGCACCACAGCGTTATGATTTATCATTGCTTTTTGTTTGTGCTTGTGGGAGACCTTTATTAGTTGGCCAGCCATGATAATTGAAATGCACTTTTTAGGAAAATAAGAAGAAAAAGACAAACAAGCCTCCAGGGATTCAGATGGGGATGAGAGAGGACAGATTGTTCCTCAAACCAGGAAGGCAACTACATCCACTTCTGTTGGTAACTTTCATCCCGTCTAGGTGTTTCATTTTATTGGTCCCTGATCTGACATTTTCCTTTCAAACATACTGTATCACAGCATATCAAACGTTTGTTGCCGTTCCATAGGCCGGTCTAGTGTCATCTACCCACAGCACTTAATACATTACATGCAGGTCTGATCCCACCTTTCCCTGTCTCAACTGTTGTCTCTCTGATGAAAATACATATTTAACGAAAGGAGAGTCAGAACTCCAGCAAATCTTTTGAATTAAAAACCTTTTTATTACCAATGTTTTCAGCTCCAAGGGCCAGTACATCAAGACTAGTGCAACATTTTGGGCCAGTCACTGAGGAGGAAGAATCAGGTATTGATGAGCGATTGAATATATTCATCTATACAATTCCTTGTTATTCAGTGGTCTTGTAATTCATTTATTGTATTTTTAATAAATCTGTAATTGGTAGTTGAAACAATAACAAAGCACACTCCCCTCCCCTGTTTTGGTTAAAAGCTGAGTGATGGGGTTGGCGAGATGTAACCACTTTCAATTTATTGACCGAGCTATTATTGCAATAACTTACCATCAATGTTATTAAAATAATAGTTTTAAACATGTTTTAAGGCTATACAGTGTTTGTTTTTTACATTTACTTTGTTTGCAAACATTGAAGCAGCAGGTTGGGGCTCACTCACCCCCCACATAACAAATCATTTGTTACAGAAACCTTCACAGGCCCGATGTTCCTCCAGGAAGTGAGTGCAACTACTCACCGTTGGAGATACGTTGTTCATTTATAGATGTATTGTATTTCAGAGGAAACAGCTGGGAACATGGATGGTCCCCAGGTACTACAGAGAACAATTGAAGTCGTGTTTCTGAGCATCAAACAAAGGAAACAAAACCTCTACTGTCAGTTGTTACATTTCATGAATATTGAATTGAACACACTTCATTTCTCTTTCATTTCAAAGCCATGAAATGTAACAAATAATTCCATTCTCCTTTTGTTTTGATGACAGATGGATGTAAGAAAAGACACCCTCTTGTGCAGAAAGATATCAGAAGAAAAGGCCACATTGACAGCTGCCATAGAGGAGTACAACACCTTTGTACCAGATTCAGCAATACCATCTGCAGATGAGATCCTTTCTGCAGACCTTCATGCATGGCCTTGGGAGCTGCACGGACAAAGTAAGTAGTATGTTTGTGTGTCACAATAACTATGTTTCTGTTTTGCTATCTGTGTTTGTTCAGTTGCGCAAACACAGACAGCACTGCCATTAAAGTTACAAATCCACATTGCATTCTTATGAATTTACAGCTGACCTACTCACAAAGAAAATAGCCTTTGACCGGGTGATGCTCCTGAGACGGCTTAAGGAGGAGGAGTTAACTGTCCTAAAGGAAGTCCAGCAGGACTGGGAAAGCCTAAGAGGGAATCGGAGAATGTACAAGACCTTGCTTCACATGTGGCACTTGACCTAAGCAGGCAAAGTAGGGGAAATTTCATTAATATGTACAATTGATGTTGGCACCCTGTAATTGCTATTGTATTTAAGGAATACTTCATTGTATTTAACCTACACATTACGATTGTTGGTGTTAGGCTGGCAATTGAATCAGTCGGAAGCTGGGAGCAGAGGTCTCTTCTCCATGCTTCAGAGGAGAGTAAGCAGCCTCAGAAGACACCAGGACTCTGTCAAACTGATATACAGCCAAGCTATGGGCCAAGACACCTCCCTCCTAGAAAATAACTTCATAGATGACCTCCTGGAAGAGGACCTAGATGACATCATCCACTACAGCTCTGATGACGAGGAATCTATCACAGACTGAAGGTGTTCGTTTGGGTGGGTGCAGTTTGCACTGGGTGAAAAGTGATTCCATTTGTTTTGCATATGTGCTTTATCTGCCTTCCTAAGGAAAAATAGTTTGAACATTTTTATGGAAAATAAACGTTTATGTTTCTTCCTGGTTGACAATGTGATCATGTGGCACAGATTTGAGAAGGGCGCTCGTCTGTTACTGCTTTTGCCCGGTTACATGACCAGGTCCGATGCCCCTTTAAATGGCCAGTCTACAGTTGCTACATCCACATTTGGATTCTTGAAGAATATAATTTATAAATGCCTCATGAATATAGTTCAACTGCCGTACCCCATCAGATCCCAAAATATATTTTTTTTCTACTCCAATGTTTGTAAACAAAGTAAATGTAAACATACACTAGCATGTGTCAAACTCATTCCACGGGGGAGCCAAGTGTCTGCGGGTTTTCCCATGATTGATGAATTAAGGTCACTAACTAGTAAGGTTGTCCAGGTCTCAGTAAGGAACTCCTCTCACCTGGTTGTCTAGGTCTCAGTAAGGAACTCCTCTCACCTGGTTGTCTAGGTCTCAGTAAGGAACTCCCCTCACCTGGTTGTCTAGGTCTCAGTAAGGAACTCCCCTCACCTGGTTGTCTAGGTCTCAGTAAGGAACTCTCCTCACCTGGTTGTCTAGGTCTCAGTAAGGAACTCCCCTCACCTGGTTGTCTAGGTCTCAGTAAGGAACTCCCCTCACCTGGTTGTCCAGGTCTCAGTAAGGAACTCCCCTCACCTGGTTGTCTAGGTCTCAGTAAGGAACTCTCCTCACCTGGTTGTCTAGGTCTCAGTAAGGAACTCCCCTCACCTGGTTGTCTAGGTCTCAGTAAGGAACTCTCCTCATCTGGTTGTCTAGGTCTTAATTGAAAGGAAAAAACAAAAACCAGCAGACACTAGGCTCTCCATGGAAGGAGTGGACTATAGCCTGGAAACATGGTTTAAACTATGGGTCAATTTCTCCAGCCCCCTCCCTCTGCTTTATACAGAACCACTGGACTATAGCCTGGAAACATGGTTTAAACTATGGGTCAATTTCTCCAGCCCCCTCCCTCTGCTTTATACAGAACCACTGGACTATAGCCTGGAAACATGGTTTAAACTATGGGTCCATTTTAAGTCAATGATTCCTTGTGTATGTATGAGATGTACAAACTAGTGCTGAGTACTTTGACCAGTTACTGCTTTACTCTCAAGTAGTTTTCGAGAGGGCTACTTTACTTGTACAAGAACTGACTCTCCCATCAGCTGCAGATGAAACAGGTTAGTTGAAAAATGTTGACTAGAATCTACAGGCACTCGCAATGAATCATCAAAACTATGGACACAGAATGATTGAAGTGATTATTGTATTTTATTATGCTGACCCAATTATGACCCATAACATCTGGGAAGAGTAATGCATAGCTACTTGTTTGTTAAGCTGCAAACTTGGAAATGTTCCTATTGAAATGGGGGTTGTCCCATCCTGAACAGGCCAGTTGCAGGTGACAGACTCTTATCGATACTATTAGCAACACCGTATTATTATAAAAATTAAATGGTAAAAAAAAGAAAGTTTTGCAGGCAGGTCTGACATAGTGGGAGAATTGTGAACATGCACGTATATATATCTGTGTTGTCGCAGCGTTTTGCTGCGTCGCCGGTTTGGTCGCTCAGTCCGTTTGTTTTGGTTTTGTGCGTCGTAATGCCCGTGACGTTGTGAAACTATGTTTCTGAATTTTCTGATTACATTTTTAAACTATTCATAAATTATTCTTGCAATGTTGCTTTCATTTAAATGTCGTAAACATTGTCGGATTCTATTAAATAATTGATGTAACAGATAAATTCTTATGTTACAGAAACCGGAAAAGTTGTGAACTACAAATGTGGCGCCATTTTGTATTTTTGTTTACTAACCCTAACCGGTTAGTTTTTTTTATCAATATCTTCGCCAATATCATTCTAATTGATGTGTAGAAGGATATGTACATTCATAACGCTGTACTGCATCCGCACATGCCAATTCAATGTCTGAAGTAGTGCACTTTTTGAAAGGTGTTTTTCGTCATAACTATTTAAGTTTAACATGTGTGATTCTTTTGATTTAATAAGGACCCCTTACTAAACCTTCATGTCAAATAACGTTCAGATATGTCATCTATTCTTGATTGGAAAATCCAACTGTTGGTGGCACTACTGAGCACCCCATGTCTAATTCATGCATAGGATTATTTGTGCCAAGCCATAAGACTAAGCTACAAAAAACAACAACAAAAATGACCAGAACTAACCTCTTCCTCTTTTCTTGCGTTTTATTTCAGGACCACAGACAGCTACTGTTAGCTAGTGTGGCAGAAATGCAGGGCGAGTTCAGAACCACGGCAGTGGAGACTGGAGAGTGTCACTAACAACAAAAAAGACCACAAGATGATTTTTGCTGTAAACATTGGCATTTCAAATCATGATATGAATCTGATTTTCAACCATCTGACCTACATCTGACCTACTACTCTCAGATTTTTTAATGTTTGTTCTTTATTATATCAACTGATTGCTTCTGTATGGGGTGCTTTGGCTGAAAGACCAGCACGTTTGATCTGGAGAAAAATAGACTATTAAACTTGCAAATTAACTGTCTTTAATAAATGTAATTGTATGTACTCCATAAGATAATCAGCTATGTGCATTGTGTTATAGAAATAGGCAGACTAAAGGTAAAAAATGGACAGAGAGTGAAATTAAATGTGTATATTTAATAACATAGTAAATTGAATCAATACAAACATAAAAGACAAAAATACTCAACTTCTGACTACTTTAATACACATAAGTGAATTTATCACAATACTTTTGGTCCCCTGAAATGGGAGGACTATGTACAAAACGTGCTGTAATTTATAAACAGTTTACCAGATATGGATGAAAATACACTCAAATTAAAGCTGATAGTCTGACCTTTAACCTCCTAGTCATTGGATAATTTATAATAAAACTGAGGATGGATCAACATCATTGTAGTAACGCCACAATAATGACTTAAACTACAGTGAAAAGAGGAATACAAATATACAGAATTAAAAAAAATCGAATCATGCATCTTGTATGCAACAAGGCACTGAAGTTAATACTGAAAAAAACTGCAAAGGAATATACTTTCTGGCCTAAATGCAAAGCCTGTTTCCCATCAGACACTGGGAGAGGAATCCACCTTTCAGCAGTACAATAACCTACAACACAAGGACAAATCTACACTGGAGTTGCTCACCAAGAAGACAGGGAATGTTCCTGAGTTGCCAAGTTACAGTTTGGACTTAAATCTGATTGGAAATCTATTGCAAGACTTTTAAATTGTTGTCTAGACATGATCCCCAACATATTGACAGAGCTTGAAGAATTATACAAAGAATAATGGGCTAATTTTTCACAATCCTGGTGTGTTAAGCTCTAAAAGACTCACAGCTGTAATGACTAAAAGATGTACCCAAGAAGACTCACAGCTGTAATGACTCTAAAAGACCTACCCAAGAAAACTCCCAGCTGTAATCACTGTCAAAGGCGTTTCCAAGGGGTCTGACTACTTTTGCAAGGCACTGTAACGTCCAATACCAAGGTACAGCCAAAACCATATGTATTTGGAAAGTGAAGCTAAAATGTGAAATTTGGATCTATACTCCAGAATTTAGTATTTTAAATAAAAGGTTTAATTTACTATAACTTTAATACACTTTAAGTGAATTTGTCCAAATACTTATGGCTTCTTCAAATTGGGGGGACTATATACATAAAGTGATTTCCTTTCTAAATTGTGAAAAGGTGACCTGCACTATCGCCTCATATGAAACATTTTATTTCAAATCCAAAATTCTTGAGTTTAGAGTCAAATTATAAATTTTAGTTTCACTGTCCAAATACATATGGTGTAGAGTGTTCAGTATATCCTCAATACATATGGTGTAGAGTGTTCAGTATATCCTCAATACATATGGTGTAGAGTGTTCAGTATATCCTCAATACATATGGTGTAGAGTGTTCAGTATATCATCAATACATATGGTGTAGAGTGTTCAGTATATCATCAATACATATGGTGTAGAGTGTTCAGTATATCATCAATACATATGGTGTAGTGTTCAGTATATCCTCAATACATATGGTGTAGAGTGTTCAGTATATCATCAATACATATGGTGTAGAGTGTTCAGTATATCCTCAATACATATGGTGTAGTGTTCAGTATATCCTCAACACATATGGTGTAGAGTGTTCAGTATATCATCAATACATATGGTGTAGAGTGTTCAGTATATCCTCAATACATATGGTGTAGTGTTCAGTATATCATCAATACATATGGTGTAGAGTGTTCAGTATATCATCAATACATATGGTGTAGAGTGTTCAGTATATCCTCAATACATATGGTGTAGAGTGTTCAGTATATCCTCAATACATATGGTGTAGTGTTCAGTATATCCTCAATACATATGGTGTAGTGTTCAGTATATCATCAATACATATGGTGTAGAGTGTTCAGTATATCCTCAATACATATGGTGTAGAGTGTTCAGTATATCATCAATACATATGGTGTAGAGTGTTCAGTATATCCTCAATACATATGGTGTAGAGTGTTCAGTATATCCTCAATACATATGGTGTTGAGTGTTCAGTATATCCTCAATACATATGGTGTAGTGTTCAGTATATCATCAATACATATGGTGTAGTGTTCAGTATATCCTCAATACATATGGTGTTGAGTGTTCAGTATATCATCAATACATATGGTGTAGAGTGTTCAGTATATCCTCAATACAAATGGTGTAGAGTGTTCAGTATATCATCAATACATATGGTGTAGTGTTCAGTATATCCTCAATACATATGGTGTAGTGTTCAGTATATCCTCAATACATATGGTGTTGAGTGTTCAGTATATCCTCAATACATATGGTGTAGAGTGTTCAGTATATCCTCAATACATATGGTGTAGTGTTCAGTATATCCTCAATACATATGGTGTAGAGTGTTCAGTATATCCTCAATACATATGGTGTAGAGTGTTCAGTATATCATCAATACATATGGTGTAGTGTTCAGTATATCATCAATACATATGGTGTAGTGTTCAGTATATCCTCAATACATATGGTGTAGTGTTCAGTATATCCTCAATACATATGGTGTTGAGTGTTCAGTGTATCCTCAATACATATGGTGTTGAATGTTCAGTATATCATCAATACATATGGTGTAGAGTGTTCAGTATATCCTCAATACATATGGTGTAGAGTGTTCAGTATATCCTCAATACATATGGTGTAGTGTTCAGTATATCCTCAATACATATGGTGTAGAGTGTTCAGTATATCCTCAATACATATGGTGTAGTGTTCAGTATATCCTCAATACATATGGTGTAGAGTGTTCAGTATATCATCAATACATATGGTGTAGAGTGTTCAGTATATCATCAATACATATGGTGTAGTGTTCAGTATATCCTCAATACATATGGTGTAGTGTTCAGTATATCCTCAATACATATGGTGTTGAGTGTTCAGTGTATCCTCAATACATATGGTGTTGAATGTTCAGTATATCATCAATACATATGGTGTAGAGTGTTCAGTATATCCTCAATACATATGGTGTAGAGTGTTCAGTATATCCTCAATACATATGGTGTAGTGTTCAGTATATCCTCAATACATATGGTGTAGAGTGTTCAGTATATCCTCAATACATATGGTGTAGAGTGTTCATTATATCCTCAATACATATGGTGTAGAGTGTTCAGTATATCATCAATACATATGGTGTTGAGTGTTCAGTGTATCCTCAATACATATGGTGTTGAGTGTTCAGTATATCCTCAATACATATGGTGTAGAGTGTTCATTATATCATCAATACATATGGTGTAGAGTGTTCAGTATATCATCAATACATATGGTGTTGAGTGTTCAGTATATCCTCAATACATATGGTGTTGAGTGTTCAGTATATCATCAATACATATGGTGTTGAGTGTTCAGTATATCCTCAATACATATGGTGTTGAGTGTTCAGTATATCCTCAATACATATGGTGTTGAATGTTCAGTATATCATCAATACATATGGTGTTGAGTGTTCAGTGTATCCTCAATACATATGGTGTTGAGTGTTCAGTATATCCTCAATACATATGGTGTAGAGTGTTCATTATATCATCAATACATATGGTGTAGAGTGTTCAGTATATCCTCAATACATATGGTGTAGAGTGTTCAGTATATCCTCAATACATATGGTGTAGAGTGTTCAGTATATCATCAATACATATGGTGTAGTGTTCAGTATATCATCAATACATATGGTGTAGTGTTCAGTATATCCTCAATACATATGGTGTAGTGTTCAGTATATCCTCAATACATATGGTGTTGAGTGTTCAGTGTATCCTCAATACATATGGTGTTGAATGTTCAGTATATCATCAATACATATGGTGTAGAGTGTTCAGTATATCCTCAATACATATGGTGTAGAGTGTTCAGTATATCCTCAATACATATGGTGTAGTGTTCAGTATATCCTCAATACATATGGTGTAGAGTGTTCAGTATATCCTCAATACATATGGTGTAGAGTGTTCAGTATATCCTCAATACATATGGTGTTGAGTGTTCAGTATATCCTCAATACATATGGTGTAGAGTGTTCAGTATATCCTCAATACATATGGTGTAGTGTTCAGTATATCATCAATACATATGGTGTAGAGTGTTCAGTATATCCTCAATACATATGGTGTAGAGTGTTCAGTATATCATCAATACATATGGTGTAGAGTGTTCAGTATATCCTCAATACATATGGTGTAGAGTGTTCAGTATATCCTCAATACATATGGTGTTGAGTGTTCAGTATATCATCAATACATATGGTGTAGTGTTCAGTATATCATCAATACATATGGTGTAGTGTTCAGTATATCCTCAATACATATGGTGTTGAGTGTTCAGTATATCATCAATACATATGGTGTAGAGTGTTCAGTATATCCTCAATACAAATGGTGTAGAGTGTTAAGTATATCATCAATACATATGGTGTAGAGTGTTCAGTATATCCTCAATACATATGGTGTAGTGTTCAGTATATCCTCAATACATATGGTGTTGAGTGTTCAGTGTATCCTCAATACATATGGTGTTGAATGTTCAGTATATCATCAATACATATGGTGTAGAGTGTTCAGTATATCCTCAATACATATGGTGTAGAGTGTTCAGTATATCCTCAATACATATGGTGTAGTGTTCAGTATATCCTCAATACATATGGTGTAGAGTGTTCAGTATATCCTCAATACATATGGTGTAGAGTGTTCATTATATCCTCAATACATATGGTGTAGAGTGTTCAGTATATCATCAATACATATGGTGTTGAGTGTTCAGTGTATCCTCAATACATATGGTGTTGAGTGTTCAGTATATCCTCAATACATATGGTGTAGAGTGTTCATTATATCATCAATACATATGGTGTAGAGTGTTCAGTATATCATCAATACATATGGTGTTGAGTGTTCAGTATATCCTCAATACATATGGTGTTGAGTGTTCAGTATATCATCAATACATATGGTGTAGTGTTCAGTATATCATCAATACATATGGTGTAGTGTTCAGTATATCCTCAATACATATGGTGTAGAGTGTTCAGTATATCATCAATACATATGGTGTTGAGTGTTCAGTATATCCTCAATACATATGGTGTTGAGTGTTCAGTATATCATCAATACATATGGTGTTGAGTGTTCAGTATATCCTCAATACATATGGTGTAGAGTGTTCATTATATCATCAATACATATGGTGTAGAGTGTTCAGTATATCATCAATACATATGGTGTTGAGTGTTCAGTATATCATCAATACATATGGTGTTGAGTGTTCAGTATATCATCAATACATATGGTGTTGAGTGTTCAGTATATCATCAATACATATGGTGTAGTGTTCAGTATATCCTCAATACATATGGTGTAGAGTGTTCAGTATATCATCAATACATATGGTGTAGAGTGTTCAGTATATCATCAATACATATGGTGTAGTGTTCAGTATATCCTCAATACATATGGTGTTGAGTGTTCAGTATATCATCAATACATATGGTGTTGAGTGTTCAGTATATTATCAATACATATGGTGTTGAGTGTTCAGTATATCATCAATACATATGGTGTTGAGTGTTCAGTATATCCTCAATACATATGGTGTAGAGTGTTCAGTATATCCTCAATACATATGGTGTTGAGTGTTCAGTATATCCTCAATACATATGGTGTAGTGTTCAGTATATCCTCAATACATATGGTGTAGTGTTCAGTATATCATCAATACATATGGTGTAGAGTGTTCAGTATATCCTCAATACATATGGTGTAGAGTGTTCAGTATATCATCAATACATATGGTGTAGAGTGTTCAGTATATCCTCAATACATATGGTGTAGAGTGTTCAGTATATCCTCAATACATATGGTGTTGAGTGTTCAGTATATCATCAATACATATGGTGTAGTGTTCAGTATATCATCAATACATATGGTGTAGTGTTCAGTATATCCTCAATACATATGGTGTTGAGTGTTCAGTATATCATCAATACATATGGTGTAGAGTGTTCAGTATATCCTCAATACAAATGGTGTAGAGTGTTAAGTATATCATCAATACATATGGTGTAGAGTGTTCAGTATATCATCAATACATATGGTGTAGTGTTCAGTATATCCTCAATACATATGGTGTAGTGTTCAGTATATCCTCAATACATATGGTGTTGAGTGTTCAGTATATCCTCAATACATATGGTGTAGAGTGTTCAGTATATCCTCAATACATATGGTGTAGTGTTCAGTATATCCTCAATACATATGGTGTAGAGTGTTCAGTATATCCTCAATACATATGGTGCAGAGTGTTCAGTATATCCTCAATACATATGGTGTAGTGTTCAGTATATCATCAATACATATGGTGTAGTGTTCAGTATATCCTCAATACATATGGTGTTGAGTGTTCAGTGTATCCTCAATACATATGGTGTTGAATGTTCAGTATATCATCAATACATATGGTGTAGAGTGTTCAGTATATCCTCAATACATATGGTGTAGAGTGTTCAGTATATCCTCAATACATATGGTGTAGTGTTCAGTATATCCTCAATACATATGGTGTAGAGTGTTCAGTATATCCTCAATACATATGGTGTAGTGTTCAGTATATCCTCAATACATATGGTGTAGAGTGTTCAGTATATCATCAATACATATGGTGTAGTGTTCAGTATATCCTCAATACATATGGTGTAGTGTTCAGTATATCCTCAATACATATGGTGTTGAGTGTTCAGTGTATCCTCAATACATATGGTGTTGAATGTTCAGTATATCATCAATACATATGGTGTAGAGTGTTCAGTATATCCTCAATACATATGGTGTAGAGTGTTCAGTATATCCTCAATACATATGGTGTAGTGTTCAGTATATCCTCAATACATATGGTGTAGAGTGTTCAGTATATCCTCAATACATATGGTGTAGTGTTCAGTATATCCTCAATACATATGGTGTAGAGTGTTCAGTATATCATCAATACATATGGTGTAGAGTGTTCAGTATATCATCAATACATATGGTGTTGAGTGTTCAGTATATCCTCAATACATATGGTGTTGAGTGTTCAGTATATCATCAATACATATGGTGTTGAGTGTTCAGTATATCCTCAATACATATGGTGTTGAGTGTTCAGTATATCCTCAATACATATGGTGTTGAATGTTCAGTATATCATCAATACATATGGTGTTGAGTGTTCAGTGTATCCTCAATACATATGGTGTAGAGTGTTCAGTATATCATCAATACATATGGTGTAGAGTGTTCAGTATATCATCAATACATATGGTGTTGAGTGTTCAGTATATCCTCAATACATATGGTGTTGAGTGTTCAGTATATCATCAATACATATGGTGTAGTGTTCAGTATATCATCAATACATATGGTGTAGTGTTCAGTATATCCTCAATACATATGGTGTAGAGTGTTCAGTATATCATCAATACATATGGTGTAGAGTGTTCAGTATATCATCAATACATATGGTGTAGTGTTCAGTATATCCTCAATACATATGGTGTTGAGTGTTCAGTATATCATCAATACATATGGTGTTGAGTGTTCAGTATATCATCAATACATATGTTGTTGAGTGTTCAGTATATCATCAATACATATGGTGTTGAGTGTTCAGTATATCATCAATACATATGGTGTTGAGTGTTCAGTATATCCTCAATACATATGGTGTTGAGTGTTCAGTATATCCTCAGTTCATTCTAGATTAGTTGACGTAATCTTACCATCCAGAACATGTCTTCCACCTCACTTTCTGCTCCTGGCCCTTTATTATGCAACAAGTACAAATGTCTGTTTTATTTTAGAAATCGCTCCACAATGTCATGGTAGCTAATATCAGCTGTTTGAAGCTGTTGTACAAAACCAAAGTAAAAGACTCAATAACAAAACTTAGGAACGGGAAGCATAGAAATAAGGCACACAGTAGAACAGATCTACCACTTCTTAGACTTGCTTTCAATGAGAATGATGTTCTGTAACTAACATTTCTATGTGAATTTGATCGGACCACCCAAAAAGTTACATATTGCCACTTTAACTACAAGGTCTACGCACTGCAAGTTAACTACAATTGGTGTTGCGCTGGGATTAGCCTGTAAATACAGTCACAGGAATGTCAGTGTTCTGCAGATTTACCTCCTTTGAAGTTCTATTGGCAAGAATCTTGAGAATAAGGAAAATCAATTGTTATTCTCAAGATTCTTGCCAATAGAACTTCAAAGGAGGTAAATGCAGTTAAAGTGGCAATATGTAACTTTTTGGGTGGCCCGACTAAATTCACGTAGAAATGTGTCTGCATTGTGAACAGATTTACTGATCCCGCCATGTATGCTAATTCTTTGACAGATATTCTTACAAAATAAGACTTATTTATTTATTTTAAGACATATATATTCCATAAGGTAATGGTGCCACCTGTCAATGATTTTAGAAGGCAGGATGATGATTAAAATGGTTTCACTGTCAACTCTAGACGTGGTCAGGAAGATCTGATCACAATGCTTCTTTTAATCGTCTACACCTGTCTGAAAATGTGGGAACAATCAGACTGTGGACAAGATCAGGACATATAATGTATGTTAGAACCAGGTATAAACGAGGTTAAATAGAGGGAAGAAGGGCCCAAGGAAAGGGTGTGATGTGTGCGTATGTGAGTGAGACAGCAGGTGTTGTGCGTATGTGTGAGTGTGAGTGAAACAGAAGAGGTGTTTGTGGGAATGGTGGAGGGGGAGGTATGGGTAGACCATGGTGAAGAGGTGGGTTTTTAGGAGGGACTGAAAGATGATGATGGACTCAGAGTCACGGACGGCTGGAGGGAGGGAGTTCCAGAGCCTAGGAGCAACCCTGGAGAAGGCCCTGTCACTGATACTCTGGAGAAGGCCCTGTCACTGAAACCCTGGAGAAGGCCCTGTCATTGACACCCTGGAGAAGGCCCTGTCACTGAAACCCTGGAGAAGGCCCTGTCACTGAAACCCTGGAGAAGGCCCTGTCACTGACACCCTGGAGAAGGCCCTGTCACTGATACTCTGGAGAAGGCCCTGTCACTGAAACTCTGGAGAAGGCCCTGTCACTGAAACCCTGGAGAAGGCCCTGTCACTGACACCCTGGAGAAGGCCCTGTCACTAAAACTCTGGAGAAGGCCCTGTCACTGAAACCCTGGAGAAGGCCCTGTCACTGACACCCTGGAGAAGGCCCTGTCTTTGAAACTCTGGAGAAGGCCCTGTCACTGAAACTCTGGAGAAGGCCCTGTCACTGAAACCCTGGAGAAGGCCCTGTCACTGACACCCTGGAGAAGGCCCTGTCACTAAAACTCTGGAGAAGGCCCTGTCACTGAAACCCTGGAGAAGGCCCTGTCACTGAAACCCTGGAGAAGGCCCTGTCACTGATACTCTGGAGAAGGCCCTGTCACTGAAACCCTGGAGAAGGCCCTGTCACTGACACCCTGGAGAAGGCCCTGTCACTAAAACTCTGGAGAAGGCCCTGTCACTGAAACCCTGGAGAAGGCCCTGTCACTGACACACTGGAGAAGGCCCTGTCACTGACACCCTGGAGAAGGCCCTGTCACTGACACCCTGGAGAAGGCCCTGTCACTGAAACCCTGGAGAAGGCCCTGTCACTGAAACCCTGGAGAAGGCCCTGTCACTGACACCCTGGAGAAGGCCCTGTCACTGAAACCCTGGAGAAGGCCCTGTCACTGATACTCTGGAGAAGGCCCTGTCACTGAAACCCTGGAGAAGGCCCTGTCACTGAAACTCTGGAGAAGGCCCTGTCACTGAAACCCTGGAGAAGGCCCTGTCACTGATACTCTGGAGAAGGCCCTGTCACTGAAACTCTGGAGAAGGCCCTGTCACTGAAACCCTGGAGCTTAGACCTGGGGATGACAAGATGGCCGACTGTAGTTGAGCGGAGAGAGCATGAGGGCTGGTAGGAGAGAAGGTCAGAGAGGTAAGGGTGGGGGAGAGCTTTTTAGATCAGGATGATCTTGTAATTAATGCGGTGGGAGCCACTGGAGTTCACAGAGGATGGGGTGATATGCTGCCAGGATGATTTAGTGGGTTAGAAGATGGGCTGCCAGGATGATTTAGTGGGTTATAAGACGGGCTGCTGAGTTTTGAACCATTTGGAGCTTATCGAGGGGTAGTGTGTTGGTGCCGGGGAGTAGTGAGCTGCAATAGTCTGTTCCGGAGAAGAAGAAAGCATGGATGAGTGTTTCCGCCGGCAGGACAGGAAAGGGAGGGGCTGACTTTGGAGAATTTGCCTGAGTGGAATAATTTGTTTTTTACAGTCTGACAGATGTGGTGGTTGTGGGATAGGGTCTTAAGGTAGACAAACATACATATTTCTGTCCAAATACCTTTCACAATTGCCTCATACAACCTTTGGATTGAGGTCTGATTCATCATACCACTGTGAGGACACAGTGCAGTCGACGACAAAATGCTATCCTTCTTCCTCTTGCTGAGGAGTAGCAGGGGGTACACTCCTACCTTGTGGAACGTACGTACCTGGAATCATTAATGACAAAATAACTTCCAGAAACACAACAAATATCAGTCACATAATAACATTTAGAGTAACAGTCTTAAATGACACAATGAGACAACAACAAATAAGTGCATAGGGCCTATCATTTCCCTGAGCTAGAAATGCAGAAATCTTTTTAGAGGAAAACATAATAAAGCTTAGCAGCTTGTTTGCTGCATTAACCAAGGTTGCATATCTTCCATGTTTCATAATCTTATTTGCCCATTCATCTGTAGCCTTCGTTTTCTGGGCCTCTAACTCGACCTCTAGCTGTATTTTCTGGGCCTCTAACTTGACCTCTAGCTGTATTTTCTGGCCCTCTAACTCGTTCCTCTAGCTGTATTTTCTGGGCCTCTAACTCGACCTCTAGCTGTATTTTCTGGTCCTCTAACTTGACCTCTAGCTGTATTTTCTGGGCCTCTAACTCGTTCCTCTAACTGTATTGTTGCACCACAGAACTGTCTCTTCTTTGATGCTCCTCCTATTGATGTGTTACAACTAGGACACAGCTTACGGCTGGAGCCAGGAGACATTCTGCATGAAAGGTGGACACGAAAGTGTCAGAAAGAATAGCCCCATACACATCACTTTGACTGATGGAATTCACCAGGGAGGTCCACTCTGGCAATGGGGCTTGAATTGACAAGGAGAACTAGAGACTGTGAGATAAAAACTATACTAACAATAGCAATCAATAAAGAGAGTTTGGCCAACTAAGGAGCTGACGTTGAGTTCACATTAAACATCAAGCACTGACCCTTCTCAAACCCACTAAACAAGTGCTGTGTGTTTGAAGGTGACATGGGTTTCAATGACTCAATCACATGGGTCAGATCTGATAATGGACCTCGCCTAGTAATGAAACTAAGCCTGAGGCTTTAACATGCCACACTGTAACATCATGTGTCATACTAACTGTTGACTACTATTGTAACCTAGATATAGGCTACCTGCCATAGCCTCAGGTACATAGTGCAATGAGTGTCGTTAGTTGACAGATGAAACAGTACCTGGGCCCAGGGGAATTTGGTTACAGATGAAACAGTACCTGGGCCCAGGGGGATTTGGTTACAGATGAAACAGTACCTGGGCCCAGGGGAATTTGGTTACAGATGAAACAGTACCTGGGCCCAGGGGGATTTGGTTACAGATGAAACAGTACCTGGGCCCAGGGGGATTTGGTTACAGATGAAACAGTACCTGGGCCCAGGGGGATTTGGTTACAGATGAAACAGTACCTGGGCCCAGGGGGATTTGGTTACAGATGAAACAGTACCTGGGCCCAGGGAGATTTGGTTACAGATGAAACAGTACCTGGGCCCAGGGGAATTTGGTTACAGATGAAACAGTACCTGGGCCCAGGGGAATTTGGTTACAGATGAAACAGTACCTGGGCCCAGGGGGATTTGGTTACAGATGAAACAGTACCTGGGCCCAGGGGGATTTGGTTACAGATGAAACAGTACCTGGGCCCAGGGGGATTTGGTTACAGATGAAACAGTACCTGGGCCCAGGGGGATTTGGTTATAGATGAAACAGTACCTGGGCCCAGGGAGATTTGGTTATAGATGAAACAGTACCTGGGCCCAGGGGGATTTGGTTATAGATGAAACAGTACCTGGGCCCAGGGGGATTTGGTTACAGATGAAACAGTACCTGGGCCCAGGGGGATTTGGTTACAGATGAAACAGTACCTGGGCCCAGGGGGATTTGGTTACAGATGAAACAGTACCTGGGCCCAGGGGGATTTGGTTACAGATGAAACAGTACCTGGGCCCAGGGGGATTTGGTGACAGATGAAACAGTACCTGGGCCCAGGGGGATTTGGTTACTTATTTTAAGATACAATTTAATAATCTCCTCCAGTTAGTTTGCATTTTTAAACTACAACCTGGTTTGGTTTTTGAAAACACAAGAAATGGGAAGAAATCTGAATTAAAAGAAGAAAAGTTTCCACTTACTTAAAATGCAGCCAGAGGATAGATCAAGAGATCTGTATCAAGAGGATGGATAGAAAGAGAGACAGAGACTAAAGGTGTCAGCCGTAGGTCTGAGTGGTCTGAATAGAAGGGTGGTAGGTGTGAAGAGTCTTTATTTGGAGCTGCAAAGTAAAGAGAATAGAACAAGTTTAGAATTGTATTTCACCGCTGTGTATGTAGGTAGGATACTTATTTTAATAAAATGTAACTGAGGATTTAAATGTACTTCATTTGTAAGTGGATTACATCACAAAAACTACAGGTGGTGTACAAACATGTAAAGAATGTGAAGGATGGTAACTAGATAACCATTGGATAGATACACATTCACTGTGGATGGGAGCATTGCTGTCTAGTGGTCTCTATTCATCCATCGTTTGTGTTTGAGTTTGAGTTTATTTTATTTTTACAGGGACAGTGCACATTAATCAACGTTTCAGTAAAAGTGCCGGTTTTAGCCAGCCGGCTAATTTTCAACCGCAGTCCCTGGGCAGGTTATTAAAAACAATTACAATATAGACAATCATAGAACAGTGAGCACACGCAGAGTAACATAGGACAAGCAAGACATAGCATAAAGACAGAGCAACATAGGACAATCAAGATGTAGCATACAGACAGAGCAACATAGAACAAAAAGCAACAAGACAAAATCCATAAAAACAAAGTGTTTCCGCACCTCACAAGCTACAGACAACAGACAACATGGAAAGCGGCAATACACAGCTAGGGATTATGTTCACAAATCTGATTGACCTTTAGCCATGTCTTCATGCATTTTGTGAAAGTGTGATATGTGGTGCAGTTATGTGTGTCTGATGGCAGTGTATTCCAGACATGGGACGCTCTCACAGAGAAAGCGGATTTACTAAAGGTGCTTTTCCTTAAGGGAACTATACAGTCACCTCTCATGGCAGACCTTGTGGATCTGCTGCCATATGTTTGGATTTTCTGTTTAACAAAAGTACTGAGTGGAGGGGGAGCTAGGCCATTTAGGATCTTGAATACAAGACATGCGTCGGTGTATTGCACCAGATTTTCCCAACTCAGGAGCTCATGCTTTCTGAGGATGTAACAGTGATGATGGCTATTGGGCTTCCTATCGAGCACTTTGAGAGCCTGTTTGTAGACAGACTGAATAGGTTTTAATGTTGTATGGCAAGCTTGGGTCCAACTAGTCAAGCAGTATGTTAAGTGGGGGAGTATCATCGATTTGAAGTACAGTCTTGCTACCTCTGTGGTCAAACAATTTCGTATAAATCGGAAATTAGCTAGGTTGAATTTGGTTATTTGAATTACCTTTTTCACATGCTTTTTAAAAGAGAGGTTGGAATCAAGTATGATTCCAAGGTACTTAAAATCAGATACCACCTGGAGCTTCTCCCCTGACACATAGACATCTGGCTCAGTAGCATCTGTTGCCCTCTTTGTGAAGAACATGCAAACAGTTTTTTTCACATTGAGATGCAAACACGAGTCACTGAGCCACTTTGTAACCTGGACCATTACAGTAGTGAGTTCTTGTGCAGCTTGTTGTTTGCTCTTTGCATGCACATATATCACTGTATCATCTGCATACATTTGAACTTCAGACCCAGTGCAGACGGAAGGCAGATCATTAATGTACAGGCTGAACAAGAGGGGCCCCAGTATTGACCCTTGGGGCACGCCCACATCATAGCTAAGAGTGGGCGACAGCTCATTGCTCACTCTGACACACTGAGTTCTGCCTTCAAGGTATGATTTCATCCATCTCAAGGCATCGGGGGAAAAGTTGAACTTGGACAATTTTGTGATGAGAATCTCATGGTTAACAGTATCGAAAGCCTTCCTTAGGTCCAGAAACACAGCCCCAACAACGCCCCCTTTGTCCATCTTGGACTTCACATTTTCCAGAAGAAAGCAGTTGGCCGTTTCTGTGGAGTGTTTCGCTCTGAAGCCAAACTGCATGGAGTGTAATGTGAAGGGGCTGTTGTTGAGGTGGGAAATCAGTTGTTCTGCTACACACTTTTCAACAACCTTCGACACTACAGGTAGTATACTAATGGGCCTGTAGTTACTCACGTCAGCAGGGTCGCCCGATTTAAAGATGGCCGTTATTATGGCTGACTTCCATACCCTTGGAAACACCCCCAGACCAATAGATGTGTTGGTGACCTTAGTAATGGGGCCAATGAGTGACTCTTTGTAGTTTTTAAGAAAGGTAGAATCCAGCCCAAACACATCTTTGGATTTAGAGTTCTTTAGTGAGCTAATCACCTTGTTCACCTTTGACTCAGAAACCTCCCTTATGATGAAGACAGGTTGAGCGTCATTCACTAGCACTGAGCCCAAGAAACCAGTGGAGGGGTTCTGTGTCAGTACCTTGACAGAGTCAATAAAGTAGGAATTGAAGGCTATTGCTATTTTGACTGCATCCTGTGTTAGATTGTTATTCACCATGATTTCTAGTCTTTTTGCAGTTTTACTATGGTCTTTCCCTGTTAACTTTTTTAGATTCTCCCAGATCAATTTTGAATTTCCCTTTGCCTCACCAATTATGTTAATAAAAAAGTTTGCCTTGGCCTGTCTGATTTCTTTCATCACCTTATTTCTCAACATGGTAAACCTACGTCTGTCATGCTCTAATTTGGATTTTAGGGCTGTTTTTAGAGCATAATCTCGTTCTTTCATCAATTTCCAAATTTCTCCATTTAGCCAAGGAAGAGTGCTCTTTTGGCCAGGTTTGGATTTGATTTTCTTTAGGAAACCATTTATTGTAGCCTGGATTGTGGATAGAAAAACCTCACTATCAGCTTCCACGTCTGTATAGGACAAGAGATCATTCCAGTTAATTCCATTAATTGCGTTTTCAAAATAGTTTAATTCACTCTTAGGTATTCTTAGTTGATCCGGCTTTCTAACAGTAGAGAGCTTAAACCTGATCTTAGACAACTTTCTGGCTATAAGTGTCAAATTATGATCAGACAGCCCAGTAACCATATTAAATGATTTAGTCACTCTCTCTGGTTTATTACTGAACACCAAATCAATCTGTGTTTTAGAGCAACAAGTCACCCTGGTTGGCCCTTTAACGAGCTGTGTAAGGTCAAAGGTATTAGTGATCCGTTTGAGGGTTTTCCTACAAGCCTTGTCTTCATAATTAATATTAAAATCTCCCATTAAGATGACCTCCTTCCCAAAATCACATTCCCTAAGCATGTTATTAAACTGATCAAAAAACACACTTTTGGTGGAAGGTGGTCTATACATTCCAATAAGGGTAAAAGACATTTGGGGAGACAGTGTAACGTTCAGGCCAATACATTCTAGTTCATTATCACATGACCACTCAATTTGTTTACATCGGATATGTTCTTTAATGTAAATCATCAGACCCCCTCCTCTTCCGTCAATCCTGTCTCTCCTGAAAACATTGTAGCCAGGCACAATCAAAGCAGCACATGGAGAGTTTTTATGGAGCCATGTCTCTGAGAGGCAGAGGAAGTCAAGGTTGGAGTCTGTGAGTAGATGTTGAATTTGATCACTTTTTGGAATGACACTACGAATGTTCAAGTGCCCTCCTAGTAGTCCCTTGGGCTTAGCCCGTGGGTCCCAGATGACTCGAGAGTGATTGACACATTGAAAAAAGTTAAATTTTTTGTGTTTTCTGACAGCTGGGTTTAGGCCGTTTTGTTTCGTTTTGATTAGGGGCAGTTCGGTAGCGGAACCAACAATCCCTCCCGCTTGCACTGGATGTGGGGAACTAATTAAAACGACTTGCGTACCAGAAGCAAAGTCAGGGATCGCATATAGCGGCTTGGGTATGTTTGAAGAGTTAAAATCTATCCTGGAGCCGGGTGAATCGAGAGAAACCATGGAACGATAGCACTCACCCACTTCCACAGCGGCGATGATCTGTGGACGAGGCCACCCCCTGCTTTCCACTCCGGTGAGTATCGCTGGCTCGGTGATGTTAGGCCCAGGATTAAGTTGCACATCCCCGGAGAGCAGCAGGGTAGTGAACAGGTAGTTTAACAGTTTCCGATAAATGTTGGACTTGTGTTTGTCACGCCTAAGCGGTTCAGTGGAATAGGGAGCGAGGTAGACTTGGCCATTATTCAGAACATTATGGTATGCTGTGTATAGTCCGCTCCGGTGGATCGGTGAACCAATGTGTTTGGTGTAGATATTCTCCGGCAGTAGATTTGTGTCATCCCAGCAAGGACGCACTGAGATTATCAGTAGAGCAGCTACATAACTGACAATCATGGCAAAGTACATGTTTTACCGGAGACACGTGTTACGATGAGCGAAGGGGGGGGGGGAACCCAAGAGCGGACTCAGAAGAGGAAGACGGGGTGAATGCACAAAAAGGTTTATTGATCACAGAGAAATGGGGAGTGCAGAACCGGGGTAGCTCAGATGAGTTGCAAGAACCAGGAGTGTAGAGTGAGGTTGGAGTTGGCTGAGTAGAACTGGGGAACAGGTCCTGAGGGGAATCCAAGGGAATGGTGGTGAGTGATATCCAGAGCAAGGTGGTTGGTGAGATGTGGAACAGGAGACAAAGACAGAGCGGTAACTGCAAGGAGACGACAAAAATGGTGTAAGGCAGGAAAACGAGCAAAGCAGAGCAACGGGATCTTGAGAATAGACAAAAGGCTAGAGTGATAACTGACTGAGCAGAGATTACAATCTGGCAGAGAGGAGGTGGCAGGGATGAGTATATGTAGAGGTCTTGATTTATGGGATGATTAGCTCTGACTCCAGCCACACACACACAGACAGAGACAGAGAGACAGAGACAGAGACAGAGACAGAGAGAGAGAGAGTGTGTATACAGGGGGAGAACAGCAGATTAGGAAGACACCGGATGAACACCAGAGGGCGCAGATGTGACAGTTTGGAATTGTTTTCTCCACAAGATCTAAAACTGTCTTTCACTTTTGCAAAGACAAGTTGAACTAGCTCTATAAGACAGGGGTTTTCAAACTCATTCTACAGAGGGCCGAGTGTCTGCTGCTTTTTGGTTTTTCATTTTCAACGAACACCTGGACAACCTAACCAGGTGAGGGGAGTTCCTTAGGCATTTGTGACCTTCATTTATCAATCAAGGGTGGAGCAAAAACTGCAGACACTCGGACCTCCCATGATAGGAGTTGGACACATGTGGATTAAAGTAATGAATCACTCAAACTAGTTTAATCAGGTGTGTAGATGTTGCCCAGAACAAAACCCTGCGCCCACCATGAAACTCCATAGACTGTAGCCTAGCTCGCTGCTAGCTAGCTAACTGAAACGGTTGAGTCTTAGCCTATAGCTACGATTTCCATTGAAAACCTTGACAGATCAGTGAAAATACATAGTGGTTTGAGAAATGTCGTAAAAAGCTATAAATCAATCTCCATAACATTATATACTAGCTATTACAATCACATGATTTAATTGCTTACTTCACATACCGGGAAAGAGAATGATTGCATGGGAGGATCGGGTACCTTTCTTGTTGAAGTCATGATGCGGATTTGTGTTGTAGGTCAAATTACACAGAATCTGCACAGAATATGAATATACATTCAAACGGCCTGGAAAAGCGCTTCTTAGATTCATTTAATTTGATATTCTTATATAAATTGAACAACACAGAAAGTAACCTCCCCTGCAGCCGATTGTGTTGACGAGCTGCATTACATTGGGTTGAAGTTGTCTATGTACAGTACTGATCTTGGGTCAGTTTTCTGTTATTTTCTCGTATGACTTGGGGAGAGAAAGCAACATCACCCGCAAGGGTTTTGATCGGCCAACATGTTTTCTGACTGCAATGAGCGCAACACCCCAAAAATTAAAAAGTGAAATCAAGCATAGAAAACAGTATTTGCATTGATAATGTATTTAAATGTTCCCTGGTAAAGATCCCAAAGAGTGCCATTACTTGGAGTAATCTCTGAACGGTTTCAAAATGTCTCCCTGTTGAATATCATCTTGTCTGCAGCAAATAAATGTATCGGAAGAGTGGAGTGGAAGATTAAATACATTTCTTCATCACCCATAAAATAAATCTGAAGACAGATGTAGGCTATGTAGGTAGGCTGCTATTACACACACTAATGCCTCGTTCAGGTCGGATATCGGAGTTCTCGGGAATTCCTAGTTCCGACTGGGAAGTTTCACTTGAATGACCCTCCAAATAGGAATTACAAGTGGGAAATTAGAAAATTGTGTGGCCAATCTTATTGGTTTAAGAATTGTTCAGACTTCAAAAGCACTTGAACACAATCATGTCGGAGTTACAACTACCCATTTTCCCGTTTCCCACGAGAATGTGAAACCAGCATAATACTGCATTCAAGTGCCAGTCGGTACTAGGAAACTGACATTTCTGACTTGCTAACTGGTTGAACGCGTTACAGTAGCCTAAGTATATAACATGAGTGACATGACCGTAATAATCATAATGGAAAGGCCTTGGAAGTGCCATAAGTGTAAGCCAACATAATTCATTATTTTACATTCACCTGTTTAACATGTAATACATTCATTATGAAGAAAATTGTGTGATTTAGGCTCCACGAAATATGAAATGGGTTATTAAAAAATCGTGTACTGTTGCCTACATGACAAAAAGGACTTCTGATTACAAGTGCACCAGTATCCAAAGTATTAAGCGAAATCAAGCACAGAAAACAGCATTGGCATTAATAAAACCATTTTCCCACTAATTAAGTCGCACGTAAAATGCGCATCTTTTCTATAAAATTATGTTCAGCAAGTCTAAAACAGTACATATAGGCATACAACGACACGTTTTAAAACAGGGTTAAACAAAGACAACATTTCTGTATATTCATAACGTTGAATTAGCCATTAAGAAGAACAAAAATGAAGTATAAACTATCGCGTCTATATGGTTGTTGCAAAGGCTTGTGTGTCGCTTACTGGTTAAATTTGTGTCTTTTCGCACGAATTAAGCCACACCAAAACGCACAAAAAGACACAAAATTTGCTGAAATGCATTATGTGCATATATGCACGAATTGATTGTGAGACTGTGTTGGCTAAACACGTGTAAGTGACCAATAACATTTGATTTGATATATCACGATCGCAAGGCATTTGAATTAACAGGTTATAGAGCAAACAACGCAATTATCACAACACACCAGTGATTTTGCCCACGCAGCACTGCTACAGGTGAAGACAGCAGTCAGTGGCAGGAGCACGGTAGACCAGCTGTACTACGGCTTGGCAGTCAAGTCTCACTTCCTTGTTTGAGCGCCAGCCTTATAAAAGCTCTTATAAATGGTTCTGCTGGTAGCAACATGGTGGTGTAATATAATATGTAATATAATATAATACTATAATATAATATCATGCTATAATACATACCATAATATAATACTATAATAATATAATACTATAATACTATAATATAATATAATGCCTTAATACATACCATAATATAATATAATACTATAATATAATACTATAATATAATATCATGCTATAATACATACCGGGAAACATGGATGGCCTTTTTTTACTCTGCCCTTTCTGAATAGTGAAGAGTGTTTTTTGTCTTCCTGTCTTATTATGGTGGCATGGTTGCTTGTTTTCTCTCCAACTTCCTGATGACTGAAACTGACATGGTGGGATGATTGAGTGACTGTCAGTGACATAACAGGAGGAAAATTGCTGATTTACAACCACGTTTCTAAATGGCTCTTTGTGTGTTGTACTATTCTAACTCTTAACAGCAAGTTGAGACCCCTGGCTCTATTTTAACAAACCTGATGCGATGGTACATCTTAGCGCTGCTGGTGGAGCTGTAGGTTAGGGGGTTTTGTCAGAAATTGTTTTCTATTTTCACAACCAAGAATCATGGGTGAAGTGCTGGCTGAAAGGGAAAGGTTTTGATGAAGAAACAAGTTGTCAGGGAAGCGGGTGGTGAATCACGATAGTGAATCATTCAAATTAGTTATTTGTTTTAATGAACGAAAAACAAGGAACCAGTATTTTTTTTCAACAACAACAATTAATACATGTAAAATGTAATGATATCATAAAACCGCCAGTATAGAAAAGACACAAGGCATTGCTGTTGAACCAGCCTAGGGTAAGGGGTAGCCTATGGAGGGCTTGTGTTTTGAACATATGAAACGGAAAACAAGATATTGTTACACGATCATAACTTCTAAATACGAGGTATTCACTGAGGTTCTCATATCTAGTTTCATGATGGGCCTGGACACATGCAGCCTACATGATGGAGAGGGTTTTACGCCCAAATCCGGAGCTACATGGTTAAAATAATGTAGGCCTGGACACATGTAGCCTACATGATGGAGAGGGTTTTACGCCCAAATCCGGAGCTACATGGCTAAAATAATGTTGGCCTGGACACATGCAGCCTACATGATGGAGAGGGTTTTACGCCCAAATCCGGAGCTACATGGCTAAAATAATGTTGGCCTGGACACATGCAGCCTACATGATGGAGAGGGTTTTACGCCCAAATCCGGAGCTACATGGTTAAAATAATGTAGGCCTGGACACATGTAGCCTACATGATGGAGAGGGTTTTACGCCCAAATCCGGAGCTACATGGCTAAAATAATGTTGGCCTGGACACATGTAGCCTACATGATGGAGAGGGTTTTACGCACGTCCAAATCCGAAGCTACATGGCTAAAATAATGTAGGCCTGCCTACAATATAAAAAAGGTCAGCAAATGTCAGCTCACTATTTGGCCTTCCCTGTGGCTCAGTTGGTAGAGCATGGTGTTTGCATGGTGTTTCCAATACCAGGGTTGTGGGTTTGATTCCCCTGGGGGGCCAGTACGGAGAAGAAGAAAAAATGTATGAAATGTATGCATTCACTACTGTAAGTCGCTCTGGATAGGAGCATCTGCTAAATGACTAAAATGTTAAAAAAAGTGTATTTTACTCCTCTCCAACTTGACCTTTTAATAAAGCTTTGTTGATTAAGATGCATTTCCAGTCGGTTTCACGAGACAAACAAACCCTTTATCAACAGCCTTGATTACTGATTACTGAGTTTTTGGTTGGTATTAAATATATTATATCCCAGCTGCCTGAATTGAGCACTTTGGATCCCGTTAACGTTTCCCATCTGAGCTCAAACGAGCTGATTGGTAAATTAACAATCCTTGCGCAACAGTTTGAAAATAGCAGAGTGCTGACTTTGACTTTAACAGGTCAAAATTGCCAACGAACGTATGTGCATTTCACACTAGCACCACCTTAACCCCAGCCGAAAATAAAGCCCCTCCTAATACAGTGGGGGGAAAAAGTAGTAACAAGCTTTAAGAGTGTGCTCCTAATCTCAGCCCGTTACCTGTATAAAAGACACCTGGGAGCCAGAAATCTTTCTGATTGAGAGGGGATCAAATACTTATTTCCCTCATTAAAATGCTAATCATTTTATAACAATTTTTACATGTGTTTTTCTGGATTTTTTTGTTGTTATTCTGTCTCTCACTGTTCAAATAAACCTACTATTAAAGGTATAGACTGATCATTTCTTTGTAAGTGGGCAAAGGTACAAAATCAGCAGGGGATCAAATACTTTTTTCCCCCACTGTATATATACTTTATAGGTGTATATATAGTAACCGTCAAAAGTTTGGATACACCTACTCATTCAAGGGTTTTTCTTTATTTTTATTATTTCTACATTGTAGAATAGCAGTAAAGATGTCAAACTATGAAATAACTCATAAGGAACCATGTAGTAACCCAAAAAAGTGTTGGTCGGTGGTTCCCATCGTGAAGCATGGAGTAGTTACTCTCAGTTGTATGAATGAATGTGAGTCTCTTTGTTTGGTCACCCTGTCATAAACAATATCCTAACTAACTGGC
The DNA here is from genome assembly GCF_901001165.1 of Salmo trutta. NCBI lineage: Eukaryota > Metazoa > Chordata > Actinopteri > Salmoniformes > Salmonidae > Salmo > Salmo trutta. Next base: position 64,733,925 of record NC_042961.1, read on the forward strand.
CTGTGATGATGTCAGTGGGGGCTCTAAACACAAATCAAATTTCAAATCAAATTTTAATTTTAATTTTTTTTATTTATATAGCCCTTCGTATATCAGCTGAAATCTCAAAGTGCTGTACAGAAACCCAGCCTAAAACCCCAAACAGCAAGCAATGCATGTGAAAGAGTCACGGTGGCTAGGAAAAACTCCCTAGGAAAAACTCCCTAGAAAAGCCAAAAACCTAGGAAGAAACCTAGAGAGGAACCAGGCTATGAGGGGTGGCCAGTCCTCTTCTGGCTGTGCCGGGTGGATATTATAACAGAACATGGTCAAGATGTTAAAATGTTCATAAATGACCAGCATGGTCAAATAATAATAATCATTGTAGTTGTCGAGGGTGCAACAAGCACGTCCGGTGAACAGGTCAGGGTTCCGTAGCCGCAGGCAGAACAGTTGAAACTGGAGCAGCAGCATGGCCAGGTGGACTGGGGACAGCAAGGAGTCATCATGCCAGGTAGTCCCGAGGCATGGTCCTAGGGCTCAGGTCCTCCGAGAGAAAGAAAGAAAGAGAGAAAGAAAGAAAGAGAGAATTAGAGAGAGCATATTTAAATTCACACAGGACACCGGATAAGACAAGAGAATACTCCAGATGAAACACTGACCCTAGCACCCCGGCACATAAACTACTGCAGCATAAATACTGGAGGCTGAGACAGGAGGGATCAGAAGACACTGTGCCCCCATCCGATGATACCCCCGGACAGGGCCAAACAGGCAGGATATAACCCCACCCACTTTGCCAAAGCACAGCCCCCACACCACTAGAGGGATGTCTACAACCACCAACTTACCGTCCGAAAACAAGGCCGAGTATAGCCCACAAAAATCTCCGCCATGGCACAACCCAAGGGGGGGGCGCCAACCCAGACAGGAAGACCACGTCAGTGACTCAACCCACTCAAGTGACGCACCCCTCCCATGGACGGCATGGAAGAACACCAGTAAGTCAGTGACTTAGTCCCTGTAAAAGGGTTAGAGGCAGAGAATCCCAGTGGAAAGAGGGGAACCGGCAAGGCAGAGACAGCAAGGGCGGTTCGTTGCTCCAGCCTTTCCGTTCACCTTCACACTCCTGGGCCAGACTACACTTAATCATAGGACCTACTGAAGAGATAAGTCTTCAGTAAAGAGTTAAAGGTTGAGACTGAGTCTGCGTCTCTCACATGGGTAGGCAGACCATTCCATAAAAATGGAGCTCTATAGGAGAAAGCCCTACCTCCAGCCGTTTGCTTAGAAATTCTAGGGACAATTAGGAGGCCTGCGTCTTGTGACCGTAGCGTACGTGTAGGTATGTACGGCAGGACCAAATCGGAAAGATAGGTAGGAGCAAGCCCATGTAATGCTTTGTAGGTTAGCAGTAAAACCTTGAAATCAGCCCTTGCCTTAACAGGAAGCCAGTGTAGGGAGGCTAGCACTGGAGTAATACGATCACATTTTTTGGTTCTAGTCAGGATTCTAGCAGCCGTATTTAGCACTAACTGAAGTTTGTTTAGTGCTTTATCCGGGTAGCCGGAAAGTAGAGCATTGCAGTAGTCCAGCCTAGAAGTAACAAAAGCATGGATTAATTTTTCTGTGTCATTTTTGGACAGAAAGTTTCTGATTTTTGCAATGTTACATAGATGGAAAAAAGCTGTCCTTGAAACAGTCTTGATATGTTCTTCAAAAGAGAGATCAGGGTCCAGAGTAACACCGAGGTCCACAGTTTTATTTGAGACGACTGTACAACCATCCAGATTAATTGTCAGATTGAACAGAAGATCTCTTTGTTTCTTGGGACCTAGAACAAGCATCTCTGTTTTGTCCGAGTTTAAAAGTAGAAAGTTTGCAGCCATCCACTTCCTTATGTCTGAAACACAGGCTTCTAGCGAGGGCAATTTTGGAGCTTCACCATGTTTCATTGAAATGTACAGCTGTGTGTCGTCCGCATAGCAGTGAAATTTAACATTATGTTTTCGAATGACATCCCCAAGAGGTAAAATATATAGTGAAAACAATAGTGGTCCTAAAACGGAACCTTGAGGAACACCGACATTTACAATTGATTTGTCAGAGGACAAACCATTCACAGAGACAAACTGATATCTTTCCGACAGATAAGATCTAAACCAGGCCAGAACTTGTCCATGTAGACCAATTTGGGTTTCCAATCTCTCCAAAAGAATGTGGTGATCGATGGTATCAAAAGCGGCACTAAGATCTAGGAGCACGAGGACAGATGCAGAGCCTCGGTCTGACGTCATTAAAAGGTCATTTACCACCTTCACAAGTGCAGTCTCAGTGCTATGATGGGGTCTAAAACCAGACTGAAGCGTTTCGTATACATTGTTTGTCTTCAGGAAGGCAGTGAGTTGCTGTGCAACAGCTTTTTCTAAAATTTTTGAGAGGAATGGAAGATTCGATATAGGCCGATAGTTTTTTATAATTTCTGGGTCAAGATTCGGCTTTTTCAAGAGAGGCTTTATTACTGCCACTTTTAGTGAGCTTGGTACACATCCGGTGGATAGAGAGCCGTTTATTATGTTCAACATAGGAGGGCCAAGCAGAGGAAGCAGCTCTTTCAGTAGTTTAGTTGGAATAGGGTCCAGTATGCAGCTTGAGGGTTTGGAGGCCATGATTATTTTCATCATTGTGTCAAGAGATATAGTACTAAAACACTTTAGTATCTCCCTTGAGCCAAGGTCCTGGCATAGTTGTGCAGACTCAGGACAATGGAGCTTTGGAGGAATACCCAGATTTAAAGAGGAGTCCGTAATTTGCTTTCTAATGATCATGATCATTTCCTCAAAGAAGTTCATAAATGTATTACTGCTGAAGTGAAAGCCATCCTCCATTTGCGAATGCTGCTTTTTAGTTAGCTTTGCGACAGTATCAAAAAGAAATTTCGGATTGTTCTTCTTTTCCTCAATTAAGTTGGAAAAATAGGATGATCGAGCAGCAGTGAGGGCTCTTCGATACTGCACGGTACTGTCTTTCCAAGCTAGTCGGAAGACTTCCAGTTTGGTGTGGCGCCATTTCCGTTCCAATTTTCTGGAAGCTTGCTTCAGAGCTCGTGTATTTTCTGTATACCAGGGAGCTAGTTTCTTATGACAGATGTTTTTAATTTTTAGGGGTGCAACTGCATCTAGGGTATTGCGCAAGGTTAAATTGAGTTCCTCGGTTAGGTGGTTAACCTCTCTGGCGCAGGTGGGACGAATTCGTCCCACCTACGTAACAGCCACCTGAATTCAGTGGCGCGATTTTTGAATCGTTTGAAATACTATTACTTCAATTTCTCAAACATATGACTATTTTACAGCTATTTAAAGACAAGACTCTCCTTAATCTAACCACACTGTCCGATTTCAAAAAGGCTTTACAACGAAAGCAAAACATTAGATTATGTCAGGAGAGTGCCCAGCCAGAAATAATCAGACACCCATTTTTCAAGCTAGCATAGAATGTCACAAAAACCTAAACCACAGCTAAATGCAGCACTAACCTTTTATGATCTTCATCAGATGACACACCTAGGACATTATGTTATACAATACATGCATGTCTGTTCAATCAAGTTCATATTTATATCAAAAAACAGCTTTTTACATTAGCATGTGACGTTCAGAAAAAGCATACCCCCCGCAAACTTCCGGGGAATTTACTAACAGTTTGCTAAATTACTCACGATAAACGTTCACAAAAAGCGTAACAATTATTTTAAGAATTATAGATACATTACTCCTCTATGCACTCGATATGTCCGATTTTAAAATAGCTTTTCGGATGAAGCACATTTTGCAATATTCTAAGCACATAGCCCAGCCATCACGGGCTAGCTATTTAGACACCCGGCAAGTTTAGCACTCACCAAAATCACATTTCCTATAAGAAAAATGTTATTACCTTTCTTGTTCTTCGTCAGAATGCACTCCCAGGACTTCTACTTCAATAACAAATGTAGGTTTGGTCCCAAATAATCCATCGTTATGTTCCATCAACGACGTTTTTGTTCTTGCGTTCTAGACACTATCCCAATGGTAAATCACGGCCACGAGCATGGCGCATTACGTGACAAAAAAATTCTAAATATTCCATTACCGTACTTCGAAGCATGTCAACCGCTGTTTAAAACCAATTTTTATGCCATTTATCTCGTAGAAAAGCGATAATATTCCGACCGGGAATCTGCAATGAGCCTAAACAGCCGAATGAAATTTCTCCACGGGGGCGAATCGTGCAGGCGCCTCATTCAATGACCCTCTGATCGGCCACTTGGCAAAGGCGATAATCTGTTTCAGCCAGAGGCCGCCTCGTCATCGTTCAGGTTTTTCCCGGGTTCTGAGAGCCTATTGGAGCCCTAGGAATTGTCACGTTACAGCTAAGATCCTTACTCTTCAATAAACAGATGCAAGACGCACGACTCCTTGTCAGACAGGCCACTTCCTGCATGAAACCTTGTCAGGTTTTTGCCTGCCATAGGAGTTCTGTTATACTCACAGACACCATTCAAACAGTTTTAGAAACTTTAGGGTGTTTTCTATCCAAACCTGAACAATAATATGCATATTCTAGCTTCTGAGTTGGTGTAGGAGGCAGTTAAAAATGGGCACATATTTTTTCCAAAATTCTCAATACTGCCCCCTATCCCAAACAGGTTAACTGATTTTTGTCCTCTGACGTCCTTGGGTAGGCAGAGGGAGTCTGGAAGGGCATCAAGGAATCTTTGGGTTGTCTGAGAATTTATAGCACGACTTTTATTGCTCCTTGGTTGGGGTTTGAGCAGATTATTTGTTGCAATTGTAAACGCAATAAAATGGTGGTCCGATAATCCAGGATTATGAGGAAAAACATTAAGATCCACAACATTTATTCCATGGGACAAAACTAGGTCCAGAGTATGACTGTGGCAGTGAGTAGGTCCAGAGACATGTTGGACAAAACCCACTGAGTCGATGATGGCTCCGAAAGCCTTTTGGAGTGGGTCCGTGGACTTTTCCATGTGAATGTTAAAGTCACCAAAAATTTGAATATTATCTGCTATGACTACAAGATCTGATAGGAACACTGCATATGGCCCAGGAGGCCTGTAAACAGTAGCTATAAAAAATGAGTGAGTAGGCTGCATAGATTTCATGACTAGAAGCTCAAAAGACGAAAACGTAATTGTTTTTTTTTTTGTAAATTGAAATTTGCTATCGTAGATGTTAGCAACACCTCCGCCTTTGCCAGATGCACGGGGGGTATGGTCACTAGTGTAACCAGGGGGTGAGGCCTCATTTAACACAGTAAATTCATCAGGCTTAAGCCATGTTTCAGTCAGGCCAATCACATCAAGATTATGATCAGTGATTAGTTCACAGAAAGGAGTTATTTCCTTGTTTTTTATCACCACCACCAGATAATGGGCTTTGTGTGCAATGGATCTGGTAATTATGGTGATGATAGATGTTATCCACCATTGCCAAGGGAGGGGAGGGGAGGGGGAGGGAGAGGGGGGAAAGTAAATATGTTATAATCCATTTAACAGCTTTCAACCTCAAGGTGACATGGTGAGAGAGAGGTGTTGCTGGTTGTGTTTAACTACAACCTCAAGGTGACATGGTGAGAGAGAGGTGTTGCTGGTTGTGTTTAACTACAACCTCAAGGTGACATGGTGAGAGAGAGGTGTTGCTGGTTGTGTTTAACTACAACCTCAAGGTGACATGGTGAGAGAGAGGTGTTGCTGGTTGTGTTTAACTACAACATTTGTTTTATTGCTTCTCTTCAGCTTGGACTTGATTTCCTCTATTTCTGTATCACCAGAACTAATAACCCTGAAGACTATGTTGTGGAACAGTCCAGTCAGGAGAAGGTCAGGAGATGCTTGGGACATGGTCCTTTGTAGCTTAGTTGGTAAAACATGACGCTTGTCACGCCAGGGTAGTGGGTTTGATTCCTGGGACCACCCATTCCTAAAAATGTATGAGCACATAACTTTAAGTCACTTTGTATAAAAGCATCTGCTACATGGCATATATTATGGTAAAAAAAAAAAAAAAAAATCAGGGTTTATATAGCATGAAATGAAGATATTTGATTAACCCTTTCTAGATACATGAGACAATGCATTTTTCCTATCAAATAAAACAAAATTGTATTTGTCACATGTGCCAAATACAACAGGTGTAGTAGACCTTACCATGAAATACTTACTTACAAGCCCTTAACAAACAATACAATTAAAACAATAGAAAATATTTACTAAATACACTAAAGTAAAAAATAAAAAGTAAAACAATAAATGAACAATAACGAGGCTATATATTTCTTTTTTTAATTGAACCTTTATTTAACCAGGTAAAACTCAATGAGGTTGAAAAACGGTTTTGTGAGCGCGACCTGGCAAGAAGGTAAAACAGGGAATAGCAGCGTGTCCATAAAATATTACAGAAAAATAAAAAATTGTCACAAGTTACAATTGAAGATTTGAAACAACTGCAGTTATCAAACAGTGTTGTCGATCAGAGTCTTAAAAACAGGCAAGGACACTAACTCCCCTAACTTTACAATCTTTTGAAGCATGTTCCAGCATGAAGGGGCATTATGGGAAAAAGATTGTTTCCCCATCTCAGTTCTAGCCTTAGGAACATACAAGGACAGCAGCGACTGTGAACAAAGACTATATTGAGTGACTGATCTGGTCAGTAAGGAACAGAGATACAAAGGGAGTTGTCCCATCAATACTTTGGACACAAAAGTGTACCAGTGATTTAGCCTCCTGGTGGAGGGAGAGGTCCATCGCACCATAGCATGCAGATCACAGTGATGGGGGAGTGATCTAGCGTTTGTAATACATCTTAAAGCACCATGATACAGGATCAGCATGGCAGATGTGTTGCTACCTACCCTCACCACCTGGGGCGGCCCGTCAGGAAGTCCAGGATCTAGTTGCAGAGGGAGGTGTTTAGTCCCAGAGTCCTTAGCTTAGTGATGAGCTTTGAGGGCACTATTGTGTTCAACGCTGAGCTGTAGTCAATGAACAGCATTCTCACATAGGTGTTCCTTTTTGTCCAGGTGTGAAAGGGCAGTGTGGAGTGCAATAGAGATTGCATCATCTGTGGATCTGTTTGGGTGGTATGAAAATTGGAGTGGGTCTAGGGTTTCTGGGATAATGGTGTTGATGTGAACCATTACCAGCCTTTCAAAACACTTCATGGCTATGGACGTGAGTGCTACGGGTCTGTAGTCATTTAGGCAGGTTACCTTTGTGTTCTTGGGCACAGGGACTATGGTGGTCTGCTTGAAACATGTTGGTATAACAGACTCAATCAGGGACATGTTGAAAATGTCACTGAAGACACCTGCCAGTTGGTCAGCACATGCCTGGAGCACACGTCCTGGTAATCCGTCTGGCCCCACGGCCTTGTGTATGTTGACCTGTTTAAAGGTTGTCGTGGACGAATCAGAATTAGTTGGGTAACATAGATAATTAAGATGTTTTATTAGTATAATATGCTTATTTGAGGTACTTGTCATTAGAAAGTGTCCATTGGACTCCGGTGTCTTTTCAGTTGCACGTCTCCCTTAGACACTTGGGGCCCAGAGAGGGGAGAGGTCAGACTTGTCGTCATGGGAATGTGTCTAACTATTTCTTAAACCATGTGAAGGTATGCGGGATTAATGGGGAACCAATGACTCCACAATGTCTGTGAGCAAGTCACCCCCTCCTTTTCTTTATTGTGGGGAGGATTATGCCAGTAAATGGACCCTTGTATGTCCTCTCTTAGATCTCACACTTATCCTGTGATAATATATGGCCTATAGGCTCACTCCCCCCAGTGAGCCTGTCCAGGAGTGGGGTCAAGAGGGGGTTTGCTTGAGATGGGAGTATCTAGAGTTGACAATTGATATATGCCATTGGATGAAATAGTTCTGTTCTATACCGTACCGGGGAGGGACGGTTCTAAGGAGACCAGATACTGGGCTATACCATTAATCCTGTTGACATAGCAGTTACTGCCTGTTGTGTTTTATGGATATCTGTCATACAAAACTTAACCTTTGTGAACTGTTACTAAGTATCTGTGGTTTGTCAATGTACGTTGAAGGGGGTGTATCGTTGCTATAAAAGATCCCTGTAGCCATTCTGTAATCACCTTCCTGGTTCATTCGAGAGAGTGCATTATTGAAGGTCAAGACCTTTTGCAAAAGTATCTTAAGTATTAAAGATGTAGTTTAACTCGGACTGGTGTGTTTGTAACTTCTCATTTGGTAATGCAGAAATTAGGCTTACTCACGTCGGCTACAGAGAGCATGATCACAAAGTAATCCGGAACAGCTGATGCTCTCATGCATGCCTCAGTGTTGCTTGCCTCGAAGCGAGCATAGAAGTGCTTTAGCTCGTCTGGTAGGCTCGTGTTACTGGGCAGCTCATGGCTGTGCTTCCCTTTGTAGTCTGTAATAGTTTGCAAGCCCTGCCACATCCGATGAGCGTCGGAGCCGGTGTAGTATGATTCAATCTTAGCCCTGTATTGACGCTTTGCCTGTTTGATGGTTCGTCGCAGGGCATAGCGGGATTTCTTGTAAGCTTCCGGATTAGAGTCCCGCAGCTCTACCCTTTAGCTCAGTGTGAATGTTGCCTGTAATCCATGGCTTCTGGTTGGGGTATGTACGTACAGTCACTGTGGGGATGACGTCTTCAATGCACTTATTGATGAAGCCAGTGACTGATGTGGTGTATTCCTCAATGTCATCGGAAGAATCCTGGAACATGTTCCAGTCTGTGATAGCAAAACAGTCCTGTAGTTTAGCATCTGCTTCATCTGATCACTTTATTATAGACCGAGTCACTGGTGCTTCCTGCTTTAATTTTTGCTAGTAAGCAGGAATCAGGAGGATAGAGTTGTGGTCGGATTTACCAAATGGAGGGCAAGGGAGAGCTTTGTACGCGTCTCTGTGTGTGGAGTATAGGTGATCTAGAATTTTTTTCCATCTGGTTGCACATTTAACATGTTGATAGAAATTAGGTAGAACTGATTTAAGTCTCCCTGCATGAAAGTCTCCAGCCACTAGGAGTGCGGTCTTAGTGCCAGCATCTGTTTGTGGTGGTAAATAAACAGCCATGAAAAGTATAGCTTATAACTCTCCAGGCAAGTAGTGTGGCCTGCAATTTATCACAATATACTCTACTTCAGGCGAGCAAAATGTAGAGACTTCCTTAGATTTCATGCACCAGCTGTTGTTTACAAATATGCACAGACCGCCATCCCTCTCTTTTTACCGGAGTGTGCTGTTCTATCTTGCCGGTGCAGCGTGTATCCCGCTAGCTGAATATCCATGTCGTCATTCAGCCACGATTCCGTGAAACATAGGATATTACAGTTTTTGATGTCCCGTTGGTAGGATATTCGTGATCGTACCTCGTCTAGTTTATTGTCCAATGATTGCACGTTGGCGAGTAATATTGACGGTAACGGCAGCTTTCCTACTCGCCTTCTGCGGGTCCGGACGAGGCATCCGGCTCTTCGTCCTCTGCATCGCTTCCTTTTGCGAATAATTGGGATGTCTGCCCTGTGGGGTGTTTGGAGAATATCGTGTGAGTCCTGCTTGTTGTTGAAAGAATCCGAGGTGAGTGATTGCTGTCCTGATATCCAGAAGCACTTTTCTGCCGTAAGATAAGGTTGCAGAAACATTGTGTGCAAAATAATTTACAAATATCACGAAAAAAAAACACATTATAGCACAATTGGTTAGGAGACCGTAAAACGGCGGCCATCTCCTCCGGCGCCATCTTGGACTTTGCCAGAGATCAGAGAACAATGCCAGACTGTATCTCTCACACTTCTAAAATTAATATTACGTCGTTTCTACTCATTTTTGCAGAAAACCTATATCATATTTAGTTTTTAACTTCTTGAGGCTACCTGGGACGTTAGCGTGCCACCTGTGGCGCACCCTATCAACAGCAGGTGCATTTCAAGAGCGGCAAATTTGAAACCAAATAAATGTACAAATTCAAATTTCTCAAACATACAACTAACTTACAGCCTTTGAAAGATAAACATCTTCTTAATCTAACCACGTTTACCGATTTCAAAAAGGTTTTACGGGGAAAGCATAAAGTTAGGTTATGTTAGGAGAGTACATTGACAATAGCTGTGTGCAATGCATTGTCGATTCAAAGACATGCCTCACCAAAACCATACAATCAGCTAAAATTATGCACTAACCTTTTACAATCTCCATCAGATAACACTCCTAGGACATTTTGTTAGACAATGCATGCATTTTTAGTTCTATCAAGTTCATATTTATATCTAAAAACAGTGTTTTACTATGGCGTTGATGTTCAGGAAATCGTTTCCCTCCAATACCGGCAGTCAAGTCATGACGACAAAATAATTAATTAATATTAGAAAACATTGCTAAAATATTATATTGTCATTCAAAGAATTATAGATTTACATCTCTTGAACGCAATGGACTTGTCAGATTTTAAATTAACCTTACTGGGAGATCACACTTTGCAATAATCTGAGCACTGCGCCAGACAAATACGCATCGCGATACAGACTAACCGCCATGTTGGAGGAATCTAAAATCGAAAATACTATATAAATAATCCATTACCTTTGATTCTCTTCATCAGATGTCACTTCCAAAGAGTCCCAGGTCCATAACGAATGTATTTTTGTTCAAAAAAGCTCATCATTTATGTCGAAAAACCTCCGTGTTGTAGCGCATGATCTAAGCCAGCCGGACTTCACTTCACTTCAAGAACGGAAAAAATATATTTCCGTTCGTTCAAACATGTCAAACGTTGTATCGCATAAATCATTAGGGCCTTTTTTAACCAGAACATGAATAAAATTCAAGGCGGACCATTGGGTTTTCTTTTAAAACGTTTCGGAATGAGAGTACCCACCATCAAATCGCGCGCCAGGGTGAATGATGGACCATCACGTTCCATGGCTCTTATTCGGTCAGATCTCACTGTAGAACACTCAAAACACTTTGTAAAGGCTGGGGACATCTTGTGGAAGCAATAGGAAGTGCCAGAATATAATTCACCCCCTTTGTTTTTCAATGGCATAGGCTCAAAGTCAATTCAACACATCAGGTATCCACTTCCTGTCAGAATCTGTCTCAGGGTTTTGCCTGCCAAATGAGTTCTGTTATACTCACAGACACCATTCAAACAGTTTTTGAAACTTTAGGGTGTTTTCTATCCATATATAATAAGTATATGCATATTGTAGTTACTGGGTAGGTGTAGGAGGCATTTAAAAATGGGCACATCTTTTTTCAAAAAATTCTCAATACTGCCCCCTATACCCTAACAGGTTAAGGGATTGACCTGGATCTTTGGGGCGGCAGGTAGCAGAAGTGGGACCAAGTCATTGTTTTACAAGTCACAAGTAAGTCTCAAGTCTAAGCACTCAAGTCCCAAGTCAAGTCCCAAGTCAAGACAGGCAAGTATCAAGTCCTAAACTTTGAGTTTCGCCTCCGTCTGTAATTTTCTTCCTGCATGATTTGCAAGTTGCAATCCATTTTTTGTTGGCACAGCGTCGTCTTTATATCTGAAAATAATTATAATTTAGTGTATCATCTTTCCAAGGGCTCCTTCTGAATTCAACCGTCGACGTTCCTCTGCACTGCCACGCACAATTTGATTGGTTGCTGTCCGATTCAAACTGTAATCCGTTAAATGAAGAGTTGATGCTCTGACCTCTTTTTAACAGCATCATTTTTAATATCTGGGCTTCGGGGAGGGTATCAAGTCAGGTCGAGTCATAAGGCTCAAGTCCAAGTCAAGTCACGAGTCATTGGTGTTAACGTCAAAGTCGAGTTGCAAGTCATCATTATTGTGACTCGAGTCTGACTCAAGTCCAAGTCATGTGACTAGAGTCCACACCTCTGGCAGGTAGCCTAGTGGTTAGAGTGTTGGACTAGTAACCGAAAGGTTGCAAGATCGAATCCCTGAGCTGACAAGGTAATAACTTGTCATTCTGCTGCTGAACAAGGCAGTTAACCCACTGTTCCTAGGCTGTCATTGAAAATAAGAATTTGTTCTTAACTGACTTTCCTAGTTAAATAAAGGTTAAAAATCTCAAGATTATATATGCACAGACAGGGGGTTTAAAGGTCAGATGTCAACTGGGGAAACAGAATTAGACTAACCCTAAAAGCTTCCTGTAGCCCTCCTCATCCTCCACCTGCACAGACAGGGGGGTTAAAGGTTAGAGGTCAACTGGGGAAACAGAATTAGACTAACCCTAAAAGCTGTAGCCCTCCTCATATTGTCTGAATTGGATTTGTAACATACTGTATGGTACAAATAAAAAAAATATACAAATTCAGGGACCTGTTTTGGCTCCTGAGCAGTTAAAAAAAAATACTGGCTGAAATTATACAACACCTCTACAATGCATCTCTAAAGATAGTTGGAAAGGTGTCAAGTGGTTTTATAAGGACAGATTTACTACATGGTGGAACTGTATTTTCCAAAGGAATTAAACATTGAGGACTGAAGAAAAAGGTCAAGAAAAGGGTCAATAATTTAAAAAAGAACATTTTAAATGAACACAGTTTCATGTTTTATCCTGGTTTGTTTTTGATGTTTTATCCCTGGCTGAAAAAACAGGTGTAACCTCTTCCTTTCTTTAGGAACCTGGGCTGAAGTCCCTCCAAAGGACCAGTATGGGTTGAAGGGAGGTTCAGTGTGTCTGGCTGTACCAGAACCACCTGAGGATCTGAAAGGATTTAGATGGAAGGTCAACAGTACTGTAATAGTTGATGATAAAGAGATCTCTCCTAAATACAAGGAGAAGGTGCATTATAATCTAGTGAACCACTCTCTGTGCATTAAGAATCTGAGTAAAAAAGACAGGGGAACTTACATGAGAGAAATTGGGAAGAGTCAACTACTATGTACAGACCAACAGTGCAGGGGGGGTTTTGTGCAGTTTCATTTCTGGTACAATCTACTGCATGTTTCTGCTTACATGGGGGTGCCACAGGGTTCAATTCTTGGGCCAACTCTTTTCTCTGTATACATCAATGATGTCGCTCTTGCTGCTGGTGAGTCTCTGATCCACCTCTACGCAGACGACACCATTCTGTATACTTCTGGCCCTTCTTTGGACACTTTGGACACAAAATGACAAATTAAGAAAGACTACAAAATGAAATGCTTCACCCACATATTAAACATATTCAAAGTACGTCTACAAGAACAAATAGAGCGATATACAGATAATGTTGCCATTTCAGTTGTCATTGATTGTCATTTCCCTTCATCCCAATTCACGTCTACATCTGTAGAACCTTTCCATTTAACTGCATAGTGGGCCAGCCAACATGGGACAAGTGCTGGGGAAAAACCTTTCCAAGTCACTTGGCTCTGTCATATCCTCACATGGTCTCTCCTATCATTGCTATGCAGACGACACTCAATCTTCTCCTTTCCCCCTTCTGATAACCAGGTGGCGAATCGCATTTCTGCATGTCTGGCAGACATATCAGTGTGGATGACGGATCACCACCTCAAGCTGAACCTCGGCAAGACGGAGCTGCTTTTCCTCCCGGGGAAGGACTGCCCGTTCCATGATCTCGCCATCACGGTTGACAACTCCATTGTGTCCTCCTCCCAGAGTGCTAAGAACCTTGGCGTGACCCTGGACAACACCCTGTCGTTCTCCACTAACATCAAGGCGGTGACCCGATCCTGTAGGTTCATGCTCTACAACATTCGCAGAGTACGACCCTGCCTCACACAGGAAGCAGCGCAGGTCCTAATCCAGGCACTTGTCATCTCCCGTCTGGATTACTGCAACTCGCTGTTGGCTGGGCTCCCTGCCTGTGCCATTAAACCCCTACAACTCATCCAGAACGCCGCAGCCCGTCTGGTGTTCAACCTTCCCAAGTTCTCTCACGTCACCCCGCTCCTCCGCTCTTTACACTGGCTTCCAGTTGAAGCTCGCATCCGCTACAAGACCATGGTGCTTGCCTATGGAGCTGTGAGGGGAACGGCACCTCCGTACCTTCAGGCTCTGATCAGGCCCTACACCCAAACGAGGGCACTGTGTTCATCCAGCTCTGGCCTGCTCGCCTCCCTACCTCTGCGGAAGCACAGTTCCCGCTCAGCCCAGTCAAAACTGTTCGCTGCTCTGGCACCCCAATGGTGGAACAAGCTCCCGCACGACGCCAGGACAGCGGAGTCAATCACCACCTTCCGGAGATACCTGAAACCCCACCTCTTTAAGGAATACCTGGGATAGGATAAAGTAATCCTTCTAACCCCCCCCCCCAAAAAGACTTAGATGTACTATTGTAAAGTGGTTGTTCCACTGGATATCATAAGGTGTATGCACCAATTTGTAAGTCGCTCTGGATAAGAGCGTCTGCTAAATGACTTAAATGTAAATTTGTAGCTCAGTAATTCAGTCACAATTCACCCTTCGATCACAGTCTTGATGCTCTGGAACACGGCAATCTATGATTTCATTCACTTATAACGGAGCACCTAGACTACAGACACCTGTGTAGCACTGACAACACTTCAACTTGCACTAATGTGTGGTCAATTAGACATTAACGACCAGAAATGACTAGACACCTTGTAAATACTTGACTTAACCCTGGTGTAGTCTTAACAGTCTGTTTACTCCCATTGTCCCAAAGGTAAAAAATGACCCACCTTCACTAAACCCTGAAAATAAAGCAGCTTAATTGCATTTTAAAAGGCCAAATCTATTTTGCATGAAGAAACAACGTGTCATTCATCAAACACTTTGTGAATATCTGGGTTTTCCAGAAAGACTGCATTTAGTCAGTGGACACCACTCGTTTTTATTACAACACACCTGTCATAATTGTTTTCTTTACTAAAGTAGAGGTTTATTATTATTAATGCTAAAGGTACTGCATAGGTATAAACATGTTTTTTCCCAAGAGATAGCACTCGTTCCCCATTCCTAACCAGGAGTTCCCGTCAAATAGAAGGAATGAAGTGACACCTTGTGTAGAATGTCCTTTTAATAGAGTTGTGATAACATATTATGTCGTGGAGTAACAATACAATCCTTGTCTGCAAAAGCCAACTTTTACCTGGGGGGCTTTGTAGACCCTTCAAAGGCGTTCCGATACCTGGTCCCCATGAAAAAAACCACATGTTATGACAGCTTATAGACAGTAGGAGGCAAATGAAGGGAAAAAGGTACAATAATAAGATGTTAATAGAAAATGACTCAAGTAAAAGTGAAAGTCCCCCAGTAAAATACTAAGTAAACGTCATTGCTAAAATATACTTAAGTATCAGTGGTAAAAGTATAAATGACTTGACCTTCCATATATTAAGCAAACCAGACAGCACAATTCTCTTGTTATTTAAGAAATAACCAGGGGAACACTCCAACAATCAGACATCATTTACAAATGAAGCATGTGTTTAGTGAGTCCTCCAGATCAGAGGCAGTAGGGATGACCAGGGATGTTCTCTGTTTAGTGAGTCCTCCAGATCAGAGGCAGTAGGGATGACCAGGGATGTTCTCTGTTTAGTGAGTCCTCCAGATCAGAGGCAGTAGGGATGACCAGGGATGTTCTCTGTTTAGTGAGTCCACCAGATCAGAGGCAGTAGGGATGTTCTCTGTTTAGTGAGTCCACCAGATCAGAGGCAGTAGGGATGACCAGGGATGTTCTCTGTTTAGTGAGTCCTCCAGATCAGAGGCAGTAGGGATGACCAGGGATGTTCTCTGTTTAGTGAGTCCTCCAGATCAGAGGCAGTAGGGATGACCAGTGATGTTCTCTTGATAAGTGTGTGAATTGGACCATTTTCCTGTCCGGCTCCGCATTCGAAATTAAACAAGTACTTTTGTGTGCCAGGGAAAATGTATGGAGTAAAAAATACATTATTTTATTTAGAAATATAGTGAAGTAAAATATAAAGTTGTAAAGAAACAGAAAGAGTAAAAGTACAGATACAAAATAAACAGATATATAAACGGAATGTAGTGGAGTAGTTTAAATACATTTTTGTAATAATAATAATAATTAATACTAATACTAATATTATATACTAAGTACTAATTATACTATTAATAGTAATTTACACCACTGGACTTGAAAGGAACACCTCAATTACCTCGACTAACCGGTACCCCATGTATAGAGCCTCACTATTTTGATTTTACTGCTGCTCTTTAATTATTTTTTACTTTTATTTCTGATTTTTTACTTAACACATATTTTTCTTAAAACTAAATTGTTGGTTAAGGGCTTGTAAGTCAGCATTTCACTGTAAGGTCTACACATGTAGTATTCACAACATGAAAACATGTAGTAACCTGGTGTGACATTATTGAAGCTGTGCTGACACCTAGTGGATATCAAGAGGAACTACACCACACAAACTATAACCTTAAAACAGATGGGATGCTTTACATACGTTGCTCTGTTTTATTAGACACTAATATATATGTCCAATAAACAGACGATCAAAAGACAGAATGTAGAGTCGGAATGTAGAGTCGGAATGTAGAGTCAGAATGTAAAGCAAAAACGATTGGAAAGTTCTTCAAAAGCAGCTGTAGTGAATCAAGCATCTTTAGGTTACCTGGAATAGGTCAAAGCTACCAGAACGAAGAGAGACATTTTTCAGAATAAACGTGGTGGTTGAAAAACCTTATTAAATTGTTCACTTCATACCCGGTATCTCATTCTACCGTTATACGACTTTGTTTGCGTTGTTTGTTGGCAACCTGGATATTTACAAAGTTTTTGGAACGGATTCCTGTTGGAGCATATTATACCCACCCTCATGTCACCACCTATTTCACCCCCCCCATCTGGTCTCAGTCCTCTGATAATACACTGTCATGTCACCACCTATTTCACCCCCCATCTGGTCTCAGTCCACTGATAACACACTGTCATGTCACCACCTATTTCACCCCCCATCTGGTCTCAGTCCTCTGATAACACACTGTCATGTCACCACCTATTACACCCCCCCATCTGGTCTCAGTCCTCTGATAACACACTGTCATGTCACCACCTATTACACCCCCCATCTGGTCTCAGTCCTCTAACACACTGTCATGTCACCACCTATTACACCCCCCATCTGGTCTCAGTCCTCTGATAACACACTGTCATGTCACCACCTATTACACCCCCCATCTGGTCTCAGTCCTCTGATAACACACTGTCATGTCACCACCTATTTCACCCCCCATCTGGTCTCAGTCTTCTGATAACACACTGTCATGTCACCACCTATTACACCCCCCATCTGGTCTCAGTCCTCTGATAACACACTGTCATGTCACCACCTATTACACCCCCCCATCTGGGCTCAGTCCACTAGCTCATGAAGTAGAACAGGGTCTGCAGAGCTAGCTGGCTACTGAAGTAGAACAGGGTCTGCAGAGCTAGCTGGCTACTGAAGTAGAACAGGGTCTGCAGAGCCAGCTGGCTACTGAAGTAGAACAGGGTCTGCAGAGCTAGCTGGCTACTGAAGTAGAACAGGGTCTGCAGAGCTAGCTGGCTACTGAAGTAGAACAGGGTCTGCAGAGCTAGCTGGCTACTGAAGTAGAACAGGGTCTGCAGAGCTAGCTGGCTACTGGAGTAGAACAGGGTCTGCAGAGCTAGCTGGCTACTGTTTCACTGGAAATTGTCATTTTTTTAACCTTTGTTTAAGTAGACAAGTCAGTTAAGAACAAATTCTTATTTACAATGACGGCCTACACGGGCCAAACCCGGACGACGCTGGGCCAATTGTGCGCCGCCCTATGGGATTCCTAAACACGGCCAGATGTGATACAGCCTGGAATCGAACCAGGGTCTGTAGTGACGCACTGAAATGCAGTGCCTTAGACCGCTGCACCACTCAGGAGCCACAGTTGACCATAATGTCAACATTTCTAGTTAACGTAATTGCATGCTGACCTAGTTAACGTAATGACATGCTGACCTAGTTAACGTAATGACATGCTGACCCAGTTAACTAGTTAACGTAATGACATGCTGACCCAGTTAACTAGTAAACTATAATGACATGCTGACCCAGTTAACTAGTAAACTATAATGACATGCTGACCCAGTTAACTAGTTAACTATAATGACATGCTGACCCAGTTAACTAGTTAACTATAATGACATGCTGACCCAGTTAACTAGTTAACTATAATGACATGCTGACCCAGTTAACTAGTTAACTATAATGACATGCTGACCCAGTTAACTAGTTAACTATAATGACATGCTGACCCAGTTAACTAGTTAACTATAATGACATGCTGACCCAGTTAACTAGTTAACGTTAGCTACATAAACCTGCATCTGGATGATCTAAGATGATAGCAAGTTGAGAATAACACCATATAACTTCACATCGTATTGCTAACAACATTATATCACTTCAGGATGTATCTTTGCTAGCCAGCTTACATTTTGTTTACTAGCTAACTTAGCTAGCTAGGTAGCTGAGCTTTCTGAAGCTAGCTAAGCGATGGTGTGAGCAACCCACCTTCGGATGTTGTAGAAAGACAGCAGAAGCAAAGCCAGCATGACTACAAACCATAACGAGAAATGATATCCATTTGACAAGCAATGTTACGTTTGATGCTGGTTGTTACTAGCGATTTTAGTTTCAAACACACTTTCCTTCCTCTTCAGTCTAAAGACGTACTTCCTTTTCCGTATAATTACGTTTTTCCTCTTCCGTCTAATGACGTTCCCAACAATCTTCTTCTTCTGAGGTTTAACGGCGGTTGGCATCCAATTTGTTGCATTACAGCCACCTACTAGGCTGGAGTACAACTCCCTTATACTTTACTTGAAAAATAAACAAATGTACTGAATAAATACCCTACCATCTAACACTATACTCACTAATTTCAAAATTATATAAAATAAAAGTAACACCCCCCCTACTCCACTAATTAAATGTATTTATTCCTACCTCATGCCATCACCCTGAAAGGATGGGACATCACCACTTAACACACCCTGTTACTCTTTCTATTGTCAAGTCTCCCACACACCCAAATACCTCTCTGCAGCTGCCACCACAACCTCTATTTCCTGAGACTTCAGATCCATCCCTGCTGTACAGTTCATAACCATTGCTATAAATGCAAAAAATCCAATCTTACTGAAACGTATTTCACATTTTGTCCTATCCCTCTGTATTGGTATATCTCCACTACTCTCACCACTCCTCCCCTTAACCCATCCTCCTCTACTTTCTTCACTGCCTCAGCATATGACAACTTCTGCACTACTCTAACCCTGGAATCCTCAACCTGCCTCTCTCGCACGGGACATTTCTGATCCCCAGCTCCATGGGCACCCCTACAATTAACACAAACCACTACTTTCCCCGATGCTACACATTCCTTTGTCTCGTGCCCTTCTGCACATTTCTCACACCTTGAACCCTACACACTGCTAACACCTGCCCATCAGCTTGACACCTGTAACATCGTAATGTATTCAGAACATACGCTCGTACAGGATAACTTATATATCCTAACTTCACCTTGTCAGGCAAAGACTCAACTTCAAAACTCAAAAGAACAGACAATGACTCTTCTGTTTCCCCACTCTCCCCACCCTGTCTGCGTCGCATCAAACGACGAGCATCACATACACCGGACCTCTTCACCCTTTTTCTACCATTTTTATCCGACTCAAGCTCCCCCTCTTCTTCCTTCCCTCTCTTTTTCCCTCTTTATCCGTTTTCCACGTTCACGTCTCCTTATGTTAATACTGCTGCTCCATCCCTGACACCCATCTTGGACTTGCTTTCTCTAGGGACTCCATTTTCCCCTTCCAGAGTTCTGTTCATGTCCCCAATGTGTATTGCCACCACCAATTTGACGGTTTGAAAACCCCAAATGTAAAATCCATGCGTAATAGTGAAACTAACTTAATCCATCCTAATAAAATAGTACATTGCCAAAACAAATAAACTCCCACTTCTTCCTTCCTGTAGTTCTCTATATGTCCCTTTTCAGGCTCTAGGACCTGAGAGGGTGGTATGGCTCTAGGACCTGAGAGGGTGGTACGGATCTAGGACCTGAGGGTGGAACGCCTCTAGGATCTGAGAGGGTAGTCCGGCTCTAGGGCCTGAGAGGGTGGTACGGCTCTAGGGCCTGAGAGGGTGGTACGGCTCTAGGACCTGAGAGGGTGGTACGGCTCTAGGACCTGAGAGGGTGGTGCGGCTCTAGGACCTGAGAGGGTGGTGCGGCTCTAGGACCTGAGAGGGTGGTACGGCTCCAGGACCTGAGAGGGTGGTACGACTCTAGGACCTGAGAGGGTGGAACGGCTTGTGCCAATATTCCATGTAACTCCTTCGCTGAGAAATCTTTCAGCCCCAGGAACCGCTCTGCCGCATCCACTATGATTTCAATTTTCCTGGACCTTCTCTCCACCTTGGCAGTGCCATTAATCACCATAGCCATAAAAACCACAAAGTCCACCTTCTTAACCTTTAAAATGTCTGCATCCTGCAGTGTAGGCCTATCCACTACCATGGGCTCTTCTGATGCACCATTCAACCCCTCTACCCTTTTCCCAGCTGCTGAAATGCTCTGGACAGCCCTGGTGTTGGCCACCTCATTCTGTTTCCCCCTGGTGGGGTGTTAGGAAGACGTGGCTTCATGGTTCCCTCCACAATTACAACATGTCACATGTTCATCACTTTTATAACACATGATATGACCTTTTCCACAACTTGGACATCTCGGCTTCTCCCTTCTGCAAACACTTGATACATGACCAAAAGCTTTACAATGATCCCACTGCATTGGTCTTGGGATAAATGCTCTGACTCTGTAGTTAATATACCCTAACTGCACTGGAGAGACTCCATATCAAAAAACAGAAGAACTGATAAACTATTCATTTTTTCTTCATTCGCCATGTGATTCATCCGACGTGCATCAATCCCTCCAGGAATATTTTTCATCTCTTCAACATCGACTTCCCACTAGACTCCAGATATTACCCCCTTGAGAGGTGCCCTTTTCCTAAGAAACACGACACTTCAAACATATCAAACTGGTGAGACGCAACACACATTTCTTCTGTTCCTCAGAAGCACAAAAAATCTAAACAAGACAGCCTCACTCTACCCAGAACTCTCTCCACCAGTTTGGAGACCTCAAATGGATTCCTCCAGATTGGTAATTGGTTCAGCTGCTCCTCATTTACAAACCGTACTCCTACAAGATACGAAGTAACATTCTCTTCTCTGTCTTCTCTACTTTGCTCCTTTTTCCTTTGTTTTGGACTCCACTTCTCCTTGATTCTACCGCCATTAGATTCAGACCTCATCATCCGCTTCCGCCATCTTTTTCACCTGCATGAATCTTCCCTCTTCTCCAGCCCAGACGGAGACAAATGTTTTGACCAACAACGCAACAATGATATGTGCATTCTGCCACCTACTGTACAGCTGGGTAATAAGGATTTAAAAATTAATCCATACAAACTATCAGTAACGAAATGTTAAATCATCTTTTCTGTTTTAATCAGGTCCCTACACAGGCTCAGAAGGATCATGTGATGGAGGGACAGTCCTTGCAGTACTTCTGCCATTAAGTCTTGGAGGCCCAAAAACTTCTCGGCTTCAGATATAATGATGTCCAGATTCTTGGACTTCTTGGACACTTGTCCTGTGCAATTAATCACTGTGGATATAAATACTACAAACTCCACCGTCACAATAAGTGTATCCAGATCACTTGATTGAAGTATAGCAACTAGTTGTGGTTCATTGTAACAAAACAAAACGGATGGCACTGTGATAGACTACATCCAGTTTGCTGAGTAGTGTTGGAGGCTATTTTGTAAATGACATCGCCAAAATCAAGGATCGGTAGGATAGTCAGTTTTACGAGGGTATGTTTTGCAGCATGAGTGAAGGATGCTTTGTTGCGAAATAGGAAGCCGATTCTAGATTTAATTTTGGATTGGAGATGCTTAATGTGAGTCTGGAAGGAGAGTTGACAGTCTAATCAGACACCTAGGTATTTGTAGTTGTCCACATATTCGAAGTCAGATCCTTCCAGAGTAGTGATGCTAGTTGGGCGGGCGGGTGGGGGCAGCAATCAGTTGAAGAGCATGCATTTTGTTTTACTAGCATTTAAGAGCAGTTGGAGGCCACGGAAGGAGTGTTGTATGGCATTGACAATAGTCAACCCGAGAATTGAACCCTGTGGCACCCCCATAGAGACTGCCAGAGGACCAGACAACAGCCCCAACGATTTGACACACTGAACTCTATCTGAGAAGAAGTTGGTGAACCAGGTGAGGCAATCATTTGAGAAGCCAAGGCTATGAGTCTACCGATAAGAATGCGGTGATTGACAGTCGAAAGCCTTGGCCAGGTCGATGAAGACGGCTGCACAGTACTGTCTTTTATTGATGGCGGTTATGATATCGTTTAGGACCTTGAGCGTGGCTGAGGTGCACCCATGACCAGCTCAGAAACCAGATTGCGTAGTGGAGACGGTGCGGTGGGATTCAAAATGGTCGGTGATCTTTTTGTTAACTTGTCTTTTGTTGATCTGGTTTGTTAACTTGGCTTTTGAAGATCTGGTTTGTTAACTTGGCTTTTGAAGATTTTAGAAAGGCAGGGCAGGATGGATATAGGTCTATAGCAATTTGGGTCTAGAGTGTCTCCCACTTTGAAGAGGGGGATGACCGCGGCAGCTTTCCAATCTTTTGGGATCTCAGATTATACGAAAGAGAGGTTGAACAGGCTAGTAATAGACTTCATCCACTTTCCCAACACTTCTTCACCATCCTCGTGACTTCAAAAGGGTTTCCCAAATAAACATCTTTATCCAAAAAAACGTATTCCAACAAGGAGTGATTAATCAAACTCATTTTACACAACAATTTTAGCCTTTTTTGTTCCATTGTTGGACTTCCCTGTTGTCCACTTATCTTTCTAGCTAACTGCACTCGACGCGCCTTCAGCTTCAAACGACACTTCTGCTTCCGCCATCTCAGGGTCCTGCGGTGACAACGTCCTCCCCCTCTGTATGTTCCTTCCTCCAACAGGAATCTGCTCCAAAAACTTTGTAAATAACAAGGTTGCCAACAAACAACCCATACAAAGTTGTATAGCAGCAGAATAAGATACCGGGCAGGGAGTGGGCTGTTGAATTACTTTTTTCACTGACAATATTTATTTAGAAATATTTCTGCAAACTACAGGACTGTTTTGCTATCACAGACTGGAACATGTTCCGGGATTCTTCCGATGGCATTTAGGAGTACACCACATCAGTCACTGGTTTTATCAATAAGTGCATTGAGGACGTCGTCCACACAGTGACTGTACGTACATACCCCAACCAGAAGCCATGGATTACAGGCAACATTTGCACTGAGCTAAAGGGTAGAGCTGCTGCTTTCAAGGTGCGAGACACTAACCCGGAAGCTTACAAAAAATCCTGCTATGCCCTGTGACGAACCATCAAACAGGCAAAGTGTCAATACAGGGCTAAGATTGAATCATACTACACCGGCTCTGACGCTCGTCTTATGTGGCAGGGCTTGCAAACTATTACAGACTACAAAGGGAAGCCCAGCCGCGAGCTGCCCAGTGACACGAGACTACCAGACGAGCTAAACCACTTCTATGCTCGCTTCGAGGCAAGCAACACTGAGGCATGCATGAGAACATCAGCTGTTCCGGACAACTGTGTGTTGACGCTCTCCGTAGCCAACGTGAGTAAGACCTTTAAACAGGTCAACATACACAAGGCTGCGGGGCCAGACGGATTACCAGGACGTGTGCTCCGGGCATGTGCTGACCAACTGGCAGGTGTCTTCACTGACATTTTCAACATGTCCCTGATTGAGTCTGATATACCAACATATTTCAAGCAGACCACCTTAGTCCCTGTGCCCAAGAACACAAAGGCAACCTGCCTAAATCACTACAGACCCGTAGCACTCAGGTCCGAACCCATGAAGTGCTTTGAAAGGTTGGTAATGGCTCACATCAACACCATTATCACAGAAACCCTAGACCCACTCCAATTTGCCTACCGCCCAAACAGATCCACAGATTATGCAATCTCTATTGCACTCCACACTGCCCTTTCCCACCTGGACAAAAGGAACACTTATGTGAGAATGCTATTCATTGACTACAGCTCAGCGTTCAATACCATAATACCCTCAAAGCTCATCACTAAGCTAAGGATCCTGGGACTAAACACCTTCCTCTGTAACTGGAGCCTGGACTTCCTGACGTGCCGCCCCAGGTGGTGAGGGTAGGCAACAACACATCTGCCATGCTGATCCTCAACACTGGAGCTCCCCAGGGGTGCGTGCTCAGTCCCCTCCTGTACTCCCTGTTCACCCACGACTGCATGGCCAGGCACGACTCCAACACCATCATTAAGTTTGCAGACGACACAACAGTGGTAGGCCTGATCACCGACAACGACGAGGAAGCCTATAGGGAGGAGGTCAGAGACCTGGCCGGGTGGTGCCAGAATAGCAACATATCCCTCAACGTAACCAAGACTAAGGAGATGATTGTGGACTACAGGAAAAAGAGGACCGAGCACACCCCCATTCTCATCGACGGGGCTGTAGTGGAGCAGGTTGAGAGCTTCAAGTTCCTTGGTGTCCACATCAACAACAAACTAGAATTGTCCAAACACACCAAGACAGTTGTCAAGAGGGCACGGCAAAGCCTATTCCCCCTCAGGAAACTAAAAAGATTTGGCATGGGTCCTGAGATTCTCAAAAGGTTCTACAGCTGCAACATCGAGAGCATCCTGACTGGTTGCATCACTGCCTTGTACGGCAATTGCTCGGCCTCTGACCACAAGGCACTACAAAGGGTAGTGCGTATGGCCCAGAACATCACTGGGGCTAAGCTTCCTGCCATCCAGGACCTCTACACCAAGCGGTGTCAGAGGAAGGCCCTAAAAATTGTCAAAGAACCCAGCCACCACAGTCATAGACTGTTCTCTCTATTACTGCAATGCAAGCAGTACCAGAGTGGCAAGTCTAGGACAAAAAGGCTTCTCAACAGTTTTTACCCCCAAGCTTTAAGACTCCTGAACATGTAATCAAATGGCTTCCCGGACTATTTGCATTGTGAGCGTAATGTCAAAGAAAGGAAATTCACGTGAGCACCACAATGCCTTCTACACCCATGCTCTACCAAGGTTTTCCAACACACAGATTTCACCTACTACGGTAGCTATGTTGGTCTATTATACTTCAAACAATGTGTTGGCAGGTTGCTTAGGATTCAAACCTTCTCTGTTGGTGCTAATACCACCAGACATGTCTAAATCCAGAGGCACAATAGCTTCAGACTTTGGGGAACGCTTGTGAAACAGACCAATCAGACCAGGCTGGGGTTTGGTGTTAGAGAGGTCAAAAAGAGAAGTGAAACATTCTTCCTTAGTTGTACATTTTCTAGAAATATAAAGGCACAACCTAGATAAGAGACAATGTCTTCAGTAGTGGAACATGTTATTCCTCCAACCTAGATTAGAGACAATGTCTTCAGTAGTGGAACATGTTATTACTCTAAACTCATGAAAGTGACAAACTGACTGTAACGGCTGTCGTAGAGAGGGGACCAAAGTGCAGCGTGTTGATTGCTCATGATGAATATTTATTTTAACTCAGAACACTAAAGAAAAAATAACAAAGAGAAACCGAAAGCGTACAGTTCTGTCAGGTACAGAAAACTAAGCAGAAGACAACTACCCAAAAAACACAGGTGGAAAAAAACCCTACTTAAGTATGATCTCCAATTAGAGACAACGAGGACCAGCTGCCTCTAATTGGAGATCATCCCAAAAAAACAACATAGAAAAAAAAACTAGAACCCAAACATAGAAATACAAAACATAGAAAAACACAAAACACCCCCTGTCACGCCCTGCCCTACTCTACCATAGAAAATAACATCTTACTATGGTCAGGACGTGACATTAGTATAGTTGTGACACTGACACATTTTCTAACAAATTTTAGGAAGCTTAATTTGACAAGTTAGCAACCATACAATGGTGTTGCTCAAGGTAAACACACACAATGACATTACATCATGAACATAACACTACAACTTTCCTTCTGTTAGTAGTAATGAAGCCTTTACAACTGATACTGTCAGCTGGTTCCAGTCAGTGGTGTCTGTATGTTCTCATGATAAACTAACTCTTGTTGTTGATAGTTCCAGTCAGTGGTGTCTGTATGTTCTCATGATAAACTAACTCTTGTTGTTGATAGTTCCAGTCAGTGGTGTCTGTATGGTCTCATGATAAACTAACTCTAACTCTGTTGATGGAGGTCAAGGCTGCAGCATAACTAAAGAGAAGTACACGATAAACTAACTCTAACTCTGTTGTGGAAACTTCACACCTCTCTGTTGCTGATGCTGTTGACAGAGGTCAAGGCTGCAGCGTCTAAAGATAAGTGTGTTGGTGTGAAAAGGGAAGGAGGGAGAGAGAAGATAAGAGAAATGAGAAGTAAAGAGATGGACTGACAGGGTTGTGGTTGTTCACCACTGCTGAAGAGAGCATCTTTTTCCATCCACCATGACGTTCTGATGAACAGGGTCACTAGGTAAAGAGAGAGGAGAGAGAGATGAGTGAGAGACAGAGGAGCTGATCCAGTCTACTACAGTGAAGACCTCCAACACCACTGGAACAGTTATACACCCCAACAGATCTCAGTGTTTAATGTGTAGTTAGATAAATTTATACACCCCAACAGGTCTCAGTGTTTAATGTGTAGTTAGATACATTGATACACCCCAAAAGGTCTCAGTGTTTAATGTGTAGTTAGATACATTTATACACCCCAACAGGTCTCAGTGTTTAATGTGTAGTTAGATACATTTATACACCCCAACATACAGTCCAATTGTAATGACTGATTCAATCAGGTGTTTGACTGGTGTTTTAAGTGTTTAGAACTCTGAATGTACATCATACAGAATACGTACAGTTGAAGTCGGAAGTTGACATACACCTTAGCCAACTACATTTAAACTTAGTTTTTCACAATTCCTGACATTTAATCCCAGTAAAACGTTCTTGTCTTAGATCAGTTAGGATCACCACTTTATTTTAAGAATGTGAAATGTCAGAATAATAGTTGAGAGAATGATTTATTTCAGCTTTTATTTCTTTCATCACATTCCCAGTGTGTCAGAAGTTTACATACACTCAATTATTATTTGGTTGTTTAAATTGTTTAACTTGGGTCAAACGTTTCAGGTAGCCTTTCAAAAGCTTCCCACAATAAGTTGGGTGAATTTTGGCCCATTCCTCCTGACAGAACTGGTGTAACTGAGTCTGGTTTGTAGGCCTCCTTGCTCGCACACACTTTTTCAGTTCTGCCTACACATTTTCTATAGGATTGATGGCAGGGCTTTGTGATGGCCACTCCAATACCTTGACTTTGTTGTCCTTAAGCCATTTTGCCACAACTTTGGACGTATGCTTGGGGTCATTGTCCATTTGGAAGACCCATTTGCGACCAAGCGTTAACTTCCTGACTGATGTCTTGAGATGTTTCTTCAATATATACACATAATTTTCCTTCCTCATGATGCTATCTATTTTGTGAAGTGCACCAGTCACTCCTGCAGCAAAGCAACCTCATAACATGATGCTGCCACCCCCGTGCTTCACGGTTGGGATGGTGTTCGTTGGCTTGCAAGCCTCCCCCTTTTCCTCCAGACAAAACTATGGTCATTATGACCAAACAGTTCTATTTTTGTTTCATCAGACCAGAGGACATTTCTCCAAAAAGTACGATCTTTTTCCCGATGTGCAGTTGCAAACCGTAGTCTGGCTTTTTTATGGCGGTTTTGGAGCAGTGGCTTTTTCCTTGCTGAGTGGTATTTCAGGTTATAGCGATATAGGTGTAACGCCCTGGCCATAGAGAGGTTTTTTTTGTTCTCTATTTTGGTTAGGCCAGGGTGTTACATGGGTGGGCGTTCTATGTTTATTTTTCTATGTTGGTTTGTTTCTTTGGTTAGGCCGTGTGTGGCTCTCAATCAGGAACAGCTGTAGATTGTTGTTGCTGATTGAGAGTCATACATAGGCAGCCTGTTTTTCCTTTGGGGTTTGTGGGTGATTATTTTCTGTCTAGGTTTGTGTTAATCCTGACAGGACTGTTTGGCTGTCGTTTCTTTTCATGTTTTGTTTGTAGTGTTAATTAGTTTATTAAAATTCTTTATGATGAACACATCCTCCACTGCACCTTGGTCTCATTGTGAAGACGGTCGTTACAGAATCACCCACCAGAAAAGGACCAAACAGCGGAGGAAGGAGCAGCACCAGGAGACGAGCATTCAGGATTCCTGGAATTGGGAATAATTACTGGATGGAAAAGGACCATGGGCTCAAGCTGGGGAGTATCGCCACCCGCAGTGGGAGATCGAGGCAGCGAAAGCTGAGAGGCGCTGGTATGAGGCAAGGGAGCGCAACATTCACGAGAGGCAGCCCCCCCAAAAAAATAGGGGGGGGGGGGGGCACACGGGGAGTGTGGCAGAGTCAGGTTGGAGACCTGAGCCAAGTCCCTGTGCCTACCGGAAGCAGCGTGGTACTGGTCAGGCACCGTGTTATGCTAGGAAGCGCGCGGTGTCTCCAGTGGGCACTCATAGCCCGGTGCGCTATAGGCCAGCCCCCCGCAAGTGCCATGCAAGTGTGGGCATCGAGCCAGGGTGGATTGTGCCAGCTCAGCGCGTCTGATCTCCAGTGCGCCGTTTCGGTCCAGGTTATCCTGCGCCGGCTCTGCGCACTGTGTCTCCGGGGCGCTGGGAGGGCTCAGTTCGCCCTATGCCTGCACTCCGCCCGTGCCGGCCAAGAGTGGGCATTCAGCCTGGAGTATGGGTGGCAAGCCTACGTACCAGAACTCCAGTGCTCCCCCACAGCCCGGTTTATCCTGTGCCTCCTCACAGGACCCGGCCTCCAGTGGGTCTCTCCAGCCTGGTGAGTCCTGTGTCTGCGCCCAGAGCCAGGCCTCCAGTGGGTCTCTCCAGCCTGGTGAGTCCTGTGCCTGCACCCAGAGCCAGGCCTCCTGCATGTCTCCCCAGCCTGGTGAATCCTAGTCCGGAGCCGCCAGAGCCGCCCGCCTGTCCGGAGCTGCCAGAGCCAGCCGCCAGAGCCGCCCGCCAGCCGGGCGCAGCCAGAGTCGCCCGCCAGCGGGGCGCAGCCAGAGTCGCCCGCCAGCGGGGCGCAGCCAGAGTCGCCCGCCAGCCCGGAGCTGCCAGAGTCGCCCGCCAGCCGGGCGCAGCCAGAGTCGCCCGCCAGCGGGGCGCAGCCAGAGTCGCCCGCCAGCCCGTAGCTGCCAGAGCCGCCCGCCAGCCGGGCGCTGCCAGGGCCGCCCACCAGCCGGGAGCGGCCTGGGTCGCCTGCCAGCCGGCGCGGCCAGGGTCGCCCACCAGTCCTCCGGCGCAGCCAGGGGCGCCACCTAAGTGGGCCAAGCCGAGGGTGGAGCGGGGTCCACGTCCCGCACCAGAGCCGCCGTAGGAAGGCCCACCCGGACCCTCCCCTTTAGAGTCAGGTTTTGCGCCGGAGTCCGCACCTTTGGGGGGGTACTGTAACGCCATGTAACGCTATGTTTATTTTTCTATGTTGGTTTGTTTCTTTGGTTTGGCCGTGTGTGGCTCTCAATCAGGAACAGCTGTAGATCGTTGTTGCTGATTGAGAGTCATACATAGGCAGCCTGTTTTTCCTTTGGGGTTTGTGGGTGATTATTTTAGGTTTGTGTTAATCCTGACAGGACTGTTTGGCTGTCGTTTCTTTTTGTGTTTTGTTTGTAGTGTTCATTCGTTTATTAAAATCCTTTATGATGAACACATCCTCCGCTGCACCTTGGTCTCATTGCGACGACGGTCGATACAATAGGTCTCGTTTTATTGTGGATATAGATACTTTTGTACCTGTTTCCTCCAGCAACTTCACAAGGTCCTTTGCTGTTGTTCTGGGATTGATTTGCACTTTTCGCACCAAATTACATTAATCTCTAGGAAACAGAATGTGTCTCCATTCTGAGCGGTATGATGGCTTCGTGGTCCCATTCTGTTTATACTTGCATACTATTGTTTGTAGAGATGAACGTGGTACCTTCAGGCATTTGGAAATCACTCCCAAGGATTAACTAGACTTGTGGAGGTCTTCAATTTTGTTTCTGTGGTCTTGGCTGATTTATTTTTATTTTCTCATGATGTCTAGCAAAGAGGCACTGGGTTTGAAGGTAGGCCTTGAAATACATCCACAGGTAATCCTCCAATAGTGTATGTAAACTTCTGACCCACTGGAATTGTGATACAATGAATTATAAGTGAAATAATCTGTCTGTAAACAATTGTTGGAAAAATTCCTTGTGGTCATGCACAAAGTAGATGTCCTAACCGACTTGCCAAAGCTATAGTTTGTTAACAAGAAATGTGTGGAGTGGTTAAAAAACAAGTTTTAATGACTCCAACCTAAGTGTATGTAAACTTCTGACTTCAACTGTACGTTCCCATTCAGACAAAAATAGACCTGCTGCAACAGTTAGCAAAGGGAAGAAGAGGGAGGTACATGTCTGTGTGTGTGTGTGTGTGTGTGTGTGTGTGTGTGTGTGTGTTTGTGTGTGTGTGTGTGTGTTTGTGTGTGTGTGTGTCTGTGGGTCTGTTTGTGTGTGTGTGTGTGTGTGTGTGTGTTTGTTTCTCTGCATGTGTGTCCTGTGTGGCTCAGTTGGTAGAGACTGGTGCTTAGAAAAGTACAAAAATATATCTGCTCACTTCTGTAAGTCTCTCTGGACAAGAGCATCTGCTAAATGACTCACTACTGTAAGTCTCTCTGGACAAGAGCGTCTGCTAAATGACTCACTTCTGTAAGTCTCTCTGGACAAGAGCATCTGCTAAATGACTCACTTCTGTAAGTCTCTCTGGACAAGAGCATCTGCTAAATGACTCACTACTGTAAGTCTCTCTGGACAAGAGCGTCTGCTAAATGACTCACTTCTGTAAGTCTCTCTGGACAAGAGCGTCTGCTAAATGACTCACTACTGTAAGTTGCTAAATGACAAAAACATAAAAATACATGTGAAATGTGTGACAGAGGGACAGAGCTGTGATGTTGTTTACATACAGCTATAACCTCAAACAGACACAGATCTACTGCTCTGATAAGTCTATGTATATCCGTGTGTGGTGTGGAGGGGGGGGGGGCAGCCTCTATTTTTACTAATGCTGTCAGTTGTAAGGACATTTGGCTTGATGACTTTGGGTCTTTTGAGCGTCATTCTATACTGTTTAAATGTCAGCCACCAGACCAGAGCATCATGTTATACTGTTTAAATGTCAGCCACCAGACCACAGCATCATGTTATACTGTTTAAATGTCAGCCACCAGACCAGAGCATCATGTTATACTGTTTAAATGTCAGCCACCAGACCAGAGCATCATGTTATACTGTTTAAATGTCAGCCACCAGACCAGAGCATCATGTTATACTGTTTAAATGTCAGCCACCAGACCAGAGCATCATGTTATACTGTTTAAATGTCAGCCACCAGTGCTGGCCATAACCCTGTATAGCCCACGTTCTTTACTAATTTATCTGAACTATTGTCTGTTGTCCCTGAAAACTATGATATAATCATTGTGTTGGGTGATTTTGATATTCATGTTGACAGAGACTGACTCCAAGGCCATTGCATTTATAAATCTTTTGCGCTCTATGGACTTTATTCACAGTCATACTCTTGACCTGGTTATTACCAAGGGGCTTTCTACTGGGCCCACCCATAACCACATCCATACTCTGGACTTGGTTATTACCAAGGGGCTTTCTACTGGGCCCAGCCATAACCACAGCCATACTCTGGACCTGGTTATTACCAAGGGGCTTTCTACTGGGCCCACCCATAACCACAGCCATACTCTGGACCTGGTTATTACCAAGGGGCTTTCTACTGGGCCCACCCATAACCACAGCCATACTCTGGACCTGGTTATTACCAAGGGGCTTTCTACTAGGCCCACCCATAACCACAGCCATACTCTGGACCTGGTTATTACCAAGGGTCTTTCTACTGGGCCCACCCATAATCACAGCCATACTCTGGACCTGGTTATTACCAAGGGGCTTTCTACTGGGCCCACCCATAACCACAGCCATACTCTGGACCTGGTTATTACCAAAGGGCTTTCTACTAGGCCCACCCATAACCACAGCCATACTCTGGACCTGGTTATTACCAAGGGGCTTTCTACTGGGTCCAGCCATAACCACAGCCACTTTCTATTGATATATCCTCTATTGTTGATGCTGCTTCATCTGATCACTACTTGTCATGGTTGTAAAGGAGTGGACCAAAGCGCAGCGTGTGTATCGTTCCACTTGTTATTATCACTGTGAAACTATGCAAGACATAAATATAAATATAAATATACAAAACAAACTGTGATGAAGAGGTGCAACATACACTGACTCAAAATAATCTCCCACAAACCCAGGTGGGAAAAACAACTACTTAAGTATGATCCCCAATTAGAGACAACAATGACCAGCTGCCTCTAATTGGAGATCATACCAAAAAACACCAACATAGAAAAACAGAAACTAGAACATACCAACATAGAAAATTTAAACTAGACAAAACCCCGTCACGCCCTGACCTACTCTACCATAGAAAATAAAAGCTTCTATGGTCAGGACGTGACACCACTGAGGATTTATACTAGCTTGTTGCCAGTCCAAACGTTAATTAAATAAAAACATTGTAAATTAACTTCTATGGGAAGCGTGGGACGTCAGCATCCCACTCTATTCAACAGCCAGTGGAATCGCGTGGCGCGAAATACAAATACCTCAAAAATGCTATAACTTCAATTTCTCAAACATATGACTATTTTACACCATTTTAAAGATAAGACTCTCGTTAACCTGTCTGGGCTAGGGGGCAGTATTTTCACAGCCGGATAAAAAACGTACCCGATTTAAACTGGTTACTACTCTTTTCCAGAAATGAGAATATGCATATAATTAGTATATTTGGATAGAAAGCACTCTAAAGTTTCTAAAACTGTTTGAATGGTGTCTGTGAGTATAACAGAACTCACATGGCAGGCAAAACCCTGAGAAGATTCCAAGCAGGAAATGAAACACAGTGAGTTAGGACTGAAATAGCACTTCCTAAGGCTTCCATTAGATGTCAACAGTCTTAGAAAGTAGTTTGAGCCTTTTGCGATAAACACAGACCGAAGGAGAACGCTGGTAAGCAGGTGCCCTGATAATCACATCAGTTCATAGGGCGCGTTCATGTGAGAAATTCCCTGCGTTCCATAACGTTTTTCAAGGCAATGCAAACGTCCGGTTGGAATATTACTGAAGTTTCATGTTCTCAAGGCCCTAAAGATTGATGCTATAAAATGTTTGACATGTTTGAACGAACGTAAATATAACTTTTTTTGACTTTCTTCATCACTGTTTCCCTCGCGCGCCCTACATTTTGAGTAGCCTACAGAACGTGCGAACAACATGGAGTTATTTGGACATAAATCATGAACTTTATCGAACAAAACAACATTTGTTGTGGACCGGGGATTCCTGGAAGTGCCTTCTGATGAAGATTATTAAAGGTAAGTGAATATTTATAATGCTATTTATGCGTTTAGATGACTCCAAGATGGCCGGTGTCTATAATTGCCTGCTGTTTTTTTCTGAGCACAGTACTCAGATTATTGCAATGTGTGCCTTCCCAGTAAAGTTATTTTGAAATCTGTCAACACGATTGCATTCAGGAGATGTTAATCTATAATTCTTTGAATAACAGTTTAATATTTTATCAAGGTTTATGAATAGTATTTTTTAATTTGTTGTGCTGATTCACCAGAATTTTTGGAGGCAAAATATTTTCTGAACATCACGCGCCATTGTAAAATGCTGTTTTTGGATATAAATATGAACTTGATAGAACAAAAAATGCATGTATTGTCTAACATAATGTCCTAGGAGTGTCATCTGATGAAGATTGTCAAAGGTTAGTGCATAATTTTCGCTGGTTTTCTGCTTTTGGTGACGCCTGTCCTTGTATTGAAAATGGCTGTGTGTAATGTTTTGTCAATGTACTGTCCTAACATAATCTAACTTTATGCTTTCGCCGTAAAGCCTTTTTGAAATCGGACAACGTGGTTAGATTAAGGAGATGTTTATCTTTCAAATGGTGTAAAATAGTTGTATGTTTGAGAAATTTGAATTATAAGATTTTGTTGTTTTCAAATTTGGCGCTCTGATATTTCACTGGCTGTTGATAGTGTGTACCGTGGGTGGGACGCTAGCGTCCCATGTTGCCCATAGAAGTTACGGTCCCAGAACGCCGTGTCAGCGGCCGTTGACCACGTTAACAGAACCTTGGTAGAGGGACACCAGGGTGCTGTAACCCCGCTTGAAGTGGTGATAGAAGTTGGCGTTGCAGCTGCACCCTGGACGTAGGCTGGGGCTTATCCACCGCCGCTTTCACCTTTTCGGGATCCATCTTGACGCTCCCAGCAGAGATGATGTAGCCCAGAAAGGGAATGGTGGAGCGATGGAACTCACACATTCCGTCTCAACGAATAACTGGTTCTCCAGAAGGTGCTAGAGAATCTGCCGGATCACGTGTTCTTGGGGGGCGCGAGAGAAGACGAGGATGTCATCAATGGTACTCATCAGGAATGGTGGAGAGATCCGGAACCACCTCCGAGACACCGTAGGTTGATGGAAGTGGTGTTATGGGTGACCCGACCTATAGAGTCCAGCGCTCTAATGGAGAGGGGTTGAATGGGGATGTTCAGCTTGGAAGCCAGTGTTCGAGTCCAAAAAGCTCTCATCGGCTCCAGTGTCAACGAGGACCCAGAGAGATCTGGATTGGTTACCCCCACAGCAGAATGGCATGAAAAGGGATGCGAGTAAGGGAAAAAGAAAAGTTCTCCATTTGGCCCACCAGTGAGCCTGGTCTTTTATCGGGCACGAGGACACAAAATGACCAAAAGTCCCGCAGTACAGGCAGATCTTTGTGCTGATCCGGTGTTGCATAGTTGCATGGGCTCGGGAAACAGTGGGATGGCATTATCCAAGGGGATAATGGGGAAGATGGGCGACACATGGTGGGGGGTGGAGACAAGCACAAAGACAGGTGAAACAGATGAGGGTGTGACAATAACAGTACCTGTGGTGTTGGAGTATTATACAGTATTACAGTACCTGTGGTGTTATTCAGTACTACAGTTACTGTGGTGTTATAGTGTTCTACAGTATTACAGTACCTGTGGTGTTATAGTGTTTTACAGTATTACAGTACCTGTGGTGTTGAATACTCATATACATGGCTGTATGTTAGTATTATACAGTACTACAGTCTTCACTGCAGAGGAGATTCGATCAGCTCCTGGAGACGAGACAATGGGTTAAAGACATAAATACACTGTACTGTGTGTGTGTGTGTGTGTGTGTGTGTGTGTGTGTGTGTGTGTG